>NC_088644.1:11470563-11659491 GCF_964019385.1 Sycon ciliatum
GCAGCGAGGCAAGTCAGTGCCCTGTGGCAGAAACAATACACGTTCTCCGAGGCGTACCCTGGAGTGCAGCGGATCGACTCCGCTCGTTTGCAGGCTCTCTGGAGTCAGATCATGAGCACCGACGACTCATCTGTGTGGCTCAGGTTCATGCAGCATCGACAGACCAATGCAGCCAATACACTCAACTCCTATTCTCGCGATCACCTATACTGCATTGCCTACACGGCTAACCTCACAGCGTACGCCAGCTGCCGTCAGCAGCATCCCTACGAGCCCAAGAGCTAGACCCTTGTCAGATGCCTACTCTTCCGTACGTTGCTCTGAGCTCGTCTTCACTCGTATTCGCCTGCTGCCTGTATTACCCTGCATCTCCGCTGCACTTCACTTCCGTGCAATGGCTTTCACAGCCCGTTGCTGCTCTTGCCAGTCCAAGCATACTATTGAACGTGGACGTATCTGCACAGGGGACAGGATGACCTCATCAGGCATGGTATGGGGCGTAGACAGGTAAAGGGAGCGGATGTCCTCATCATTGAGTCATCGGGTATGGTGCTAGTGAAATGGAAGGGTCAGATTCAGCGCAGAGCAGCAGTCTTGCCGGCAGTGCTGGATTGTCCAGCATGTGTGTAAGGTGCGTCCCAGATGGCTGGAAGTGTTGGGTGCTTTCAGACAGTTCTCTCCCACTAAAGCAGTGGCCGCGGGTACATGGCACTACTGTTTGGATCATGAGTGGTCGTCACTGCAATGTGAACTTGTGCTTGATCATGTGACACTCCTGGTCTGGAAGCTCCTGTGGCCTGGTGTACGGCCCTCTCTTTGGCTTGGTTCATGTTCAGAAGCTGCGCTGTCGCCATTTTCTGGTAAAACCTGGCGTAAAATACTCTTCGTATTTGTTCACAACGTTTTCAGTCTGATTTTATATGCATGTAGTGGATTGGTTCACATTCACCTCACTTAGGTCTTGAAGCTGCACTTTGGCTGTGTCATGGAGAAATCTCCCTTGGATACTCCTACTGGGCTAGGACAGAGCTCTTCTCTGAGAATTTTCTTTTCTGTATTATTGATTAGATATTTTTTTTATTGACAATGACCCTCAGGTCTGTTTTTGCTTTAGATGGCCCATTAGATATTTTTCATTGACAACTTCTTCTTTTTAAATCAAAGTTCAGCTCCTAGGTCCTTTCGGAATCTATTCTTAGATTACTTTCTAGCTTGTGTGGTACTATTTGTAGACTGATGCGTGAACTTACTTGTAAAGCTGTTCATGTGTTGCATTACTTTGGGCTTGCTGTTCATCTTCAAAGTGCATGATTTGTAATGTTCACACGCTACTTCTTTCTCAAGATGAGTCTGAACGCTTCTTGCAGTTTCGTGTCTACAGCTTATAATTATGGTTTGGACCGCAACTACCGCAACTCAAATGTCTCTCCCATTCACTGATACGTGTATTCTTGTTTTTATCAAGGTCTGCTCAGTTCTTGGGTTCACCCATGCAGGGTCTGTGTATCCCAGTATTCGTCCACAGCTGTGTTGGTAACTATTGGTGCGGAGTATGTGCATCTATGCTAACTTAGTGTTGCCTAACCGAGCGTGGTAGTTTCATTGATCAGTGATCCGATGAGAAGGCAGTGTTGCATGCTTGTGTCTTGTACACCTGTGTTGGTTACTACTACTACTACTACTGGTGTGGAGTATGTATGCGTGTGTCTTGTACACCTGTGTTGGTTACTACTCACTGGTGTGCAGTATGTATACTACAACAATGTGTGTTGTTGCCTAACTGAGCATGGTAGCATGGTAGCATTTTAGCATGTAGTATGGTAGTGATTGGTGTTTTTTGAGTGGTAGACCTGCCAATAATTATGGCTGTGTGGCAACTGTGTGTATGCTGACATCTTCTTCTGCTCCGGTTTTCTCATCCAGGAGTGGGCCCTCTTTTGCTGCTCTTCCATTCATGCAGCAACAATCACTGTCTTAGCCTGTCCATGCCAGACACGCAGGAGAGAAGCGAGAGAGAGAGAGAGAGAGAAGGCCGGCGACTACCAGTGCTGAGAAAGACTTCAGGTACCCAGGCTGTTTAACAGGTGCTAATTTATTTGAAGCAAAAGGCAGAAGGAAAAATGGTGTTTGTAGTGTCCTCACTCTGTTAAAACCATGTCGTTGTAGGGTTTGTTTGACTCCTTGGTTAAAACCGGGATGGACACCTTGTTGTTTTTGTAAGGCCTGTATGAAATTGTAGCATGCAAGTGTGACCACAGCAGGCACCAGGGAATTGTAATAAACTTTGTTCATCGAAAGAAGACGTGAATCGGAAAGCTCGAGCGGCTATTGATGAAAGTAAGTTGAAAGCTATCAAATCACGTAGCGGTTACCATGGAAACCGCAATGGGATCCGTGGGAGAATGCATTGCTCGTACTGAACACAATCTTTTGTAATCAGATCAAACGAATACATGTACTGTTCTGTACTGTAATCCGCTTAAAATTATGTAAAAGTTATATTACGGTTTCTTAGCAATAGAAAACAGTGCGTCATGTTCATGTTTTAGTCATGATACATGCTACCTGTACATCAACATACTATTCTTTCCGGCATGAAAAATTATAGTCACTCTAGATTCTTGTGCTAATCTGTTTCCAGTGCGAGAAGTTTATTCGGTTGAGATACGTGATGCTTAAAGGAGTCTACACGAAAACTGTGTCAAACGACCTACTGCCCGATACAATATCTAGACATAGGCAGAGCACAATTTCATGGGCATTGCAGTGCTAATATACATAATAACGCACGAGCATGAGTGGCATGTTAGCATTGAGCAGTTAACATGTTTGTAATGGCTACATACATCAGTCTCGGCTAGCTAACCATTTTAAAGGGTTAAATGCTCGGCAGTGGAGTGGGTATTTGTCATCAGCGTAGGTGACCTGACTGTTTCGGTGGAGACAGCCAGCCAACCGCCTTGGAGCGCACACGGGCTACGCTACTGGCAAACAACAAGTCTCTCTATTGACACTCGCCGACACGGGACTAGAAAGAGTATCGGCAACAGCAGCAGCAGCAGCATGCTATGACTGCGGCGTTACACGCAGATCAGTACGTACATGTATATTACAAGTATTCACGGTACCAGCGAGTACGTATGTTTGTATTCACGGTACCAGCGAGTACGTATGTTTGTATTCACGGTACCAGCGGGTCTCTCTCACTCCGTCTGCTGCTGGCCGGTGAGTGCCGCGTGCTGTCCGTGAATTTCCGACTGTCTCCCGTTGAGCTATCTCCAGCTGATTCGCCCGAGAAGAAGTTATAGCGGCGGCCAGTAGTCTTCTTTAGACGCCACAGGATGAACACAGCCGCGACTATAAACAGGAGAACAATGAGGCCAAGGATGATGCTGGAAATTGCCGAAGGCTCCAGGGACGACTGCTTCTCCGGGGTCGACGTTTCCGCCGGTGTTGTCGGAATGAACACCTCTGTATCGCGCGCACGCACGCACACACACACACACACACACACACACACACACACACACACACACACACCGTGACACACACACCACAAACACACACACACACCACCACAAACACACACACACACACACCACATACACACAAACACCCACACACACACACACACACATTCATGCACACACGAAAAGCAAACGGCACGCTCAACACACATCAGCAAACCATTGCATGTCAGTAATTTCATACATGAAAACGATGCATCGGTGCAGCCATAGCTGAAACTTCCTGTCCTGCTCAAGCTTGCCTCATACATGTACGTGTACACATATGAAAGCAGCAGCGTGCACTCGCTCACCTTGACACACGGGCACTGCATTTGTCCATTCACCCAGTGCCGTGCACACCGTAGTACTACTGCCGTTCAGTTGGTAACCATAGTGACATGTGAATGCAACCACCGTGTTGACCTGGTTCTCGTCACCAAGGAGAATTGTGGCATTGCCGTTCTGTGGCGGTTCTAGTACAGGGCAGTGTACTTCAGCTGTTGCAGGTTTGATACCAAGGATGAGGCAAACATAGAGACAGACAGACATTTTAATGTATCTTAGATGAATCCTTAAGCCAGCCACATACTGATATGTTCTCGTCTAGACAATCAAGCTTTTGCTGAGACAAGTAGACGGGCAGGGAAAATTGTTTGACTGATCAATCAGTGTGGACTAACTGAGGCTGAAGTATAGACAAAGAACTCCCTTTTGAGGAACTGATTTCCATGTGTCTTTCGGTGTCCGTTCTAACTCATGTTGAATGTAGAACTTCTGGTGTTCTGTGCCTTCATCGGATCGCTATGTGTTGCTGCAATGAGTAGTAAAGTACTGTTGTTTTACTACTCTGTGCTCCATACGGATACAGTGGATATCATGTCATCTGTAGTCATCGGCCTTGGCACTGGTGCAGTGTAGTGTAGTGCGTGCATGTGTGTGTATGTGTATAATGTGTGTGTATGTGTTCTCAAGGCCACAGGACTTGCAACGCCATGCCAAATATTGTTGACTTTGCGATTTCTCTCTCTTCTCTTCTCTCTTCTTGTCGTTGTCTCCCGCTTCTGGGAGCGGCGTGGCCCGATAGGGTAGCTGTACATAGTAGTAGTAGTAGTGTATGTGTGTGTGTGCAACTGTGCATGTATGTATGGTGTGTGTGTGTATGTGTGTGTGTGTGTGTGTGTGTGTGTATGTGTGTGTGTGTGTGTGTGTGTGTGTATGTGTGTGTGTGTGTGTGTGTGTGTGTGTGTGTGTATGTGTGTGTGTGTGTGTATGTGTGTGTGTATGTGTGTGTGTGTGTGTGTGTGTGTGTGTGTGTGTGTGTGTGTGTGTGTGTGTGTGTGTGTGTGTGTGTGTGTGTGTGCACTGTGTGCGTACATGCACGTGTATGTATGGTATGAGGCTCTGGGTCCTGTGCAGAGACCACTGTGTTACTTACATCCACACGTGGGTGCTGCGTGGTTCCATGTCTTCTCAAGTTGGCACTGCAGCAGATCCTCCCCAGTGATCTTGTATCCAGGGTTGCAGGCAAACTTGGCCACGCTGCGGTACAGAGTTCCGTTGGTGAAGGCGATGAAACCGTTGGTGGGTGCTTGCAGCTCGGGACAGTTCTTGGCTGTAGCAATGGCATACACCAACAGCATGCGTGTTATTTGTACAGCATTTGCAGACCTTCCAAGTTACTGTAGTGCTTGTACTTGTAGACAGTTGCACCAAGTCCCCCGGCCTGCCTGTTTCGTCAAGAATAGAGCTTTTACCGTCTCGTGTGCATTTACACAGAGAAGATGAACTGATGATCTGTGTGCACGGTATTGTGTAGCGTTGAACGGGTTACCAGCTGCTGCTGGCTATCATGAAAACCCCCTGCAGTTACCAGGGTGGACTATATCCATGCACTGTATTGGTTTCAACATCGTTCCTTCGTCCGTTCTAGAAGGACTTTACACCTCCATGTGTGTCACGGTGTGGCGTTAGTACAGTGCTGCTCAATGAAATCCAGTCACGAGAGTCAAGTAATGCCGTGCACCTTTTCGCAGCCCAGTGTTCGCAGGTCTAGGGCTGCGCAACGCCCGGCGCGTACTTGAGAAAGCTCGACTGGATTTCATTGAGCAGTGCTGTACGTTGTAACTTCAGTGAAGAATGCCCCAGATATACAAGTCGTCAGATAAACACACTAAATCATAATTATTTGAAGTAGAATAATTCCGTGAACAACTCCGTTAAGAACAAAGGAATAACATAGCAATCAAGGTAGCACACTTTTGTGAGAAATATCACACCTTGATATTTTAGTGCTGTCATTGTATCCTGCTACTCTACCTTGATTGCTAAATTTCCTTTGTTCATATTTGTTCTTTAGTACAACAACTCCGTTGAAATTAATTTGGTCTCTGAACTGGAATTCGAGTAAAAATGAGAAGGCCAATTGAAAAATGGTTGTTTTACAGAATTCTATGGCTCTTGGATGTACTGTATACTGAAATTTTACCGTGTACATGTGGATGTATGTGACTGACCTTGACACATCACTTCAACAGCTTGCCAGTTGCCAGTCGCCATGCAGGTGGACTTGACTGGAGTTGGCTCACCGCTCGGATGCTCAAAGCCGTCCGCGCACAGGTAAGTTGCGATGGATCCGTACGTGGTGGACTCGACTTCCACTATGCTGTCCGGGTAATGAGATGGCGGGCCGCAATCTTCCACTGTGGTGTGACAGGAGCAGAGCAAGACATGAAGGAGAAACACGTATACTAGAGATAGTTGTTGTTGTTGTTGTTGTTGTTGTTGTTGTTGTTGTTGTTGTTGTTGTTGTTGTTGTTGTTGTTGTTGATGTTGTTGTGGCTGTTGTTGTTTTTGTTGTTGTGGCTGTTGTCGTCTATTTTACTTCAAACCTTCTGAAGGGCAGGGTGCCTACTATGATGTGTCATCTCTGTGCAAACAACAGCCTATAAGCATTGCTGTATCTGTTCGTCAGAAATTCAGAATCAATCAGTTCCATTTCAACCAGTCCCTCAAACTTAGGAATATTATGTGTTGGGATTCCCCACGTGCTAATTTGTATGTGAAGTATGTGAAGTATGTGGGTTACAGTGAGGGCTACTTCCCACCGGCCTGTGTGGATTCACTGAGGAAGCGTGAGTTTCAAAATCTGAAGAAAATGTCGAACGGGCGCTGCTTGGATGACGGCTACACCATAGCTTAGCGGTAGAGCATCGCTGGCCATAAGGGAGAGAGAGTCCTTGGCTCGAGTCCTGGTGGTGACAGTCAAGTTTTCCTTCAGACTTTTCCCGTTTCCAACTCCGTCAAACTTTTAAGAACACCTCCCATTTCAACTTTTTACTTCAAACATTTGAAAAAAATGCAAGTGGATCAATGTCCTTCAAGCAGTAACATCATGATGTATTTTACTACTCCCTGCCTCAGACATTTCGCATGGGTGTTCCAAGCTACTTGCTCCAAAGCTCTTGTCGGTGCCACTAAGCAAGCATACTAGGAGTTGATCATGTTCTACTTGTGCTATGAAGCATCACATGGAGTGAAGTCACCTATACAATGTCAAATGAGGACTCTGAACTTACGATCACATCTGATGTTGTCAACGCTCCACGCCTTGGTGGCCTCACACACAGCGCTCGTCTTGAATGTGGTGTTTCGGTAGCCTTCATGACAGTAATATGCAGCGACGGATTGATACGTGGTGCTTGTGTAATGCACATCACTATTGGCAAGGTTAGGCGGCGCTTCACAATCAACATCTGCAATGCCAAAATCATTGCATAAACATCACATCATTGTATTATTACAGATGTTCCTGTTTCAAGTCTTGCCATTAGTATAATATACTATTCTGTAGGAGTGTGTGTGTGGGGGGGGGGAGGGGGGGGGGGGAGTCTACCTAAACAGGGCTGGTTGCTATGGTTTGGATTATCCGGCTGCACATCAACATACATGCATGTGCACGCGTGCGCGCATGCACACACATATACATGTACACACACACACACACACACACACATACATGTACACACACAGGAGAGAGAGAGAGAGAGAGAGAGAGAGAGAGAGAGAGAGAGAGAGAGAGAGAGAGAGAGAGAGAGAGAGAGAGAGAGAGAGAGAGAGAGAGAGAGAGAGAGAGAGAGAGAGAGAGAGAGAGAGAGAGAGAGAGAGAGAGAGAGAGAGAGAGAGAGAGAGAGAGAGAGAGAGAGAGAGAGAGAGAGAGAGAGAGAGAGAGCGAGAGAGAGAATGAGAGAGAGAGTGAGGGAGATAGAGAGAGTGCATGCATAAGTCAATGGCTGATTGCTGGTCCACTCACCAACACAATTCACATAATTGTCTTGCCATAGCCCAGTTTCATTGCACACTGCCCGGTACGGTTGTTCTGGATTCTCCTGTTCATGGCCCGTTGTACATGTGTACCTTGCAACTGATAAGTAGTCAGATGCGTTGTACTCAACCTGGGTGTTCGGGAACAATGGTGGTGGACCACAGTCCAGGGCTGCAAACATTCAACACAGATATCATATACCACATTGTTCATTGCTACTCGTGCCTGACTTCATTTCACTGATGCAATGGCTTTGGTCCTGAACTCAATACCATAAGTAGTGCTTTTAAAAGTAATTGTGCCAATGCACGGTGATAATCAGTGAGGACTTGATGCAACTTATTGCTAATTCCTTGACCTTCCTTGAGATGTGGATTGGCTGATGCCGGTTCAAATCTCTATGACACGCAAGACTACAGGTGCGGGCACTTGGCTTGCCATTCTTGCATGCAGATCCGGCATACGCATTCAAACATCAAGGTCATACATATACTGTAGATTGTGTGTGGCTTGCACTACAACAGCAACGTGCACACTACGGCACTTCAATGTTGCAAGAACAGGACTGATCGCCATCACAATGTCATGGTGGAGTCGGAGTTGGAACAGAGTCGTGTGCCTTGCCGTACATGTATGCATTGATACATGGGTGAATACAGACATGTATGCATTGATACATGGGTGAATACAGACATGTATGCATTGATACATGGGTGAATACAGACATGTATGCATTGATACATGGGTGAATACAGACATGTATGCATTGATACATGGGTGAATACAGACATGTATGCATTGATACATGGGTGAATACAGACATGGGTGAATACAGACCGGGGACAAGCAAAGCATTGCTAGACCATGTCGGTGCTGCTGGTGGTGCTGGTGTTGTTGTTGGTGGTGGTGGTGGTGGCGGTGGTGCTGCTGGTGGCTGTGATTTTAATGGTGGTGGTAGCAATGATGGGGGGTTGTGGTGGTGGTGGCTGCGAGGTGATCTGGTGCAGGAAGAGGGTACTGTGCTATGTCCTAGTCCTTCATTATGCCTTTACCAGCAACACACAATCACGGGGCCAATCATCACATGACATCATTTCATTACAAATGACATCACGACACTGCACATGACATCACAGCACTGCAAAGCAAAGCCATACCTTCACATATCACGTCCGTATTGTTCCACTGGGCATTGGCCTGACACTGAGTGATGAAGAAGGTTGTCTTGTCTCTGGGACTTTGGTGGCCGAGATCACACGTGTAGTCAGCTATGGCACCATACGTTGTCTGGCTGTAGGATACCTTGCTGAAGGGAATAAGAGGTGGTGCTTCGCAGTTAACAGCTGAGGGGCAGAGAAGAAAAGCATCAGTGTTCAAGCTACTAGTCAGCAAAGTCGTGAATAAGAATTGTAGATTACCGGTACTCGTATATCTCTCTAGTCTTCTCTGCTTATAACGTGCCTACGAACACACTCACGTGTCACTGTGCTATGTAGTCACAAAAAGAAGAAACACCACCTTTTTACTGAAGTTTTGAAATTACAGTACCTTTATTCAGGTTTTATTACCACGCCTGTACTAAACCAACGTCGACTCAGTTCAAAAGTTTGTCACCAAAATTTACGAAACCACAATAGGCATGGTCACCCTACTAAGAGTAGATCATTGTATGATGTGACTATCGTAACGGATGGGACTTTAAGCGGCCATCCGTAAATACCGATATTTATTTCAGGGGCCTCGCACACGGTACGGTCACTACGGTATTGACCGTACCACTTTTTGCCCCAGATACCCCGTGAATCAACAAAATACACTGATCTGGGATCTAAAATTCCAAAATTTTCGGCTCCGCCACCACTCCCCCACAAGTAAATTGTACTTCAGATGGCTGACCGTACCACACTAAAATACCTTCCGACGCCCCTGTATTTAGAAACGAAAACTAGTCGTTTCTCTTCAACCCCCCCCCCCCCTCCCTCAGAAACGAACACATACAAACGATGCATACTGTAGTATCGATATTTTTTCTTTTCTCTTCTGGACGAGCCCACACATACAAACTGTGCATCGATATTTTTCGAGAAACGAACAGGCGCTCAACCCCCTCCCCCCTAAACGACTAGTTTTCGTTTCTAAATAAATATCTATATTTACGGATGACCCCTGCTGCAGGAAGTATGTTTAAAAAACCTCCATGTACTAACCCGTGCAAACAGGAGCAGTTCCATTCCAGACTTTGCTAGCTTGGCAGTGCAGACTGGCAGAGTCGGACAGCAGGTATCCCTCAAGGCAGGTGAACTGTGCCACCGAGAGGTAAGAGAATCCGTTGGTGAATGTCGCCGCTCCATTGCCGGGCGCTTCAATAGCTGGACAGGTTACAGCTACAGCAAGTAGAGCAGGTTTCAAAAACACAGGCTCATTGCTCAAATAGTATGTTTCTTACGTCTTTTGTATTGGCAGTAGATGGCCATGGAGGCTTGTCTGAGCCAGAAAAGGCCAGTAAGGGATTGTAGGGACTGCAGGGCCTGTAGTGAGGAACTGCAGGGCCTGCAGAGACCCGGTGATCAGGTGATCAGCTCAAGTTAAGAATACTGCTAGGAGAGCAGACAAGACAATTTATTCTTGACTACTGACAGAAAAATTGCCTCACTTTCTACTACTTTCTAAGAAAAGTATATTGCGTATATCATCATGGACTTCATTGCCCGATTCAAGCTTATGTGCACATTGACTCCAATGATGACCATTAGAATAACATTAATGCGCAATGGATACTGTGATGCGAAAGAGTTTGAAGGATGAAGACGTGCACTTTGCAGAGCATGGCTAAGGTAAGCCATTGCTGGCTCATAACTTCCCTTCAAGTTCAAGATCACAAGTGTGTGGAGTGAACACCATACACTGATGAATGCCAACGTGAAGTTTTCTGTGATCTTCATGTCACAGGGGGCAGGGCAGGGCAGGGCAGGGCGTCTAGATTCATTCAAGCGCATAACAATCATGCACACCGCGCTGGTCGATGAAGTCTGCCCCCCCCCCCCCCCCCACTGGCTTGAGAAGTGTTCATACGGGTTACTGTATGTTTTAGCAGGAGTATATCAACCCGAACGTGCAACTCTGCATAGTCTACACACTGCATACTCTGTATACTCTGTATTGGTGTCATCGGGTACTAGGGTATGCGTGCTACCCGTACTTGGAGCGGGTATTCGGGTAGGAGTTTGCTCCTGAGAACTCAATTGGGTAGTTGGAGTGTGGTGTGTTCTTGCAACGGTGCATGAAAAAAGCACGGCTACCTGCTTACTGTACACTTTCTACTTAGCGCAAAAGCACACTCACTGTACAAATTATGTCGAAAAATACACGATAGAGTACCGTGCTACCGGATGGAAATACCCGAACTCGTTACCCAATCAAACATCTACCCGCTGCAGCCCTAATACTCTGCACACTCTGTATGCTCCAGACTAACCATTGCATGCCAGCAATGGCACAGACCAGTACTTCTGACCGGTGCACGTGGATGTGTACGGCGCAGTGCCCGACGCCTCGTGGCCTTGGTTGCAACTGTACGTGACCTGCGTGTCTGGCAGAGGTGTGATGGGGCCCGTGACCGCATTTGGAATGTGCGGCGGATTCGGGTTTGGAGCTGCCAACGTGCATAACATACAAACAAGAGAATGCAACAAAAACAATCATGTTTCTTTCTGTCCTTGTTGTAGTAGGCGGTGAGAAACTTTTCAGACTCTCCTCGTCATTAATGGGCACATTCATTATAAGAGGTGATGATTTTTATCACGGGAATATAGCACCGAAGGGCAGCTCAATGTCATGCAATGGACATCAGCTGACATGTCCTACTCTAGGCCACTGCTGCATCCTGTCACAGCATTTTGCCAGAGGCAGCCAAACCTACAGACATCGGTCCTAGACGTTGCGTGCAGGAGCCAACACATATGGTCATGCATACATGTGTTCGAGGAACGCCGCAAAACAATACCAACTATAGGCATGTGTTTGAAGAATGCCGCAGAACTACACTAACTGCAGACATGTGCTATACTAACTGCATACATCACGGCTATACTAACTGCATACACATGTGCTACACAGTCAGACCTCGCTTATCCGGTCCTCTTTTATCCGGATCCCTCGTCATCCGGAAGAAAATCGCTGGTTACCGATTTCCAGCATATGCCATGCATACATACAGTTCGTGTGTTCGATCATCCGCTTCCCTCGCCTATCCGGATATTTTTGTGGAAAACGGATGTGTGCAGTTAAGCAAGGTGTGACTGCATTGACTGCATACATGTGCTCTATTGACTGCATACATGTGCTCTATTGACTGCATACATGTGCTCTATTGACTGCATACATGTGCTCTACTGACTGCATACATGTGCTCTACTGACTGCATACATGTGCTCTACTGACTGCATACATGTGCTCTATTGACTGCATACATGTGCTCTACTGACTGCATACATGTGCTCTACTGACTGCATACATGTGCTCTACTGACTGCATTTGATGGCGTTCAGCAATGGAACACTCACTGGTCTTTGTTTGGCAGAGGAAGCGGAGTGTCGTGATGCATTGTTCCGGGGAGATTTCACAGCCTCGGTACGAGGAACAATTGCCCGCGGGTGCACTCTCCAGCCAGACTTTCCGCTGCTGGCCGACCAGGTTGAAGTGAGCGTACAGGTAGTCGACATACTCCAGAAAGCACATCATGTCACCATCGGCGGCCGGCAATGTAGCGCCGTCGGTAGAGCAGAACGTCAGTGCATTGGCATAAGTGTGGCCACCGGTGTCCCAGCTTGGTAGAGTCTTAGCAATGCTGAACGTATAGCCAGAGCATTCGCAGTGCCATGTTGCTGTCAATGGGGAATAGGAGGAACAGCAAGCATATCCGATCATTGTTTCAGTTAGTATTGGCAGCATTGAAAGTTTTATTAAAAGTAGGGCTGAAACGATCGTGGATTTTCACGTATCGATTACTCTTTAGGTTAACGATCGAGTAATCAATTATAATCGTTAGCAAATAGTGTCATAATTCTGTGCAAACATTACTCAGTTTCCACAAACTATGCCTTCATAAATACCAACAAATCTGCATTAGTGAAAGGGTAGCTCCGAAACATGGCAGTTTTGAAGTCAATTTAACCTCAGAACATGAACCATACCCCTGGAAACTGCATACTCCCAGCGGAAACTGGTTCAAACTTCACAAAACGAGGGTTTACAGTACTTTCTGGACACAAATTTAAAAAGCGCAAAATAATCGTAATCGGTCATCTAAACGATTGCTCGATCGTTAAAGTTATCAAACGAGTACTCGATTATTCGGTATAATCGTTTCAGTCCTAATTAAAAGGGATTCTCTTACGGGCCAGTAGCCCGTATGAGGAAGTTGCTGAATGCCATACATGAATAGTTGCGCTAGGTGGAATCCGACCCACAGTGCAAAGCTGGTACTATGGACCAGTTCCAATTACATCCCTGCATTTGTACCTGCATACGCCAAGCAGCACACCACGTCCAGGGCGTCAAGAGGGCCATGCAAGTTCAGTGCAGCAAATATACACTTTGGGTTGAATTTCACCTTTGCACAACTGTACCCGTATTTCTAAAATTGATCAGTCACAACCATTCCTTGATGTTTGATCGGCGGATAGGAGTTGGACAGTACTAGGGTTTGTTTGTTTGTTTGTTTTGCTTTATTGTATCTCACCAGAAGCACAGGCAAAATCTGCCTTCTCACTGGGCGTACTGCCACAGTTCTCGCAAAATGATGAAGGTAAAAGTGTAGGCAACACTGCTAACCAGGACGTACACTTGTGTGTGTGATGCCGGAAGAGATCACACTACCAATATGCATACACGTGTACGTACATGTAGGCTTAGCATAGCAGCCAGGTACTTTGTTTCCATGGTAACTTTGCTACGGTTACTCGGCTTCCATGGTAACTTTGTTTGAGCAATGAACTTGTCTGACCCCACTGGCATGGTAGAATGGTGTCCTGTTAGTGATAGGTAGACTGGCATGGTAGAACTTGTGGTGTCCTGTTAGTGTTAGGTGCACTGGCATGGTAGAATGGTGTACTGTTAGTGTTAGGTGGACAGCCACCGTTAGTTATCCGCATCAAAACCATTTGCCATTGAACGATGGGCTTTTGTTATACATGTACACCCATCACTTACTCAACAGTTGTCCTGACACTTGCCAAGGAGAGACGACCAACACCACAAGCAGTGCGCAAAGTGCAGTCTGCATCATTGTGCTGATGGTTATGGCACGGCTGCTGCCAATTAACTTCCTGCCAAGTTTTTTTTTCGCAAAAGAGAAAAGTAGAAAGCAGGGAAACAGCAGTATACACACATGCACATCTTGAAATGCCTAAGCCCTTGGTTCTTTTTTGTGGCAGTTAGCAGAACTGCTTCACTGTGTAAAAGGTCATGACCATTAGATCCTACTCTGTGTGCCTGTGAATACCATCAATCTTGGCCTAGCGAAGCCATCTCAAGAGAATGATGTATCGTACTGCTGCAGTGTATCTACGAGTTGTGAAAGACGGGCACAGCCCCCCTCCCCCCCCCCCCCCATAATAGAGGATCTGCTGAGTTTGTATCTCCTGAACAAGTCAAGGTGAGAATGATCACATGTACTGGATTGGTATACATGTACCTCATACCGGTATTAGCGTTACATGTACTTTTAGGCAAGCTGGGGGGGGGGGGGGGGGAGTAATTATTTGGGTACTAGTACATAAATAATTCATAGGCCTGGACTGGATACCAGGGCAGTCGATTCATACAAGGCAGGATTTTAGTATTTTTTCACTTCCTGATTCATATCCTTCGACTCCTACTCACCTGGCCCAGTCGAAGCTAGTCGTGTGTTCGGGCTAACAAGCGGGAGGAGTTCCGGAGGTGGGTACACAGTCACTCCGGCGAATAGAAAACTCCAGCGCACAGACTACGCGTGATTGCTTACTTATCAGAATCTTGATACACCACCAATGCACCATGCAGGATTGAAGGTGACGATACAGGCGGCGAAGGGTTCTTGTACACTTCTGCTTGCGCACAACGAAACCACAAGAACAGTCGCCCTCCTTGGCTACACTCGACAGACTTCTACAGCAGCAAAGAGAAACGGGAGAGAAGGATAAGCCGTGGGTGCTTCCGCCACTGTGAAGCTAGAGCGCTGGATAATCGCTAAATCTGGAAAGTGGACTCGAGTTGTACAAATTTGTTGGGGCTCTTCTTCGGATTGATGTATGTCCAAGTGAGGAGAGCTGGAGCGTAGAGGAGCGTATGCCCATGGCGTCTATGAGACATAATAATATGCAATCGACCAGTCACATGTTTATGGTAGCTCGTGGACATCTAGTCTGTCAGGTGTCATCAGAACTCGTTCTCGAATCATGCTTTCCATCTAGTAGTAGTAGTAGTCTACAACAGACGGTCAGTCCAAAATATTACCAGACGGAATGCTTGTGCTAGCGTCTATGCTTTGATGCGTGGACAACTGGTGAATCTGCCATCCCCATGCATGCACCGTACTAAAAATGGTCATTGATGATTAGCTTCATCCAGTCATGACCAGCCCGGAAGACCCGGGACTATTCAAAGAAACCACGAAGAATCCTCCGAGCGTTTATAGGTCACTTGGCGTGAGCAGTTATGGATCCATTACTAGCGGTTTGACATTATCTCAATGTGCGTGGTTTTATCAACTTGTTTGTTGCTAACCAGGCCCTCAGGCCTCAGGGGGTCGTAGGGTTTGTATGTTGCTGACGGACGCACGAAGTCTTCATCCAATTATCGCTGAAGAACCATTCGCTGCAACACACACACACACACGCGCGCGCACGCACGAAATGCAGTGTTGACTTTGGCGTGAAAGCTATAAATCATGGTAAACTGACACCAGCACTTTGCGCTAGGGAGAGAAGCAAGAGAGTAATCACGTAAGGGCTTAGGGTGAGATATGGCTATGGCACACAGCAGCTCTAAGTTATATTGTTCGACTACAGTACACCCTTTCGGCTGGCTGCACTCCTTACTTCCAGAGATCCTTTCTGTGCGTCGGACCAAAGGTTCAAGCTTGTTCGGCCTTTGTTCAGGAGGACGACAAGCACTAGCCCTTGGCGGATTATGCCGGCATAATGTTTGGCATAATCTTGGGATTTCGTCAAAAAATTATGCTCCGGCATAATAATTATACGGATTCCAACGTGTAAGGTCGGCATAATCTTTCGGTTTAGACAAAAATTATGCTTAGGGCATGGCCGTGTGTGTATGCGTGGTTTCTCAATCCTCTATGTACAGCGTAAATACATAGTGGAACCGAGCATAATTCAGCATATTTGTTGGCATAATTGTGGCATAATCAAAAGCATAATTTGACGATTGGCCAAGCATAGTCCGCCAATGGCTAACAAGCACCACTGTTGCTGTTGGTAGTCAGTGCTCCGTGAATCCGGACACACGTACATGTATACGCATTAAGGGTGTGCGGATAATGCTCGAAAAGGTGGCAGATTCTGCTCGAAAAGCAGTGAAATTGGCAGAACCATACAAACCTTATGGCGGGCAATTCCTCGAATTCTGCTCCATTTCTTTATCCACATACCAAACATGCATGAAACTGACCAGAAAAAGTCCTGAATTTTGCCAATTTTTCTGCCGGCATTATGCCTAATACGCATCGCATAATAATTGTGTGCCGAGGACTATTCCAGCTAGCGTTCCCTTGTTAGTAAGTCATTGGGTACAGGCTACAGACTCTTGTCATTGTGTGTGTACCTATGAATCCTTAGAGCATGTCGACAAGAAAATGGTATCACCATCCTCAGACTGGAGTGTCTGCATCGAAGCAAGAATAGTAACTACTCTTGATGGAAGGCATCGCTGATGTGGAGCAGCCCCACGTCACACTGTGAGTGTGACCGTAGTGTGGTCGCCGTTCATGGTTTCTATAGCCTGACAACGGAAAGGAACATACGCGCGCCTTCTATCGAGAGAGGGGGAGGAAAAGGAGATGGAAAGGAAGAAGAGGAAGGTTTGAGATTTCCCTCCCCCTGACGAGGTTTCCGGAGACCTGTCCCTCACCTTATTGCGTGTACTCGTCGACGGTAGTCGCAGGAGAAGGGCAAAAGCCTGCGACATGCCTTTGCATAGTCTTTAGTTTAGGCTGTGGGCACACACCAGTACCCACAGTACCGCTGATATCAAGACAAGAATACAATAACGTTAGGTACTCTTGCTGATATTATGAGTGATGAGCATGCATGCATGCATGCATGGTCAGCAGCCTCGTGATCGTATCAATATCGTCACATGATCACGTGTTCACGATGTGCGGATGTCGGACACGGGACACCCAGACTGTGAATGGCCCTTCCGCCTTTTTCTGGGAACATTAAATTTTATACAAGTCATGCACACATGTAATAACAAAGCCTGTACGAGTACACTTGTAGATGGATTTCGTGTGTGGAGCCCCAGAGTCGGGAGCTAACCAGCGGCGCGACAGCTGGCAGAAGGGATCTGCCTACTACGAACACTGCACAGCAGTCAGTAGATCTACACCTGGTAAATCTACACTGTAGACATAGTACACAGTACAATACTGACGTTTGATGGCAATCTACAGAACCCAAAGGCCATGCAAACAGAACATGCACGATGCAGACTGCCAATGCCATGCCAGCTCTCCGCCCATTCGCAGATCAAGTAGAATGCCATGACGCGCTCCCTTCTGCTTTCAGCACAGATTGTGTGTACGTGTACTCCATGGATAATCATAGTATTGTTATCGTTGCTGAATACTACTGTGCAGCACTGTGCTACTAGACTAGAGTACTAGAGTACTAGTGATTCTCCAAGGGCAAGGCGGTGAATGAGGATGTGCACCCTAGCGCAGGGCTGCCTAGTTCTGGGCTCTTTCCTTGGCTTCTTGTCCTCCACCGCTAGCCTTGTTTCAGCCAGCGGGCACAGTCAGCCACAATGGAGTCATCGGTCACAATACGTGAGAGCACCATCGTCTGAGGAGCCTCGCATGGACATGGTGTTTGATTACGGGTGGAGGTTTCATTTCGGCCATGCTCCAGACGGTGCGCCGGGCCCCGGCGACACCACGTTCGGCAACATCTCCAACTTTGGCTGCGTCAACGTGGAGCATAATCCGAACAGGCACACACCATGGGACTGCATGCTGGCATGTGCATACAATCCCAACTGCATGGTTTGGCAGCAGGATGACGTCAGACGAGCGTGTTACCATGGAGGCAAGGATGCTCGCTGCTCGCCGCAGTTCGAGCCGTGGCTTCCGCACGGAGGCGAGAGGTATCAGGCGCCGCCTATCCGCACGAACTACTCGTTCGCCGAGCGTTCATTTGACGACGAAAAGTGGCAAATCGTCGACACGCCACACGATTTTGTCGTCAGTGGTGATTTCGTGAACATGACGGACACGCATCATGGATTTCTACCGAGAAATGTTTCCTGGTATCGGAAGCATTTCCACTTGCCGGACGTTTGGAACAGCTCTCACCTTGCCATCCACTTCGAGGGCATATTTCACGTTGCACAAGTATGGCTGAACGGCCAGTACGTGCATATGCACACCTGTGGCTACACTGGCTTCACGGTGCGGATCGACAACGTAACCGGGTTGGAGTTTGGATCGGACAAGACCAATGTGCTGTCCGTGCGTGTTGATGCAACGTTCGGTAGCGGCCACTGGTACGAAGGTGGAGGGATTTATCGACGCGTGCACATAATCGCCAGCAACATGGTCCACTTCGTTGAGGACGGGGTGTTTGTATCACCTGAGATCGCAACTGGCGACACCATCCACGCGTCAGCTGAAATGGAGAACCTTGGCGAAACGCCAATAAAGGTGGTGGTGTCAGTTGCAATACTCACACAGGACGCAAAGGAAAAGTTAGTGCTGAACAGCACCTCGCCTATTGTGGCGCTCACCCCAAACGCAGCAGCGCCACAGCTGGTGTACATTGCAATGGATGGCAGTGCACTGAAGGAACAGCTATGGTCTGTTCGGCATCCTAACACCTTCACATTAGTAGTGCAGTTGAAAGATGCCGACAGCGGCACCGTTCTTGACGTTGTGATCCGTCCCACCGGTTTCCGACAAACCAGCTGGACAAGCGCTAATGGGTTCCAGCTGAACGGCGAGCACATCAAGTTCCGCGGCTTCTCACATCACAACAGCTTCACCGGTGTGGGCGTAGCCATTCCGGACAGAGTTCACCTCTTCCGTGCGCAGGCGTCGCGGGCCGTGGGCGGCAGCTTCTGGCGAATGTCTCACAACCCGTATATGCCGGCACTGTACGACTACCTGGATGCACTGGGCGTGCTAGTATGGGATGAGAATCGTGACTATGGATTGGAGTATGTACATGCTATGCACGACATGGTGAAGCGCGACAGAAACCACCCCAGCATCATTGTGTGGAGTTATTGCAACGAGTTTGAATGCGGACAGATCACCAACGAAACAGGCCTGGCATTCCGCGCTGCTACAAAGGCTCTGGATTCGCAACGCCCGACCACGGCAAACACCAACAAAGCCGGGAACACGGATGGTCTCGACGTTCAGGGCATGTCCCATGCTCAAAACGACTCGTTCGTTGCATATCATACTGAGTACCCAGACATGCCCCTTGTGCTGTCCGAATGCTGCAGCTGCGAGACGCAACGCCTGCGCCGTCTTTCCACTACACCGTGCATGCATGCACAGAACTCCCCGGGGCTACAGCTGCCCTATGTCTCCGGTAGTCTTGGAGTGTGGACTCTATTTGATTACTATGGAGAGAGTCACAATTGGCCATCCGTGACATCGTCATTCGGCAACTTTGACCTTGCCGGTTTCCCAAAGCCGCACGCATACTGGTATCAACTAAACTGGCTTGCGATGATAAGCAACTCGGATGCGGGGAAACCCCCGGTGGACAGCAAAGTGATTACCCGCATTCTGACCATACCGACTCAAGTGTATGGCGGCGTGGCCGTGCTAACATCGGCACACTCAGTGGAAGTGTTCCTCAACAACCAGTCGCTGGGAAAGCAGAAATCGGACGGTACGGGCGAGCCACTTCAGTTCAGCAACAAGCCAGCCTGTAAGTTTTCTCCGCTGCCGAATCTGCACTGCAATAAACTGGACGTGACGGCTGGACCGGCAAATGCAGATCAGTGTGCTGCTGCATGTTGCAATAGGGTTGACTGCGTGATGTGGCAGTTCACGCCGTCCAAGAAGTGCTTCACCGGTGAGGTTGATGACGACTTCTGCGTGCCCATCAAGGCCGACTGGCCCGGTGGCAGGCGTGCGCCGCAGGCCGCGTCCACCATCCAGAACATCACCGCACTCAGCATGGACAGCAGTGGCACAGTGCTGGGACAGCACACGGTGCTGGGAGCCGACCAGGCCAGTGCCGTTCAGCTCACCCTGGACGTGCCCTCGAAGAGCACGGGCACGGGCTCTGCCCTCGTTCTGGACGGGCACGATGCCGCGCTCGTCCGTGCGAGTATCGTGGACAAGAACGGCGTGTTGGTGACCGACTCGAGCGTCAACGTGACATTCAGAGTGGTGTCTGGTCCGGCTCGCCTCATCGGCGTGGGTAACGGCGATAACTATTGCCATCAGAATGCGAAGAGTGATCACGTGCCCGCGTACGGAGGACTGGCACGTGCCCTGTTCCAAGTCACTGTGGATTGTCTCAACCTAGCTACCGCCATGATTGACGTTGACCAGGGCCCTGCAAAGGTAGAAAAGTGTGAAAGCCACATGGAGAGCATAGTTGTGGAGGGGCGAGCAGCCGGATTGACATCGGATCAGCTGAGTATTCCCGTCTCGTCAGATTCCACTGACTTACCCTTGGCAGTCGCCAGGAAGAATGTCCATCTTCCGGAGTACAGTTACTTGACTGATTTTGATGGCTGAGTGGTACAGTCAATGATGCCTCATGCATTTGATCCATATTGCGGTCCGCAGCCATAATTATAATCTGTTACAGTTTAAAAACTAGGCTATGGCCTTCTCTACAGGATACCCATACTAGCTGGACGTGCTCTTCGCCATGCTACTTGTACTGTCGGCACATGCTCGTGTCAGGGACGCTGCAGCACTCTCAAACGATGTAGTACCCATCATTATGTTTCTAGCTTCCAAGTCGTCAAGACAAAAGTACATAGCCCAAACGTGCATGCTGAAGCTGGTTGCACTCAATGGCGTGCTAGCGAAAAGATGCTGTTCTTTTCGCTAGTACTGTATGTCAGTGCAATCAGTACTGTATGTCAGTGACTGACTGTACCTGCCTTTGTTTGAGTCTGGCTACAACTGGATCTCCCTTTTAGGCTGCAAACAGTGCCGTGGAAATCATAGCCATGGTCCATCATTGGCAGATTGACCGGGGGAGTAGGACGACGATTCCACTGGGCCTCAGCTGCCCTGCCATACGCATCTGTGCTTGTGACCAGTTACCCGAATGTGCCTCCTGGCAGCCGTGTGTGGGAGGCCAGTGAGTTCAAGTGCTGTCGGTCAACTTACTTGTCACCACGCTTTGGCCTTCCATTTCCGACTTCTCTCCATGGGTATTCGGTCGCATTCACTCTGAGGAGATGTGCCTTAGGATTAAAGAGTCCCAGAAATTCGACATGTCGGATATCACTGTAGGTGTGTGGATGCTGTACACCAGGGAATGGTTAAAAAAAATTTTTTGGCTCGTAGACCTCTACTCCCTGGTGTACACTTTCATGGTGGTCGCTCGTTGCCGGGAGTTGTATAAACCCGGGTTTCCGGATTTACATGACTAGACGCTCACAGAACTGAAAGACAGTAGGGATGCAATGTCATGTACATTATTATTGTACATTCCTTCAATTACTACTTGTAGTATCCCGGCGACTTTTCGGTCTCAACAGAGTCAGTGCTCCAAGAATGTTCGGAGAGAGTACATCATCCATGTGTTACCATTGTTACGCCCTGCTGATGGCTGTAACCAAGAGTACATGAAAACGGTTTTCGGTGTACTTTTGCTGTAACTCCCAGATTCGAATACTCATACCAAGAGTACATAACCCGGGGTTATGTACTCTTGCTCATACCACGAGTGCATAAACATGTTTATGGACTCTTGCTCATACCAAGAGTACATAATACTCATAGACAATTAATTATTTCAATTCGAAGCTTTGAAATGGCACTGCTAGCATGCTGCAATTGCAACTGGTAGACAGACCTGTATCATGCGGACACCAACTCAGTAACACGTGCTACCAAGAGTGAATAAGGCCCCATGCCCAAGGAGCATATTTTTGGTACTACAGTGGTCCCTCTATAATCCGGCACCATTTGTGCCACGAAAATCTGCTGGATTAGGGAGGGTGCTGGATTAACAAATCTGATTTACTGCTGCAATGTGCATGAAGAGGACATTTGGCTACTGAAAATTGTGCTGGTTTATAGAGGGTGCTGGATTATAAAGTGCCGGATTAGAGAGGGACGACTGTACTACGAGGTGGCGTTGCTAAATGCTGCGAGGACACCTAACCAAGACGGTATGACCCGCACGCGCGCACCAGCTAGCATAGCTAGCAGTGTCTGAGAATTTAGACCGGGGAAGGTATTATAAT
Source organism: Sycon ciliatum (assembly GCF_964019385.1). Lineage (NCBI taxonomy): Eukaryota > Metazoa > Porifera > Calcarea > Leucosolenida > Sycettidae > Sycon > Sycon ciliatum. The sequence continues at coordinate 11,493,064 of NC_088644.1, forward strand.
GTACCGGTACATGTATGACGCCCTGATTTATTTTTCGCTATATATATTTTTCAATCGTTTTTGTTTCTCTTCTTCTCCCGATTTTCTGATGCGTGAAGTAGGCGCGGATGCCGAGACCATTGGTCGGCGGAGCCTGCAGCACCTCATCACCACCGCTGCGTTGCATTTGCAGCCCCATTCAGTCAATGTCTTGTTAGTCTGTTGTTTTGTCATTTCCTGCTTCTTTCTTCTTTTACGAATTGGGTGCGTGGTTTCAAGTAAAAAAAAAAAAAAAAAAAAAAAAAAAAATTTAGACCATTTATGGCGAGAGTCCATAATTTATCGACTCTTGAGTTTGTTCGTAGATCTACGTACTGGCGGAGTGCTGCACTACTCGATATACTCGGAGATCTACTCACTACGACTCGTACTGTATACTGTACTGGTTCAACAGGGTTCACGATACCATACTACATCATGTACACATAGTACAGTGGTACATGACACTCTGTAGTAACATACTGGCCATGTGGCGGCCTCATGAGCTCAACAAAGAGAGCGAACAACAGTCAACAGTCAACAGACGCCAATTTTTGTTTTTGTACGTGGGGCTGGTCGTCTCCGCTCTCTTTGGCCCTTGACTGCCTGGGGCGCCGAAAACAATTTTGTTCCGGGTAGCTGACGCGGTTCCGCAAACTGGATGGTACATGGTGTGCAGTGGAGATATCTTTCAGGTAAGGACCCTGTTCAAGTAATTAGTTGTTGTGCAGTTTATGTCGTCTATTCCATATTTGTAATTGTCATCTTTCGCTCTCAATTTGGCTGAAGTTCTGAGTTCGATTTGGATAGTTCGAGCCATAGGCGCCACAAATGCAGTGCCTCATGAACGGGTCATGCAAACTCATGGTCCGATCGATTGGTATCACTTTCACATACAGTACAGGGATATTCCCTCCGGATATGAACCTGACATTCATACCGGATACGGACACGTTTCTAAAGCATTTTCAGTGATTTCAGTGTAATGTTTCATGAGAAGTATTAAATGCTGGTAGTGCATGTTCGTATGACTATGAGCATATGCCCAACATATGGTCCATGCTGCATAGGTACGTTGTATTCATGATGGGATCAGTATGAACTGGTGGAGTGATTTTAAACTTGAAGTTCATCATGATACGTTTGCTTGTACTGTCAGGGCCGTTGGAGGCCGTTGGCGAGTGGTACGGCCGGGGGGCCGCACGGTGGGTGTCCCTCGGCGGTTGTGAAGGGGGCAGAGCCCCGTGCGGGGGTGGAACCCCCGTGTTAGAAAAAATTGGGATTCCATGCAATAGAAAACACCCCTGATGCATATCTTGAACATTGGACAGCAAATCCAGCATTCCGCAACTTCCGCCAAAATACCCATGAATCGTGCCACAGCATAGATAGCACTTTTTTATTGCTTTTCTGAGACGCGGTTTCACGTTGACCACCGGTCGATAGAAGTGGTACGGCCATGGTTGTACCAGTCGTACCGACTCCAACGGCCCGGACTGTACCAAGAGCACATAACCCGGCAAAGAGTGTGCAACTCCTATCTCGAGTAGCGATGGGTTCAAGCATGGTGGGATTTTTATTGCGCCATCATTCTTTGGCAGTATGATCAAGTGCGTATGCTTTCCTGCACGCGCGCCTGTCCTGTAGATACGGTATCAGTTCCGACTAGGTTCAGAACACGTGGATCCACTGTCCGTTTTCCTGCTCCGGCTACCCGCGTAGCTGTGATGTACACGTTCCTGGCCTGGTACTTTGCATGTTAGGCCACACGTTTTTATTTCTATGTTTCTCGTCACCTGAAAATCTAAAAACGTATGCGAGGTGGAAAAAAATAAAAAATGATCGAAAAATAAAAAAAGTTTATTTGACCTTTGTTCACACTAAAATCCACCAATACACCATGCGAAATAGCATCCATAGTTAGCAACTAGTATGTGGTACGTAGGAGCTTCTGTCACAATCTGTGCATGTGCAGCTAGATTCCGCACAAAAAAATGCCGTCCTTGCATCATGTGTCGCGCAGGCCAGGCCACATTATGTACATGTGCATGAGTGTGCTGGTCCCCACATGCACAGTCAGAGCAGCACAGTTTTTTCTTTTTTTCTTCCAGACTCCTGAATCGTATGCGCGCGGGTGACGAGAAACATAGAAATAAAAACGTGTGGCCTTATGTACAGCTTGCACAACTGGCCAATCGCAGGTGTTGAGCTTGGGCCAGCTAGCTTTTGCCACGCTATGTCAGTATGTGCGATACAGGCCGTTTATACCAGTTGCACCCAGCTATGTGCACACCTCCCTTGGCACTCTGAGAAATGAAGTCGCTTTGCTGACTTTCTTCTCGTTCTGGCATTTCACAAGCTAACATTGCTCTAGGTCGTCACCTATCTCATCGTTTAACCCCCCCCCCCCGGGCATGTGCTACACTGCATGAGTTTGCTATGGGGTCTAACAACGGCAAAATATCACATCGCGTAGTGTCCACATTATATATGTATATTCCCAGCCTGTGTTAGGGAGCAGTGTAGTAGTAAAAATAGCACTCCCTGGCAGGAACCCACTCAGCTGTGTGCATGTCATCAAGGCATGAACATGATCATGGCAGAAATATCTGCACTGCGTGTATGCCGACCGTTGCTGTACACGGTACGGAACATACTTGGAACGTGTGATTAGAGTTTCCGGCGTCGAAGACCCTATATGCAATGGTGCACACTGTTGGGGGAAAGTATACTCTTGATAATTATTGTGATTATACGGGTGCGTGCGCTTGTCTTCGTGTTTCAGGCACATGATTGTCCATTAATACACCGACTGATTCTCTTAGACACCGGAAGTGACTACGGCAACGGTAGCAACTATGGAGAAGCTCTCTCCACGTACTAGCTGTGATCTTCAAGGAGATGATATTGGCATTGGAACGCCAGATAGAAGACGGAGTCTGTGCTCGCGTAAATCATCCGGACTGCCGGCACCTGGCAGCCCGTCGATGCAGCGGACTGCGCAGGTGGGTTAACGGGCATTGTTCAAGTCAAGAACACCTGTGTGTGTGTCCGTGTGTGTGTGTGTGTGTGTGCGTATGTGTGCGTGCGGTTGGGTGTGCGTGTGTTTGTACGATGGCTACACCAGGTAGGGAATTGCTCCAGTACTGGGTACTGTCTGTCGGGTAGCACTGGTACTCTGGCAATGCTAAATCAAGTACAGACTCTGCAGACAAAGTCTTACACCGCAATGAGCATATCTGCTGTGCCCAAGCACACGTGCCAGGGAAGCAGAGATCTCAACTTCTACCTGACCTGACTAACAGATTTCCAGGCGCCCAGACTGCTTGACTATCCGACGATAGCCCAAGTATGATCCGGATTTGTTATACTGTAAAGTACCATCAGAACCCTCCGTTTTGCGAGAGCGCCCACCTTGATTTGCAGCCAGTGAAAGGAATATCTTGGCCGAGTAGTCGGCGAATACACACATTTAATGGTCTGTGTTTACTAGGATCAGCCATAGCCCTGCATCTGCTCATTGTTTGTGTGGACCTCACTACCACTTGAAGTTGAAGTGAGTACTGATTTACAACGCTATTTCCAACTTGTGTGCAATGTATGTGCCGTATGACCTACAGATAGGACTCACTCATCCGCCCCACCTTCAGGACGCGATCATAAAGGGTTCCAGTTGGTGGGGCGGTCTTGTACTCCAGTAGTACTTTATGGTAATAGGGAATTCTTGGATTTGCCGAAGATTCACTTTTCCCGCCCCTAACTCTCTACTCTGGTGCTTTTCATCTGTCCCTATTCTATGTCTGTAGTCAGCAAACCTTTTAGCACAGCGTCTTGCCGATGCCTCGCACCTACTCGGCTCCATAAAGGATGGTATCAACACATTTGATCGGCAAATGGGAAATCTGAACAATGCACTTATCGACGCACGGAGTCAAATGGACAAGTCACTTCAGATAAGCAGAGATATCTCGACAAAGCTCTCCCCTTGCCGTCACGTGATGCTATCTGCCAGATCATCGTAAGTGTGTGCCAGTGTGTATGTGTGACGGCAAGAGTACATAACCCCAAGAGTGTGCAACTGCCTGCACAACCTCTATGCTGTGCTGCGACGGCAGAACTTCACATCACGTGACATGGTTCAAAAGGTTATGCTGGCAAACAGTGCAAAGTGACCACAAGAGAGTTGTTTGTTTGTTTGTTGTTTGTATTATTTATTTAGAGTGGGAAGTCCAAAACAGGCCCTAGCCTAATAACAATGGTCCCACTAGTGAGGGAATGCTGTATATCTGTGCATAAGCCTAGCGGATCAGTGAGTGTAACAGCAACTAGTAGGGAAAGAAAAAGAGAGAAGAAAAACAACTCAAAACAGGAGTTGCGACTTGCATAGGGAGTTGTACCCAAAGCTGGGCTGCGTACAACCCAGTATCTATCATGCACAGAGTGCACGGGTTCATCACGTGATGTGAAGTTCTGCCGTCGCAGACCCCATAGCTGGAGTTGCACACTCTTGGGGTTATGTTCTCTTGGTGACCGGGGGGGGCATTTGTACCAAGAGGACATAATCGAGAGCAGGCGGGCGACTCGGTCAGTGATATGAGAAAGCACAACTCCCAGTTATATGATTAATGTACAGTTAAAACTGATGTCATGGATCGTGTTGGCGATGTCGTAGATTACTAGTACATTGATGCTGTGCAATAACATGATCATGGATTTAGGGCCTTTGTGGCTTTCATGAGCTGGTGTGATGCTCAATATATTTCTGCCTATTGACTATTGCAAGCACAGGAACATTTAAACAAAGTACAACTCAGTTTGAGTTCTGTGTTAGAAAGTGAAGACACTTCCCCGGGTATATCAAAAGTAGCACTGTGTGAGCCGTGGAAGTCGCCTACTGTTGTTTTTGTCATGACCGGGGAGTGGGCCAGACATACTATCAGGATTCTACGATTCCAGGTTCTTTACGGAAATATACCAGGAGTCCAGATACCCATTCCTCACCCTCACCACACAAGAAGACCAAAGCTTCACTCCAGGACCAAGTTCCAAGCAACAGAGAAGCAACAAGAACAACAACAACAACCCATCGACGCAAAGCATCGACCTATATACTGCTATAATTATAGTAGCGTGCAAGCTGAAGGAGCGAAGCGAGCGAGCAGCAAGCCAGCAAAGCATGAATAGTGATAGGTTTCCCAACGCTATTCATAGACGAGACACATCGACGCCACGGCAAACACTTGACAAAGATACATGTAGGAGCAGACGGAATACAATACAGATAGAAACACACGGACACGACATATCCCCCGCCTACGAACATGTTACGTCCTCGTAACAGAAGAAAAGTAACGGCACTGAAAAAGAAAGCAAAATAATAAAACTCTTGAAAACTTGAAAGGAAGGAACCAACCTCTTCCGACCCAAGAACCAAAGAAAACGTAATGCGCCAGTCTTGCACAGACTCTCCGCCACAGCAGTGTTAGAAGAATAGGTTATGCCGTTACAACTACGTTCGAACAAGCTATTGGTCAGCCTGCAGGGATTGCTTCTGTGTTACTATCATTATGAACTATTATAATAAGACAAATCAAGACTAGACGGGTGACAAGACCAGAAACGTGTCCAGGAACTGGTAACTGACCCGAACTAACTTCACTTGAAATCCGCGGCTCCCGTTTGCGTGTTGCCTTCATCTTGACTTCCTCGATGTACCTCCTCTCCAGCTCTGGCTACGTCCAGCAGTTTATCGTCATGCTCCGGGACGGGCGCGTTGGTGATGGTGACCAACCGCGGTCGCCAGGGTGCAGTTTATCGTCGTACCCAGGACGGGCGCGTTGGTGATGGTGACCAACCGCGGTCGCCAGGGTGCAGTTTATCGTCGTACCCAGGACGGACGCGTTGGTGATGGTGGCGATGGCTATTGCCAAGTATTGGCAGCGCTCCCTCTCGCTGCCGAGGGTTCGGAATGTTAGTGGCACTGGACATCCTGGCGTGGTCGCCAAATGTCATGACCGGGGAGTGGGCCAGACATACTATCAGGATTCTACGATTCCAGGTTCTTTACGGAAATATACCAGGAGTCCAGATACCCATTCCTCACCCTCACCACACAAGAAGACCAAAGCTTCACTCCAGGACCAAGTTCCAAGCAACAGAGAAGCAACAAGAACAACAACAACAACCCATCGACGCAAAGCATCGACCTATATACTGCTATAATTATAGTAGCGTGCAAGCTGAAGGAGCGAAGCGAGCGAGCAGCAAGCCAGCAAAGCATGAATAGTGATAGGTTTCCCAACGCTATTCATAGACGAGACACATCGACGCCACGGCAAACACTTGACAAAGATACATGTAGGAGCAGACGGAATACAATACAGATAGAAACACACGGACACGACATTTTGACATTCCAGTGTGGAATGCTTTTCCAATTAGGTTCCTGAACTCCGCAAAAGTGGACCGCGACAAAGCCAATTTTCAGGTCGAGGATTATTTTGATTTGGTTTAGCGTCGATAAATGTAAAGGCATGCTGGTGTGAAACCCATTTCCGGCCAATTTGGATTTGGTTTTTGAGCCTAATATAGCCTGAATCAGATTTGAAAAGGCGCACTGCTCGATTATTTCAGATTAAGCTGTATAGCATCAGCTTGCTGTTAGTACAGGTTTTTGTTGAAATCAGCCACAGCTGGGTTCTAACCAGGGAGTAGTAACATGCTGGTATTTTACCACTCTCCGGTTGTAATTGCACCTTGCACTTAACTGTTATTGTCTGTGCAACAGTGCATCTTGACCAAGCGTGAGTGAATTACAACGGAGCACAGTGCTCCACTGTCATCATGACCAAGCATGACTGAAATGCGATGGAACACAGTACTCCGCTGTCATCTTGACCAAGCGTGATTGAAATGCGACTGAGTGCAGTGCTTTGCTGTCTGCTGCTCTGACATGAGAAAAGATAACCTGATGTAGCAGTGGCTGAAGCCAACCTTCGCTGCCCTCAGCAAAATATGCCGGACGATTTTCTTGTGCCGCACTAACCACTTACTGTATATTTCGTGATTATTTTTTTCATGTTTATGGCACCTGAGTGCCATGGAGCTCTGTCTTGATGAAACAGACATAACCCCCTCCCCTTGTCTTCTTTAGTACATCCAACTTCAAATACCATTTTTCAATTCTACTCTATTCTGAACTCTTCAGCTGCGATTGTTCTATTTTCCATGACAGAACTTGATCATTTCTCTAGGAAGATGTGTATTGACAAGTACAAATGATTACAACATACCGCTGAGTTTTTCTGCTATAGTATTTATTTTAGCTCATTTCTCGAACTAGCTTGTTAGGCCATATTAGATTCATGCTTGCTTTGGATGCTTCTGGCTAGTGATCCCAGTTGGCCCTGTTTGATCCGAATGGATTTCTGGTCATGGTATTGCATGGTTGGGGATGAGAGGCAGCGAGTACCTGGTCTTCACTGGGGAACTCACTGCCAGGTATGCAAAGTAAAGTGTCCTGCCTGACATTGCAATCATATAAACACAGGAAATTGAGATTGACTCTTGTACAGTATACCGGTACTCTGTCTTGTAGACTTTATATGCGCTGTGCGAAATCATAATTATACCGGTAAAAAAGAAGTACACGACACAAGAGCGTAATCTCCCAGGGTGTGAAATGGCTGAATATTGGCCTCGGACAGCAAACATTCACCTCATGGCGTTCCTGATACGTATAATGTGTCTTACGGCGTGCAGAGAAGGCCAGCTATTGTTTGTGTAGTGGATAGGTGCACTGATCATGTTGATGACTTGCATGCACATAGACTGGCTAAGTAAGTGTGTTTCTGGCAGTGAGTGCTATTCGTACTGCTCCACTGGCAGCTAGAAGCAGGCTGGGAGCGTGCAACGTGAACACTGCACCACGAGATGTGAGTTATTGCCATCAGTGGTATTGTATGACCCCACTATAACAAGCTCATGCAGTGCTGCACACTCCTGGGTGTTGCACATACTCTGACACCGGTGTGTTTGCATCCTAGGGAAAAAGGAAAGAACAAGCAACTTTACAATGTAAATAGTTGCCAGTTTCATCAATGTATGGAAGCAAAACCTGTTAATTGAACATACATGCCTAAGCATTCTTCAAGTATTAGTTGAAATTACATAATCACGTACATGTCTAAACTAGCTTTAAAAGTAGGGCGTCCCACATTAACGCTCACTTTACATTAACGTTAGCGCTTGTGAGTATACTGTTTTTTTTAGCACTGGTTGGCACATTGAAACACAGTCATAAATAGCTGGCTGGCTGTGACATGTACATGTACACTATTTGCAGTGCAGAATTGCTTCACCAAAACTTCAATCTACTGGTAATTGCAAGGCGTACGCTGAGGCCTAATGCGCAACTGTGCTCCTTGTGATCTCAAAGCTGTCGAGCTCGCGGTCGTCTGCGCTCGATGTCAGCTGGAACTGCAAGACCTTCGGCGTGGCACGGATTTTCAACCAGCTCCTCTCGAAGTAGTCGCTGTGGTGTGCTCTCCACGGGACCAACTCGGACGGCTCGAACGATGGATCAATGCTCTCCTTGCAACCGGCCGCACCGTCCACTATGTAGACGGGAGCCTTGGGATCCACGTAGTCCTTGGCGGTGGCCGTCAGGTTGTAAACCGGGTACGATCGCTCGTACTGGTGATTATGTCCGCTGATGTAGACGTCGACTCGGTACAGGTTCAGCAGGTCTTCGATGTAGCCGCGGAATACTGGCGCCTCCTCCACGCATCTTTTCAGCAGCACTAGATCAGAGCAGTAGAGTGGCCGATGGCCAATGACGATGATCCATGGCACGTTCTCTCGATTGGCGTGTGCCCGCTGCAAGTCTTTCACCATCCAGCCGTGCTGCGCGCTGCCATTGCTGAAGTCGTGCTCGGTGGAGAACATCAGGAAGTGTATGCCCATGTAGTCGAACGAATGATAGAACGGCGAGCCACTGATGTCTGGCATGCGCAGCCAATTGAGATAGCCAGCGAAAGCAAACTGCGCCTCGTGATTTCCAGGACACGTCATGTAGGGAACGTATGCCGCGAAGTGCGAAACTTCGTTAAAGTAATCCTGCCAGATGTAGGCGTTGTTGGCAGATGGATCGTAGTCATTAGCGTACGAGATGTCTCCTCCATGCACGACCGCCTGCACGTTGCCTTGTTTCACAGCCTTGCTTATGGATGACACCGTGTCTTCGGAATGTTTAACACCCATGTCGCAGATAACACCAATCCAAGGCTGAGAGGAGTTGGCCGAGGTGGTGACGTTTTCTGCCTGTATGGTGAAGTTGAAGATGTCGCTCCATGCTGCATCACTACCGCACTGGTAGTACACTCTTGAGCCAGGACTTCTCGGTATGCTGACCATCGTGACCTCGTGCAGTGAGCCAGTGAAGTTTCCAGCCGTGTACGTGTAAGTAAGGCCGCCTGATGTCAAATGAAGCTGATCTGGAGCTAGGCCATAGCGACACACTGCACTGCCATTCAAACTAGGAGACCAACGCCTGCCGGTTGCCCAAATGCAGCGAACTGACCCCATTACTACGCCTCCACCACCAAACGACAAGTGCAAGCCGTAGGGAGTATCTACCGTTGAAATACCGTGCCCGGCGTCGTTCCTCATGCTAAAACATGTTGGTAACGTTAGTCCAAGCATGACGAGAACGAGAACCAAGCGATATGTCCCGGGCACATCCATTTCGGTGCAGAGGAGGAGCAGATTCTTCAAGATTGCACTTACTGCAATTACTGCTTCATCAACAGGTACGTCGTTTCCACGTCGTCCCGTCGATGCCTCAAAACTAGAGCCAGTGGTCGGCGGTCAGTGTTGAATGAAAGTTGGGACTGTCGACTACCAAGTAACTACCAGACTAGTCATGTAACTAATACTTGAAAAGGCTAGGGTGACATCGCGTTGACGTTGCCCCTTGCGCGTGATCAACCTGCCTCGCCTACGCCTCCTTTTTTTGCAGCGACTATGCAACTCGTGCCGGGTCGAGTTTGAAGGTCAACGGGGCCTGCTGTAGCCGTGTAGAGATTTTCAGCCTAACAAAGTTGGAACTGTGACTCCAAATCACACATACAAGGGCCGTGTATCTGTAGTCTAGAGTTACGATTACTTTAGCTGTACGACGAAAGAGAGGTAAAGAAAGACAAACTACCTTCGCCGGAGCCCAAGGATTTACTGGCCCGAACTAACTTGTTGAGGGTCCTAGCCAGCAAGGATTATTATATCAGGCATACCGGTATGAATGCATTGCATACTTACTAGTAGTACAGAGGCAATGCGTATGTGCAAGAGTACATAACCCCACTCCCCAGTACTGGCAGTAGGGCTTATGGAGTTAGGCAGGTAGGGGGTATGTACTCTTGGTATGTCACTAAGTATGTGTCATAATTATTACTCAAGTCTGTGGACAGCAAATGTTTCGCTCTGTTAGAGCTCATCAGCACAGCTCAGAGAACCGAAGCGCAGCTCTTCGCAATGAAATACGTTTCCGTGAAGCAAAGCATTTTTATAAAGAGCTGCAAACCCCGCCAAGAGTGCTCGAAATGCTCCAAGAACAGTTGAGAGCATCGCTGGCTACAAGCGAGGGTCCCTGGTTCGAGTCCTGGTGGTGACAGTCAATTTTTTCTTCAGACTTTTCCCGTTTGCCTCTTTCCCTCAAACCAGTTATTGTTACCGGTATACCATGGTATACAGTTCGAAGTACACAATGATGATAAATGCAGGCAAAAGTCCATAAAACCAGTCACCGTTTATGGAAAACCCCATAGAACTGGGTGCTTTGCGCTGTTCTATCAGTATCACCTCTCTGCTGCAACAGTATCATTGTTCCTTCCCTCTTGCCTGTACATCACACTCCGATCACCTGCAGAGAAGCTCAAAAATATACTCGTAGCATTTTGTCTTCGAGAAAACTAAGATTTAGGTACCGTAATACTTGTTCCCATATAAAGTGGTAGCGGGTTACTAACAGGCACCCGCACATGTAGCTGCTAAGTCACTGCACTTTTTCAAAGTGTGCCACAGTTTTCGTGTCTTGCTCATACAGACATACTGATGTGTCACACAATCATGTACATTATTAGTCATTAGGGTGCAGCGGCTGTCCTGACAGTAGAAACATATCTTGCAGTATGCTCTTGCGGTATGCCGTAGGCTGGCTGAGCAGCAGGAGAAAACCTTGGATAGACGCTACCGTTCTGGTGTTCTTCATCTGTTTTTGGCCTTTGACCACTGACATCTATGTCTGTATTACTTCAAAGGCTACAAAAAAAAAAGTAGTCTGTACGCTTTTCGGATGTTCTGTGATCACAGTCTCGGGCAGGAGTGGAGTTAGCATGCCCCCAGGTAGTCTGCTTGCTCTCACAGTCTGAGCCTGACTATGGCAAGTAGATGGTGCACACGGTGCATAAGACACTCTCCTCTTCTTCACTCCCATCTGCCTGCCAGCAGACAGGCAACATGAATGCGGTTATAGAATAGTCCCACAAGGAAACCTGTGTGTGTCATTATACGGAGTGTGAGTATGCAATACAGTACAGTGCCCTCTAAGTCTAACCAGGATGTGCAACTGGTGAAAATACTAAAGTAAATCCTGCATAAATTTCATGAATGCCAAAATGGAAGAAAAAAATCTTTGTGCATCTCAATCAGGATTTTGGAAGAACTAACACAGAACGACTTACGTCCCTGCACTTGGTTTTGCAGTATGAATCTATAGGAGCGGAAATATCGAGCTGAAAAATAATTCCGGTGATGCTCGGCAACACTCAGTCATTTCTATCTCCGCATGCCTTTAGCAGTGGTTTGTGCTGCAGCACCTCTGCCAGCCATGGCTAGTGGGTTGTAACGTTGCTGGCCGGCAGGCTGGGCAGAGCTCACAGGCGATGTGCTTCTGTACTTGCTGCTGCTGGTGCCGGGAGCCATGCCAGGTGATTTGAATGCCGATTGATACTTTGATGCTGCGCTGTCAAACTGACCGAATCCCCGGTCCACTTTCTTGCTTGTTGTACCCTGGTTCATAGAAGACCATAAGACACTGCAGCGGTGAGTGTCAAGAAAAGAGGAAGCTGAATGGCTGGAATGGCACGCTGGCATATTAACGTTATACAGTGGAACCACAATGTAAGTTCAATGTACCCAGCCGGGGAGCGAGAAGAAAAAAAATACTTCGGACACACTGGTACTTTATATGTCAGTCACAGCTCAACTCGCGGACCACTGCACATGCATACATAACAGTCACTATGTGGAGTCAGTCACAGCTCAACTCACACATCAGTCCCCCCCCCCTCCCTCAACATGGTTTATAATTTCTTACCGCAGATGCTGGTCGCTGTATCCCACGGCGTTTCTTTCCGGCAGCCGTAGCTGTCTTGTTAGCTTGCATGCTAGACTCTTTCAACAACCCAGCTACCAATGATTTCATCATGAAGCCAGGCATCAACAGCGGGTTGTACGTCTCCAGGACTTCAAGCTGCAAGAGCACCACAACAGGTCGAGCAGAACTGATTCCAACCATGTTATGACAATGTATCCGACGGTATGCTGAGAGTAGGGAAGAGATGCACCATGTACCAATGTATTCCTCATGGTGGTATGGCAAAACTGAAGAGCAATCTCCTGAACCTAAATTTGAATGCATGTCTGGTCTAACGTTAGTTGAAAAGCTCCAGCACGCAGCAGCTGCAACTCGTGGAGACAACAATTACAGCATCACACTAGCATCGGTTAAGCCCATTGTCCCTTATTTATTAGACAACGGTATGATAATGCATTTGTGGTTTACCTTCTGTAAGCTGTTCTTGACAAGCTCCGAATCTTCAGTCGGTACTGATGGTAATGTCTGTGATACGTCCGCTGCCGGCAGTAGAATGTCTCCAATAGCCACGGGCCGGAGTAGAAGTGCTGAGCTATTCGGACACGCCATTGCTATGAAGTGTGCCATAGGCTTCACACCTCCACTGGCGACTGGTAGTGCAACCTCCTGGGCCAAAATCAATGCATCGCCCTGGAAAGCAAAATAAGGCCCCCAGTCTTGGTAGAGAGCAACAGTGATAGCAGTACAATGCCGAAATGTTGGATCAGCCAAGTGAAATTACTTCAAACTTCTCGAATGTTGTCATGTTTTTAGATCTTATCACACTTGGCGAAGCATTTTTTTTTTACCACCAAAGCCCCCTACCTGTTCACTTAGTAGTTGAAGCAGTGCATGGAATCGTCGTTGATTACAGTCCAGTTCTTCCCAATCCAGTTTCCAGCAGGCAGTCGGTCGTAAAAACAGTGGCTGAGTAGGGAATAGAAGAGCACGAACCTCAGCATTGGTATTTCAAGTAAACATGGATCACCGCAACTGGTTGTGCAATCCAAAGCCCAATATCTACTCACATGTGTAAGCTCAGAGATTGGTGACCTCCAATGCTGTCATATGTACAGCACAACTAGGGAATCAACTCTCCTGAGAAGGACTTACAAGTAATGATTGAAATCACTATGTGAAACATTCCGGCTGTAAAGCAGACCTGTGTTGGTCCATGCACAACTATCCTGCAAACACAATCTAAATTACTCTGACAGCAACACTGACCAACAAGGCAGTAAGAAATCTAATGTGATAGATGTCGGACTTACCGAACCAAAGATCTGCATCGGCACGTCGCCACAGTAAAGGCATTAGGTCATGAGACACAAGTCAAGAAGCAGTAGCAACAATCACACAGGAAAAGCAAGGCAAAGCAATTTCAGATTTGGCCGACACCTGTACAGAAAAGCCGTCCTTAGCGGGCACATCTCAACGAGAGCATATCCATCAAGAAGGTGGATGTGCCTGGTATCTGTGTGTCTGTTGGTTTGCTGTACACTGTACAACATTTTTTGTCGTCTCCCGGAAAAATTTCAAAATTTGAAGCCAATTGCAAGCATTTCCGGGTATTTGGTGCCATTTCAGTGTACGGTAACTACAATGAAAGTCTTTTTGATTCTGCAACAAACGAAGAAGACGCTACGATCGGGGACAAACATTACCCTCCCCCGGGAAAAAAATTCAAAAATTGAAGCCAATTGCAAGCATTTCCAGGCTGGCATTTGGTGCCAGCATTTCAGTGTAACTGCAATGAAAGACTTTTTTCTGCAACAAACCACGATCAGGGACAAGGATTTGTCACGTTTGCGCTAAGCTGCGATCGTTGTGCTTTGTTGTAATGTGCTCCAAAAAAAGCCGAAAAAGTGGGACGGCCTTGATATGGGAAGAAAACAAGTCAACAAGCAATTACAAGCACACTGACCAACTGACCACAGAGTCACATACACCGCTGGTCTTGACGAGTGCAATGCTTTTCAGATGATGCGGCCAGCGCGCATCACCGTGCAGCTGGGCGTGAGACGTACTACTGGAGCTCTTGCTCAGATTGAGACCCGAGTGACCGGAAGTGTGACGTCCTGTTGGCCGGGCTGGTGCACCACTTGTTGCAGTGTGTAAGGTCTGTTGCACACACAGCCATGAACGACATGGACAAACAGCAGAATCAGACCGTGAAATGTGAACAAGTGAAATCCAAATATGACTTGTGGCTACAAGTGGCAATGAAGATGGCAAGCTGGCTGTACACCAAACTAGCAGTCTGCACACTGTTTAAAAAAACACTTACAAATTCAGATGCGCCGGGAAGTTGAGCTGGTGGTAGGATTCTCTCCAGGATGTCACACTTTAGCGTGTACGGTCTTGATGATTGGGACTCTAGTGTAAGCAGATTCAGAGACACTCAGTCAGGCAGATCTAACCTAGCAAAAACGTGTGTAAATGTTGGACATTACTCAGCTTGATTTCAAATCAATTTCAAAACAGCACGCATGCACTTGCAGCCATGACATTTTACAAAACGTTATCAGTCCTGCATTTTATTGCACAGCGCTGCACTTGGATTATGTGTGGCAGCAACGTCGGATCACAATCTACTAAGCATTGCTTTGCTGCTCATGTGGACCCTTGGCTTACCTGCTGGCATGTGGATATGGACATGTTCTTTCTCAGTGCTGTCATCTTGCAACCACTGCTTGAAAATGTTCTCAAACTGCAATACATCTGTATGAATGGCAACAAGAGGAGAGATGTCAAACGGTAAAGTCATTCCTCTCGGCTCAAGCATTGGCATTGAGAGAAGAGCGGAATCTAGGACAGCACTTGGGAATGGTATGATTCATTGATTGGCATAGGTGAAGACACATTCAGACTTCCTCCACTCCTGCCGGTACATGTATACCGTAAACACACACCGTATGGTACCCTTCACAATACCTACCTGAATCAGAGTCCATCCACATGCGCAATCCTGTTCTACTACTACTATTGGCAATGGCGCAGATCCAAAACTGCCAGAAGCGGATATTCAATCCGATGACAGTGCACCGCTGCTGCCTGTGTTGATGGTGATGGGGGGGGGGGGGAGGGAGAGAGAGTGATACATGACTCACCTGGTGTAATGCTCACCACATCAATGATCTCTGCACAGGAGCTGTTGCTGGAGTCACTCTCCTTGCCTTGGCTCTCATTAAATGGGCTCTCCGCTTGACCTGCAGCTGAAACGGGTTTGTACAGAACGTATGGAACAGAATTCGCGCGACCTTATCCATCACACAGACCAGAATACTTTAGGCATTTCCATGGATCACGTTCACGATGAATACACCAAGAAACAAACCATACATTTTAACGGTGAATTTCAAGGAGTAGGACCATTAGCGAGCCATAATGTCTTACTTTCAGGATCATTGCTGTCACTTGTGATGCAGATGAGTTGGAGTTTCTGCAGCGGAATTGGAAATATGCCATATGCTGACACCGACATCTGTATCCTCCAAACTGTAATCTGAAGAGAGGATGCATGGCTGAAGCAACCTGATGGCCAAATCGCAGTATGCAAGCAAGCATACATTTGAATGGAAGATGGGATATTTATTCAACTGTCCTATTGGGTCTTTTTTATATACAGTTCCGGTCTGGATTATAGGCTCTTGAAGTAAAATGCCCCCCCCCCCCTCCCCCTCCAAGTTTCCATATCCTTATCAGGATTTGACTTTTACCTTGATCATCTGCAAGTCCACATTCTGAGCTGCCTGGCTGAGCATCGTAACGGCTGGCTTTGGTTGTAGTGGAGTGATAACCGACACTTCCAGTTGTGGCAAATATCCAACCAGCTACCAACAATGATGAAAACAGAAGATGCCAAGAATTTGCAATGATCCTCTAATGCAATGATCCTGCAATGATACTGCAATGATCCTCTAAGAAGCCAGCGCTGCCGCGGCTGGGTATGCATGCTTCAAAACAGGATTCTGTAAATGTGCGGCAATTCCACTATTACAGGTTATACAATTACATCAGTTCAGATGCTTTGGCAAAGTCGCGGCACAGCGATGCAATAGTGACTCACCAGCGGCTTGCGCTGTACACGTATACATGTGCATAGCACCCACAAGTGGTTTCGCTGCCTAACCACCATGACATCATTCGCACAACATCTGTCGGATGCAGGTATACACCTTACACATTGCACCCAGTCTGGTTGGCATAACAGCTTGTTTAAAAGTACTTCAAGTATCATATGTGTCTGTCGATAAATTGCACATTTTCAATAAAGATCTCGTGATAGGTCACGCAGGTTTGTCGCCAGGATAGTGTGCAACTTCTTCTTCCAATAAGCGGTACTGTCTTGTGTGAGGATCTATGATTTCGTGGCAATACAACAACACACACCTTCCCATTGCTTGTGCTTTTTCTGTGCGGTATCTTGAGAGACCTTACTGCAGGCATGCAGGTGAATGCACTGAAACATTGCATGCACTGCATGCACTGCATGTACATGCATGTGTGCACCCTCACCTGGTGTAAGGTTGCACTCTGCTCGTGGTGCTGGTTCAGTGCTTCCGTCAGCACTGCCTGGAACAGCTCTAAGATTGCAAACATCACAACCCACAGACACGTAGTCATAATTATGAAATGTGCAGCACGCTACTGGAATGATACTAGTGCCTTCTCCCTCCCTAGTCTGACTGATAGCACAGCTCGGTCAAGAATATGGGATTGGCTTTCGGAGGAGAACATGATCATACATGGCTATGGCATGGTTGTAGTGTACTCTGTATGTACTTGTACTTCAGCATGACGCCTCACCTCGAGTGGCAGCATGGTCACTGTCGGACATTGTGTGCAGCAATGAGGACTTGACCAGGTCTAGGCTCTCCTGCAGCTTAGAGAAACTGCCCACTCGCAAGTGTTGCAGTGGGAACACAGCCTGAAGGAACATGTGACGCATTCAAGACCAAAGTATTCCGATAAAGTCTCTGAATCATGTACATAACTGTCACAGCCTGTGGTGCTCCTTGTCTTGCTCCCCTGTCACTGTGTGACGGTCACTGACTCACAACTCAGCGTATATTGGCATGATTCGGCTGACTACAGTGTGCGTTGCAGGGTTAATTGAGATTGGGTTTGTTCACCCATCCATGCCGTTGAACATGAAACTGCAGAAAACGTCCCACCGAATTCTTGGCTACAGTGGCATAACATAATGACCTTGCACAGGGACATCGCCCAGGCCGAGGGCGCATTTCAAGTGTCTCCCAGCTATCCAGGAACTACCTGTACGTGTCTGCTATCGGTCCGCAGTTGTCACAACACTGGCTGAGCTACCTGCTTTCCTTGCATGTCATAAACCAGTAAGTGAGTTGACCTATACCCCTGTTGGATATACATGTAATAACAGATTGAGCAATAACCATCCCGCTTTACATACAAATTGTCATTGGTCATAGTACGTGTAGTGCATATCTAAATTTGAAAACTCCTTCTTTTCTCCTGTCAGTTTACTATTCCACTTGTCACATTCAATAGAACCCCCCCCCCCATCTGCATTACTAAAGAGTGGAATAGCCTACAAAATTAATATGTGACAGGCTTACAACCGGGGTTCAATTACTAACTTATGGATCAGATCTTACTACGTAGTATTGGTATTGAACCAGTAAACCGAGGCCCCCAGAATTGGGGGTTGACATTACAACCGAGGTCTACCTATACCGGTAAAGTACGGTACTGGAGCAAAGTGATTGGAATGCAACATGTAGAGCAGTGATGTCGTGTATGTCATGACGGGTCATACCGGGTAAGCCATACAGGTAGCGGATAGTCCCAGGAACGGGATTCGGCACACACCAGAGAGGCTGAGAGCCAGAGCAGTCACCTTGGAGAGACTCTCACACAGTGCGTTGATGGAGTCTGTACCAAACAGGAGAGAGCCATGAACCACCACCAAGCGTGCTGCAGAACACACATGGGTGATGTTATGCAGGCATACAGTGCACAACATAGCCAGCATTATTAATATTATACAGTGGTCCCTCTATAATCCGGCACCATTTGTGCCACGAAAATCTGCTGCATTAGGGAGGGTGCTGGATTAACAAATCTGATTTACTGCTGCAATGTGCATGAAGAGGACATTTTGGCTACTGAAAATTGTGCTGGTTTATCGAGGGTGCTGGATTATAAAGTGCCGGATTAGAGAGGGACGACTGTAAAAATAATCTTTATTTCAGGATTACCTAAAGGCTAACGCCCATCTGTTCATCAGGTTTGGTGCTGATTACAATTTTCTAAAGCACACACACACACACACACACACACACACACACACACACCATGTACACACATCATGTACACACACGCGCGCGTGCGCGTGCGCGCACACACACACACATGATGCGATAAGAAGAACTACATGATTGTAGTATGCCCGAATGGCCTAAAGTAAAGCTACACCTATGCATTTCATCACTGAATATTTACCTGGAGGTCGAAAGGAGTGCACGGGTGATCTGCCAGAGTCACCCATCGTAGATCTACGCGGACACCGAAAGAACTGTAGCAAATACTAGCTATTAAAGTAATAACAAGACAAAGGTTTATGTTTGTTGCCTACGAGCAACCGATCTCGCGCCGCTGGTCACCCTGAGCATACTGCCGGAAGGGATTACCTCTGAGCAGCTAAAAGTCTCTCTAAACGGGCACAGTGTCATCGGCCATGTCAGTCTCCGCGAAGTAACTTTAGTTGGTGGTACAAAACAGTAGGTCCCTTCCTCGTAGCGCGAGCATGTCCCCCACGGGGCCACAGAGCTACACCTACACTGGCATCCGATGATCCAAGGCCAGGGCTTACAAAGGGGTGAGTTGGAAAAGAACCCAGAACTAGCAGCTTCAAAAATGGTGTGGCTACAGTCTTGATCTCACGAGTGAGCCGAATAGCTACTTGAAAAAGGTAAATGGTTGGCGTCTCGCCTATCGCGGGGAGCTCCGGAGGGACCGCGCGTGGCTGCGACTTCATTGGGTTATTTCTTGCTTGAAGTGTAGACCTAGACTCTACACAGTGCATACAGAGGCGGTACTAGTAGACTGGGGCTTCCGAGTTCAAGGGTCAGTTTTCGGTCATTGAACTTTGACCCTTCGCATCCAAGGTCGCTTGTCATGTCTAATCATACTTTCTTACATGACACGTGATCGTTGCCGGGGCCATGGCCAATAGGCGATCTTCCCGCCGCGGGCATAATCAGGCCATCAGGACCGTTTGACGTCATTTCGGGAATGTTCGGACCGTTTGACGTCATTTTGGGAATAATTTTTCGACCTTTCGACCTTTCCACCTTTGACCTTCCCTAATATGTTCCTTCGCGCTGTAAGAAATCAAATCAAGCACGCTCTGTCTGTCATGATGGCTGAATCTTGCCCTTGCCTGCAGCCCTCGGGCCTACGGCCCTTGGGCTGCAGGCTCGGGCAAGATTCAGCCATCATGACCTCCTGAGCGTGCTTGATTACATACATAGTACAGTGTTTTGTAGTAGCTAGCTATCACTATATCAGTTTCTTACATGACACGTGATCGTTGCCGGGGCCATGGCCAATAGACTGTCTTCCCGCCGCGGGCATAATCAGGCCATCAGGACCGTTTGACGTCATTTCGGGAATGTTCGGACCGTTTGACGTCGTTTCGGGAATAATTTTTCGACCTTTCGACCTTTCCACCTTTGACCTTCCCTAATATGTTCCTTCGCGCAGTAAGAAATCAAATCAAGCACGCTCTGTCTGTCATGATGGCTGAATCTTGCCCTTGCCTGCAGCCCTCGGCTCGGGCCTACGGCCCTTGGGCTGCAGGCTCGGGCAAGATTCAGCCATCATGACCTCCTAGCTCCTGAGCGTGCTTGATTACATACATCAGCAAGAGTCCATAACCCATCGGTTATGGACTCTTGGTATCAGGACTTGCACTAGATCATATTTTGGTAAATGTTATTCCGCTTGGTTTTGGCATTCTACATCATAATTAAAATTATTATAATTACATGTATGTATATCACAATTTGTGGTTTCCGTCCGTCAATTCATAGTAGCACTATATAACCCCCAGGGGGTTATGTCTTTTGATAGAGATGACGTTGTACAATTTGTGACGTGTAAAATATAAAGTAAGTGTAAACGCAACATTTTGTGCACCTCTCTTCAAGTCTCATTGTTACTTAGCACATGTGATACTAGTAGTTGTGCCTGGTTGGGTTCATAACACCTCCATTCTGCACTATTCCTTTTGAGTTTTGTGTTTGTGTTGATTTGTCACAATGTGTCATAATCATGTGAGTTTGTTGAGTGTTCACACCTTGCGCCAGTATCTTCTGTATAAAATAGTATTATTCAGTAACTTCATTCAACAGCTGCATCTCAGGCATCTGATGAGTTCCCGGCATCATTCTTCATGGAACAAAACAAGACTGGTCAGGACGTGTGGTGTATTCAGGTGATTGTTTTCATTTTGTCACGTGTATGCTTTGTGAAGTTGTTGAATGTGTTAGAAGCTTGAAGGTGTGTACATTCACAATAAGAAGCCCAATTAAAGTTAGTTTAATACTTACTTTTGTAAGCTTAGCAGAAACAGATAAAATTCACACCTTGGGCTGTTTTAGGTAGGTCGTCAACAACTCGTTACAGGTTTTGTCGCACCACACCGTTCACTGGCGCTTGTTAGATCTCCTCACACTTGCACCTTTCCCTCATTTCTTTCTATGTCTATGGGTTTCAAGATGTTCGAGTCCTCCTTCTTAGTAATAATTATAAGCCGACACAGTTAGTTTTCCTCAGACGAGCCTTTTTACAAAACAACCCATTATATTTTAAAGGAGGTTTACCGTCAGACCCTCTATGCAAGACAACATGAATCATACATAGGTCTGTTGGAAACACCCTAGTAAAATGAATAAAATAATAATAATGGATCGAGCTGGCTAGAAAGAAACAAAGTCAAGAGAAATCGTGTTTCAAACTCTACGCCAAGTATTAGGCTGTGTTTACATGAAGCGTTTCAACCCGGGTCAGATTTCAACCCACCATATACACAAAATGAATGGCACGTTTACATGACGCATTGCGCTTGACTCGGGTTGAAATTTCGCCCCGGGTTGATTTCAACCCTCCCCTTTTGGGGGTTGAAATCAACCCGGGTCAAGAAAATCGTACAAACGTACTCCTGTGCGTATCTCGCGCCCGGTTTGAACGGCACCGTTGCTGCACATGCAAATTTCGCGCGAAACGGATTCATGTGACCATACAGGACTGTAGAAGTGGACTTTTGGCGGCATATCAGTATTTGATCCGGGTCAACTGTCTTCATGTAAACGCTCACCTCTTTTGTCTATCGTACAGACTTTCAACCCGGGCTGAACTCGACCCGGGTTGAAATTTCTCATGTAAACACAGCCTCAGTTGCTGGCAGCGAACAGTGAACCATTCGAGCAAAAACTAGGGCCAGTAGGGGTGATCCGGGTACCTGGGTACCCGTCTGTTTAGCTGCTGATCCGTTAGCAAACGAGTACCCGTTAGTCGTGTACGACGGTACGGTACGGTACAGTATTATTTATTAATAGCTGGCTTGTACAATCGTACAGTTCGATGTACAGTTTGGGTGTGTTGTTGCTGGTTCGATCCTGCTACTGTACAATCATATTCTGTCCCCGGGGAAAATTGCAATTCCGCGGCCGCGTTTTTTCCGCGTTTTTTGCGATTTTTTAAAAGACCGCGTTTTCCGCGATTTTCCCGCATTTTTTGAACTTTTTTGTTGCACTACACGTACACACAGTGCACTGTTCGGTCAGCAACGTCTCATCGTGGCGGCTTTTTACTCAAATATGACGAGTGCTTACACCAGAGACTTGTAACTGATTGATTTCACTACATACTGCCGCACATCAATATTATTCACCGCATATTTACCGCAAATTATGCCATATTATGCCGCGTTTTCCCCCGCGTTTTTTGCGATTTTTTTCCGCAATTTTCCCCGGGGACAGCATATTATACTACTCCCTGCGGCCTAACGGCATTAAACTCAGAGTTACAACCAACCTGAACGTCCTCCGCTGAGTCTGCTATGTACTAAGCTCTATCTCTGACATTGAGCACTCTCTGCAGCTCGGAGATCAACGGATTTGTACTACTCCCTGCTATATATGCCAATTTGGACTGTTTTGCATGTAGCGCAGTAAGGGACCATCGCAAAAGTTCGCAGAAGCCCCTGAAACGAAGAGCATACGTTTGGGGGGGAGGGAGTCGTGTCGAAAATCGCAAACCGGGCTTCAATTCAAAAAAGTATTGACGACATGTAGGAGCTGATATAGATTAGCATGCCATCACCATGATCACAGCCGGCGTAGATCGCTTGTCAGGACGCGTAGTCATGCGCGTGTCGCGTAGCTGGCTGCCTGTAGATCTACACTGTGTGTAGTCTAGTATATGTACCAAGAGTCCATAAAACGCGTGGTTTATGGACTCTTGCTAGTACTAGTACTAGTAGTAGCAGGGGTTCATAGGCCGATGATATGATAGGGTTTATGAACCCCTGCTGTGTAGTATAATTATTATAATAATTATTATGTGTGCAGCATCCAAGTGAAATAATGAAGCCCATATTGTGAATGTCGTTTCGTTTGAGGGGGGAGGGAGGGGGGTCAGGCCCGAAACTCACGGTCTTCGTTTCGGGGGCTTCTGCGAACTTTTGCGATGGTCCCTAAGTGCACATGCTAGGGTCCGGCAGATTCTGCCGGCAGAAAAATTGGCAGAATTCGGTACTTTTTCTGGTAAGTTTCATGCATGTTTGGTATGTGGATAAAAAATGGAGCAGAATTCGAGGAATTGCCCGCCACAAGGTTTGTATGGTTCTGCCATTTCACTGCTTTTCGAGCAGAATCTGCCACCTTTTCGAGCAGAATCCGCCGGTCCCTAGCACATGCTGCGCTTGTCGCCATGTAGTGCACTTGCTGTGAATTGCATGACATCGCATGTCCTCCTGGCACGAAATGTGGAAGGCTATTGTTGTAAACCACCAGTTCTCAATTGGGAAAGGCCTTCGCGCTTATGGCATTGTATTCGTTGAAATGTTGTATTTCGACTCCGCCGTACCGCTGATGCTGCTGCATGGCATACGCTATATGCGTTGTGTGCGTTTTGCTGTATACGCTGTTATGTCCAGTTTTATCTGCTTATGTTTTGCATGTACGCTGTTTTTTGCATGCTATAAATAGCTGGTGTTATTAGTGTTCATTGTTAATTATCAGATGAAGTGAAATATACTGTGTAAAGGAAAAGAGTTGTCCTCGTGCCGTGTGGTCGTACGATCCTGACAATTTAGAGAATCTTGCAGGGTTCACAACATTTGGCGACCACGCCAGGATAGGAGCGAGCATGGCAGAGGAACTATGGAACAATTTGGAAGCCAGCTTTATCGACAATGGAGAGCGGTTAGGATTAGAAGGCGAGTTGTTGAAGGTACATGTGGAGCAGAGGCTCCAACAGTACGCGGAGCGTGAGGAGCGCAGTGCCAGACGGCGAGAGGAGGCGCTCCGCACCGAGTTTGCCAAAACACTAAAGGAGATTAACGAGCACATCGCCAATGCGCAGGAGGGTGAGGGTAAAGCCACGATGGGAGGTACAGAGGAATCTCCCAGTCACAGCGGTGGGCGTCAACCGGTGATGAAAATCCCCTCATATGATGGAACGCAGCCATTGAAGCGTTATCTTGACCTGTTCGAGGACATCTGTTCCAAGAACGAGTTCGAAGAAAGCGAATGGCTGCTGCGACTGCGCATTGCGCTAGCGGGTAGCAAAGCGGAGAGGATATGTATTGGATGCAATAATTACGAGGAAGCAAAACGAGAGTTGCTTGCCTCGCTCGGAAAGACTCCGGATAAAGCGTGGAAGACATTGCTGACAGGCAAGCAGCGGTCAGATGAGTCGTTTCATCAATACGTTGTCCGTGTTTGCCGAGAGGTAGAGGTGTGGGCCACACTCGCTATGACAGAAGATGGCGAGGTGGACACCAAGTATAGCGCCGATATAGGAAAAATGTCCCCGGTGCTGCAAGCAATGGCAAAGCAGGTAATCTTGGAGCAATGCGGACCTGAGATGAAGACGTACCTGGTCGAACGGCAGTGCTACGGGATGTCACTGTGCCAGGTACAGGAGCACGGCGCGTCTTACCAGGTCGCGCACGGACGACAGGGTGATACTGCCAGGAAGCCAGTAGAACGATCCGTGCCAAGGCCCACGGCGTCGGCACAGTGCATGGCGATATCGGTCGCAGATGCAGAGAAGCAGCTAAAGTCGCTGCCACAGGAAGGGAGAAAGGGTTTTCTGCAGCGAGAGAGACTCTGCTGGAACTGCCTTAAGTATGGCCATATGGCCAGAGAATGTCGGTCAGGCTCGAGATGCACGAAATGCCAGAGGAAACACCACCTGCTAATACATGATGTGTTGGATAGAGCAGGTTACAGCCGGGAGAAACCGACTGAGATAGTTACGGAGAAGAATGTTGGGTCGTGCTGTCTACACTCGCCAAGTGTGCGGCTGATGACCGGAGTGGCACGAGTTGAGGGAAGAACTCGAAACGCGAAGGTTCGCGTGTTCCTGGACTCGGGTGCTGAGGCGTCATTCGTGACTGCAGCGTTGGTGTCAGCAATCGATGCAGAACACGTTGGGGTTGAAAATGTAGAGGTGAAGCCGTTCGGCGCGGAACCAACCCAACAGCGCATGGATAAGTACGCCATCACGATCCAGGGTAGCTCCGCTAGCATTCGGGTACGCGCGTTCGTGAAACCAACACTTCAGCTGGACCTGAAGTGCGCAAGTCCGCAGACCATTGCGCAGTGGCACAGTTGGGGAGTAGAGCTGAGTGGCAAGCCTCAACAAGGGACATCAGACGAAATACATATGCTGATTGGTGCAGACTATATCAACGCGGTACTGCACAGCAAGAAGGAAGTTAATGGTGAGACGGTGTGGAACACAGAGATAGGTAATGTATTATCTGGTCCAGCGTCTGCACCAAGTCGAAACAGTCAGCCGGTGACCGTGTCATGTGTCACAGCCCACATCGACAAACTATGGCAGTTGGACGAACCTCCAGAACAACATCAGCACCTGCCATCTTTCCCGCTATGTCGCCAGGGCAGCGGGTACCAAGTGGGTCTCTTGTGGCGAAATGAGCGTCGGCCAACGGATAACTTTGCTCAAGCTAGAGTCATCGCAACGCGGCTTCTTGAAAAGCTGAAGAGGAATGGGAAGCGTGCGCTCTATGATGATGTGCTGATCAGGGAGTACCGCGAGCTTGGAGCAATTGAGCTGGAGCCATGTGAGAGCGATGCCGGGTACTATGTACCGCATCATGGCGTATTCCGCGAGCACGCTGCAACCACGAAGTTAAGAGTGGTGTTCAATGCCTCGGCGACGGCTCCAGATGGCAAGTCGTTGAACGACATGGTTGACCCTGGACCGTCGCTATTGCCGAGTCTCGCAGGTATGCTATTACGGTTCCGTGAATATAAGAGCGCGCTGCAAGCGGACATCCGCAAGGCTTTCTTCATGGTCGCGGTTAATCCCGAAGACCGTCCGTTCCTGCGTTTCTTGTGGCCCGGTCGAAGCGACAGCGATGAACTGTTAACCTGGAGGCTAACGAAACTGCCATTTGGCGTAAACTGCTCGCCGTACATGCTTACTGCGGTGATTCAGCATCACTTGAAGGAGCTACGGGCGTTGTCTGCACCCAAAGAGCGAGATCGTATTGATCTCTTGCTCACGAGTTTCTACGTTGACGATTTGGTCTCTAGTGTCTCAAATGCCTCGGAAGCTAAGGAGATGCAAGAGTTCAGCGTGCGTGTGCTTACGGATGCTGGCATGGAGTTACGCAAGTGGCGAGGCAACGAAATCCCGTGCGATCCAGAGGCCGGAGATAAAGTTCTCGGTCTGAAATGGAAAACCAGTGATGACTTGCTCAGCATAGCAGCGCTAGGCGAGTCCGATAGGCCGTCTGTTTGGACCCGGCGATCCCTCCTCAAGTGTGTTGCGTCAGTGTTTGATCCGCTAGGTCTAGCAGCACCGGCAGTTGTGCCCGGAAAGATACTGCTACAGCAAGCCTGGAAAGTCGGAGGCGACTGGGATGATAAGTTGCCTGATGGCATCGCAGCCACATGCGCGCAATGGTGGGGAGAGTTGGCCGAAGTGGTGAGCATTGACATACCACGTTGGATTTGCTGCAATCTTGACACGCCAATTGCGCTTCATGCCTTCGCCGATGCCAGTGAGAAAGCGTTTGGATGTTGTTTGTATGCAGTCGTCAATGGACAGTCACACTTGGTATTTGCCAAGGCCAAAGTGGTACCCGTGTCTCCACCCACGTTAGCCCGCCTTGAGTTACAAGCAGTATGTCTAGCGGCTCGCTACGCTGAGTTTGTGGTGAAGGAGCTGCGTGTGACCGTCACGCAAGTCTATGGCTGGACTGACAGTCTCACTACCGTTCATTGGATCAGTAATCCATCGTACAAATGGAAAACATTTGTGGCTAACCGCGTCAGTCAAGTCCAAGAGATATCGAAGAAGGTCGGCATTGTGTGGAACCATTGCCCAGGCCTTCACAACCCAGCAGATTTACCGTCGCGTGGGAGTAGTGCACAGCAGATCCGTAGTCCGTTCTGGAGGGGCGGACCAACCTGGATCACGGAGCCCAATGACTGGCCCACCGCATCCTCAACCGCAGCTACAGATGAGTCCAGTGTAGAAGTACGAGTGTCAGCCACCACCTGTAGTCGAGAATCTGATAAGGAATGGTGGCTCCGATTCAGTAAATGGTCGAGGGCACAGGGCATGGTGACTCGGATGTTGCAGTGGAAGCACGCTGAGCCTCGTGCTGAACTCTATTTTGCAGCAGACAACGTATTGTACCGCATCGTTCAAGCCGCATGTTTCGCTGAGGATCTTGAGCTGATCAAGCAAGGTCAACCAGTGAAGCCTGGGTCGAAGGTGTATCAGCTTGCACCGTTTCTGGATGAGCATGGAGTGCTCAGAGCCGGGGGACGACTTCAGCACAGCGAGTTGGCGTATGGAGCCAAGCACCCAGTCCTGTTAGGCAAACATCATCTGACCGAGTTGCTGTTGGAGAAAATGCATGTTGAAAGGATGCACCAAGGTGTAGAAGGAGTCTTGTCGTTCATCCGTCAGAAATTCTGGATTATCGGTGGTCGACGGGCGCTATGCAACATTACTCAGCGATGTGTTACATGCCGCCGCTACAAGGCTAAGGCTGCCTCAGAAGTCTGCCCGCCGCTGCCGGAAGACCGAGTTGTTCACGAGAGGCCGTTCGCAACTACCGGCGTCGACTATGCTGGTCCGTTGTACGTGCGCCGTGGTGAGTCATCTCCGAAGGTATGGATAGCATTGTTTGTGTGTGCCACCACCAGAGCAGTTCACTTGGAGGTGGTCGATAGTTTAAGTACCGAGTCATTCTTGATGGCATTTCGGAAGTTTGTCGCGAGACGTAGTTTGCCGTCTCGGATCAGGTCTGACAACGCTACAACGTTCAAGGCCGCATCTGACAAACTGGGTGTGCCATGGATGTTCAATCCTCCAGCTGCACCATGGCATGGAGGCTTCTATGAGCGAATGGTTGGTACAGTGAAGAGTGCCTTGAAAAAGGTAATGGGAACAGCGTTTCTGAAGGTCCAGGAGCTTGAGACCCTCTTGTATGAGGTTGAAGCAGTGGTGAATAGTCGTCCGCTAACTTATGTGTCTGATAGCCTGGATGAGCCACCAGTAACCCCTGCAATGATGATGGGTGACATCTGGATGTCGTCAGAGAAGCCAGCAGGTACCCTGGACGCTGCGCAGATGTCATCGAGATTGCGTTACCTCAGTCGGACACTGGAGCATGTCAAGAATCGTTGGGAGGTGGAGTACCTAAGTCAGCTGAACAAACACCAACAGACCATGTCGCGCCCTTTAGCTGTGGGTGATGTTGTCTTTGTTCTCGATGATACCAAGCGCAAACAGTTCTGGCGTTTGGGACGGATCATCGAGTTATTCCCTGGTCGAGATGGTAAGCGTCGTGTTGCCAAGGTTAAGTTGAGTACCAGTACCCTGTTGAGGCCGATCCAAAGGTTAGTGCCGCTAGAAGTATCGTCACAGGACGTGGCTCCTGGGCTTGCAGATACCGCTCAACCTGCTATCGTCCCTCAGCAGCCAGCGTATGAACCGTCAGCACCGTTACCACCACCACGGCAGCAGGAGATAACGCGTTCTGGGCGCGTAGTCAGAGCCCCGGATCGTTTTTGACTTGTGTGCATTGTTGTACGGCGGTGAGAAGCCCTTTGGTGGGGAGAATGTTGTAAACCACCAGTTCTCAATTGGGAAAGGCCTTCGCGCTTATGGCATTGTATTCGTTGAAATGTTGTATTTCGACTCCGCCGTACCGCTGATGCTGCTGCATGGCATACGCTATATGCGTTGTGTGCGTTTTGCTGTATACGCTGTTATGTCCAGTTTTATCTGCTTATGTTTTGCATGTACGCTGTTTTTTGCATGCTATAAATAGCTGGTGTTATTAGTGTTCATTGTTAATTATCAGATGAAGTGAAATATACTGTGTAAAGGAAAAGAGTTGTCCTCGTGCCGTGTGGTCGTACGATCCTGACAATTTAGAGAATCTTGCAGGGTTCACTGTTACTATTGGCTGCTAAAGGGGACCCGATAACCCGTCCGGTAAGCCAGGTACCCTTTTGTAACCTTATAGGGTAACTGTTTCACCCCTAGCAAAAACACTCACTATTGCTTTACCCAAGAGGGTCCAGTGTCATTTAGGCTTTTGCCTGTTTTGGATTTACCACTACATGACTGTACAGGTAGACCACTACATAACTTATATACAGTCATGTAGTATAAAGGATACGAACGATACGTCTCAGTGTACTTGGATGGGGACGTATTAGCCCTAACGTCGTTGTTGCAGAAGTGAGTGAAATCGAGCACGCCCAAACTAATTAATTATTTTACTTCCTTTTTTATTAGCGCTCAGGGGTCGGATTTCAGTTGCCAGCTAGCTAGCATTGCCCGTTAGAATCTGCGAAGTAAAATAAACAACAACAACAATCATGACAACACTCTACTGCAGTCATCAACGACTGATCATTCAAGTCACGTAACCAGGCAACTCGTTACTCGTTAGTGCTGCTCGCGAGCTACTATACTGTACGTTTAGAAAAGCGATCCTGTCAGCTTTTCTATTAGTATAGTACGGTATTGTTACGTGTAATCTTGAGTCGTAGGCTACTCGTACTCGTAGCTCAGGTAGAGCTAGCAGCTACTAGACTGTCCATGGATACCTGGATACTGCATGCACTCATTGCACTGCTCTGCTCATCATGACGTGACTCATTTCGAACATGTCTCGACTGTGCTGACGTGGTTCCATGCTTCATCCGCATGGCGCACCTTGAATGCAAAAGAAGATTGCACATGAGCTGAGAAGTGATTTTTCCTTTGACTGCACTTGTTTGGGTGACCGACGTTTCACTTTTTTCGGGTCAGCTCAGGCGTATCCCTATTTTTTCAGTTCTATCTGACCACGGGAACCCAGCTCCCGTCCTGGAGCTGTATATATTTCCTATAGATTCCTGCGATTAAAGGGAAACTGAACGCCAAAAATAAGTATGGCTTATCCGAAGGAGAATTGGGCACTGATTCCGATGAGCTATGTCTCGAGCCGATCAGAGAAGAGGAACCGTGTCAAATTTCATAAATAACACCTTCCATATTTGGAAAATGGGCTTGATGACGTGCGTACTGCTTAGCTGTCACCATGCTGTGCATGCTCGGCAGTGTAATTGAATGGAAGAAAACAATAATTATTATTACTTTGGTGTTTTGCAGCTCTATTTCGTTCCCTGACGGTACCCAAATCTAGATGTAGGAGTCTGTTGAGCAGGAGAGTGACACATGTCTTCCCGAAGGCTGTCCAGCCTGCAGTGGTGATGAAGAAGACACGAATATCACCCCAAGATCGATTGTAGCGAATTGGAAAACTCATGGTGAATTTGCTTCCACTCCAAGGCAATGTCGAGGTATGAAGGGTGCTTGTACTGCCTTCCAAAGTGCAGCGAAGATGAACATGGCTTTGCATAGCTGTTGCTCTACGCCAACTTACCTACTCTTGCTGGTTCCGTAGTGGTATATTGCAAATTTCGTGGACGAACAATTCGAGTCACTAGTGGCTAGTGAGCACCACTAACAGGTGAGATTTTTCAATTTGATAAAAATTGTTTTTGTTTGAGAACTGACGGTGGCAGTCATTTGACTCAGTAGGTGTCTCTGCTGCTTCTTTCCCTTCATTGGTAGGGTTGTGCTTGATAGTACAAGTGCTTGAAGTAAAATAAAATAAATAGAACATGTGGAACATAAATCTAATCAAGCATCAGTACATGTACTTCAAAGTATTGCGAATTTCAACTTCAAAGCACATACAATCACAATGATCACAAAGTTTATGGAATCAGGAGGACTCCCTGTGTTCAACGAACACAATACACACATTCTATATTGCGCGCACACATGTACACATGTGCGTGCAGTGCACCCCCACCCCATCCCACAGACACACGCATGCAACACGCACATCCATACACATGTGTGGGAACCCCCCCCCCCCCCCCCACACACACACACTCCTACCCATACACATATGCGTCTACCCCCAGCCCCCCCCCCCACACACACACACGTGTGCACAGACGGATACACAAACACACACACACACACAAGATACTTGTAAGTGTACATGGTCTTCCTGGTGCAGATGCTGGGCCAGCACAATGGAAAATACCTCCATCAAGATGCTTGATCAAGTGTTGTGATAATGGCACTGTTTGTTTGTTTTTACAAAGATGTGTGGGAAGGATTACAATGCGTTATAATTCATAATATTATTGTTCTTTGCCTTGTACTGTGCAGACCAGAATGCTTCGCCATCAACTCCTGGCTTTCCATCGGCATGGTGTTCAGCTGCAGCGGCATCTGGTCCGGGGAGTACGTTGCTGGATGGCTGCACTGACACAGGATGGGTTTGCGTTGGCAATGCAATACGGCAGTCATCCCACATTATGAGCTACACGTTTATGTACTTTATATTGTCGCTCATCCAGCAACGTCAAGGCTCTGCATGTAAACACAGGAGAACACCATAATAATTATACTACTCAGGGGATAATAATTATAATTTTGGATTATCAATTTCTTGACATTTATGAGTTCCTGTCTAAACCACGTCGTGATATTGATTGCTATCTGCTCACAAAGTACCTCGTATTGTAACAATACTCTGCTTAATCACTACCCTCTGCCAATTATTAGATTCGCACAGTATTCACAACATATGCAACACAATGCTGTCTATTGACACTACTTCGAACTGAAATGCTCACTACTCGTCTCCCGTTTTCAACTCCCTCTACCTTATGAATACTCTACTTTACTGGTTTCGTTTCTACCCTTTCCATTGCTGCCAGCCCCAGTCTTTTTCAGTGGACAGCACCATATTGAAATTTTTGTGATTTGATGTACACATACTTTGAAATTGAAATTCGAATTACATGATCAGATTTTTGTTCCACATGTTCTATTTATTTCGACTTCAAGCACAACCCTATCGATGAAGGGAAAGAAGCCGCAGAGAGACACCTACTGAGTCTAATGACTGCCACCGTCTGTTCTCAAACAAGAACAATTTTTATCAAATTGAAAAATCTCACCTGTTAGTGTTGCTCACTAGCCACTAGTGACTCAAATTGTTCGTCCACGAAATTTGCAATATACCACTACGGTACCAGCAAGAGTAGGTAAGTTGGCGTAGAACAACAGCTATGCAAAGCCATGTTCATCTCCGCTTCACTTTGGAAGGCAGTACAAACACCCTTCATACCTCGACATTGCCTTGGAGTGGAAGCAAATTCACCATGAGTTTTTCAATTCGCTACAATCGATCTTGGGGTGTTATTCGTGTCTTCTTCATCACCACTGCAGGCTGGACAGCCTTCGGGAAGACATGTGTCACTCTCCTGCTCAACAGATTCCTACATCTAGATTTGGGTACCGTCAGGGAACGAAATAGAGCTGCAAAACACCAAAGTAATTGTTTTCTTCCATTCAATTACACTGCTGAGCATGCACAGCATGGTGACAGCTAAGCAGTACGCACGTCATCAAGCCCATTTTCCAAATATGGAAGGTGTTATTTATGAAATTTGACACGGTTCCTCTTCTCTGATCGGCTCGAGACATAGCTCATCGGAATCAGTGCCCAATTCTCCTTCGGATAAGCCATACTTATTTTTGGCGTTCAGTTTCCCTTTAAGACTAAGACTCGTGTAGTGGCAGCCATGATCAAGGGTAAACCAGGGCCAGGAGTGAGACGTTTCTCTGAGGAACAAACTCGCACTGGCATGAGGGTTGTGCTTGTGGAGTCGAGGGGAGGACGCAATGGCTCCATATCGAGCCAGTCCAGCCTTAGCCCAACATCACCGTCAACCCCACCTGCAGCCAAAGGTGAATGCAGTGTAAACGTGTAATACTAATAGATTGTAAACGGTGACAATAGTTAGACTGGCCAATATTTTTACTCCGCTTTCCGGCTTCTAAAGTAGTACATGATAGTGTATATTTTGTGAGTGCGAATGCTAATTAATTTTCTACGAGTACACAAACAATAGTCTGCGACACAAGTGTGTACTTTGTGTACGATGAAGTGGCGGTGCAGAATGTGAAGTTGAAAAGCATAGGCTTTCATATTGATATGGTGGACACGTTTGGCCAGTTGTTTTGGCCATATTCCTGCACACTTGGCCAGGCAGCTTGCCAAGCTCATGCACAATGCACAAATAATATTACGGTACATTGTACTCGTAATTAGTCGTGCACATGGAAGCAAGCCCAATTTCCGATTTTTGTCATGTTTATTTTAATACCAGCGCTCCCGGAGTGCCATGGTATGTGTTGTGTTGACTGTCTTTGGATTTCCCAGGCCCCGAACTGTAGTTGCTGGGCATGTGAGTTTGCTTTTCTCCCATGTCACGTCCTGCCATGGTCATTTGCTGTGTGCTGCCATTGTGCCTTTTGTCTTGACGCACGCAATGTCAATGCGCAGGCACGAAGTCCCCGGCCGCTGATAGCAATGGCGCCGCGGAAGGTAATCCAGTCTGCCCTGTGCAGGTTGCATGCCTGCTGCTTCATCCGCGTTCATTCTAATGTTTTTTTTTTCTTCACCATTTGGCATATCATGTCCTGTCTTCCTGCCACGGTCATCTTGTCAATGATTGTGCAGTGTTCCATTTGGATGGAAGTTCAGTGGTGCACTGTACTAGGGGTCATCCCGCAGTACAAAGTACATACGACGTGTACGTGTATAAACAAGAAATGTTTGTATGATCCCCTGCATGGCATGCAAGCAAGATCACATCACCCCCTAGAGTATGCAACTCCTGCATACAGTGTCTTCCCGATAGAGTTTCAAGTTGACATTTAAAAACAAATGATACAATGCTCCTTGTACATGCAGCTCTCATGTTTGTATAAAGGTGGTGTGTGTCACGTTTGCCTGCTCGCACAAGCTTGTGCAGGATCAAACTGCGGATAAAATCTCCACTACTTGTCAACAGAGTTGTCTGACAAGACGTGCACATGTGCACCGCGAATAATTGCGTCATCTAAATCATGTGGCATGAACTTGAAATTCTGTCCAGACACCACTAGTACTGGGGTCCCCACTTTTGGGATTGCAGAATAGCCTTGAGGACGGGCCAACATGCTCAATGCTGACCCAGAGCCTTACCACACCCGACAGAAAAACCTCTTCATCAGCAATGCAGACAAGGCCAGATTGCTCAACAGGCATTCTGAGCTCGTGTCTGAATGCCGTCACCAAGCATAGTACTGCCCCTCAAGCTTTAGCGCCTGAATTCCGCGTTGACTTATCAGCGCACATACATACAATAATGCAGCGTTTGAATACACCCGGCACCCCGATGTGTGTAGGATGGTAGGAGTCATCTTTAGTCTACTGCCAATGCATCCATTCTGCACTATCTCTTCACAGTGTTACAATCAATCTCTACCAGTATTAATCAATCAGTCTCTTGTTGTATTCACCATGACTATCGTGTTGTTGTTTCACTGGTGTTTCTTTTTAGCGTGGAGCACTTCTCGTCACTTCTCGGCGGACGAGAAGAGAGCGCAGGAGATTGCAGACGCTGTCAAGCAGAAGAAGGCATCGTTTGCAATGCTGGCACCCAAGGTACAGCGAACTTGCTCAGCTGGCGTTTGCAATGCTTGCACCCAAGGTGCAGTGAACTTGCTCAGCTGGGCAGAAGCTGGACACTTCTGGTGCACAGGCGTGGCAAGTGAAATCCGCCGCCGGGTTCCCTGCACATGCAAAATACTCACACAAGCACATGGTAGCTTTGTGATTCTAAATTTACTCGTGCATTTTTGTAAAAATAACTTCTTCATTCTTTTCACTTGGGTCAATGTTGTACATCTAATGCCGTAAAAGGATGAGCAGTGCAGTTTCCCCATGTTTGCCACTGCTTTATATGGTTTTTGTCAGTCACTGGTGAATGAACCACTATGGCACCAGGTTATGCGATACACGTCATATAGTAGTATGTTTGCCACCCCAAATTCTTCTATATAAGGGGTTTCTGTACCCGCTTTGGGCATTTTGCCACCCCAACTGGCTCCTATATATGGTGGATGTGACGTTATCGCATAACCTCTATACTGACCTGTCGGTGCAATGCTAGTACACATATTCGATTATCTCGGAAAAGCGATTCGCACACCCTTACTTTAGCGATTTTGACTGATTCGCTAAATTCGCTAGGGTTTATGTGTCGCTAAAATTAGGGGGTTTACAGTATGCATATTTGGGCATGTAGCAACAGGGCAAACTTTGACTTGTTTGTGGTGTGTTGGGTTTCTTTGTGTATGTAGCTGACTGGCATTGAAAGCCGCCAGATGTTGGTCGCATGGGAGGCCAGCAAGGTGGAGGAGGAAGTCGACTACCATGTGGAGATGTCGGTGGAGTCTTCGCCTGACTTCAAGAAGATATATTCGTGAGTACTCGTAGTTGTCAACTATTTCTTACATCTATGCGAGCACACGGTGATGTGTGCTGGTGATGTGTGCTGGCGATGTGTGCTGGCGATGTGTGCTGGCGATGTGTGCTGGCGATGTGTGCTGGCGATGTGTGCTGGCGATGTGTGCTGGCGATGTGTGCTGGCGATGTGTGCTGGCGATGTGTGCTGGCGATGTGTGCTGGTGATCTTCACATGAGAGTACTTGAACACTAATTCCATGTGCTATTGATACCATCCCATATGGAGAAGCTGTAGGCATTGGTGAAGCAAGAACTGGCGTTGTTGACACCATCCTGTAGTACATGTATGGGTGCATGTGCATGGCGAATAGCGCTGACTTTGCTATACCTTGCTCTTCTCTGTATCCTCTGTGTGTGTGTGTGTGTGTGTGTTTTCAGGGGTGCAGCGCTGGAGCATCTTGTCACAGGTCTCTCACCCGGTGTCCTGCACTCTTTCAGGTGCGTATGTGTGTGTGTGTGGGAGGGGGGAGGGTGGCTGTGTGGGTGGGTGGGTGTGGGGGGTTGGTAGGTGGCTATGTGTGTGGGTGTGTGGGTTGGTGTGTGTGGGTGGGTGGTGGCTGTTTGATTTGTTCTCTGTGATCTCTTCTGCCATGTATTCAAGGCGATCTGAGTGGCTGTTGCTCATGGTCTCAGTTAGCTGCTTGCTTGGTAATGTCTGTAGTATTTCCTGCTGAATACCTCCGCAAACTGGAATACATGGCATGGTACGATAGCCAACCCGAACACACTGAAATGAATGTGTGTTTGTGTGTGTGTGTGTGTGCACGCGCGCGCGCGTGTGTGTGTGTGTTTTCATGAATGTGTTGCTTGTGATAGAGTATATGCAGCCACAGCTACCCTCAACGGTGACTGTTCTCCAGGTATGTACATGTACACAGATATACCTACGAGCCGTTCGTTCTCTACTTATAGGAATACGATGACCCATGTCAGAAATGCGTTAAGCACGAGTCAAGTGCAGATTTCATTTCTCTGATACTGTTTTGCCCACACCTCCTGCCCTGAGTGCTGTAGTATTTGGTGTAATTTTGTACGTTCTTTGCTGCTCTGACTTGCGTGTATTGCCTGTGTCTAATGCTATGGTTGTTTGATGTGCCTGTCACAGTTGAGACGGCAAAGACACTAGCCGCCGCACCCGAAACACCCCATGCGCCGCGCTTGTTGAACCGCACCCGTGCAACAATAACGTTGAAGTGGTCTGTAAGTGCAGAACGTTTCTCTTGTTGAAATAATCGTCTCCCAGATGCACATTCGTTTGACTCATTATATCGTTGGTTTGTACAGTCATCTACCTGTGCCTATACATTTGGCATCGGGTTTGTTTCCTCTGTGATGGTGCGTGATGTTTGTGCCCGTGTTTCCATCTGACTGCAAGCTTTCTTGTAGGTAGTATTGTGTTGCTATGTGTTCACTGTGCACCAGCTGGTCTCATGAACAGTCCGTCCGCTTTGCTCTTTGCTTGCGTTTAGGTGGTCAGCGAGAATGGCGCAGGCATATCCGCTTACATACTGGAGTGGGATCAGGTATGCGCGTAGGGTTCACTGGTCGATATTGAAATGTCGGTGGATGTCTGGTCTGGGCTGTTTCTTTACCCTTTGCTAAGAACTTGTTGATCTGAGTAACTTTACATGTATCTTGCCAAGTAACTGCCTGCTTGGCATTGCATGTACATGTACACTCAAATGACTCAACCTTCCCTTATCTGGCCCTCCCTCTACTGGGCATCTTTTTGGGGGACTGTGAGTAGTATCTTTACTACTTTAGTAGACCCTGTCATGTGCTACCTGGGATTGGTGGTTTCTTGTCAAAGGAACCCAGCCTAAGTATGCTCTGTGTAGTTACCACCAGTATGACGTACATGTATCACAAGGAATACAGTATGTGGCATTGCTCTGTGCTACGGCCACTCTAACTTAGGTACCAACATCCTCAGATAAGACCGAGGGTCCGGTTGCATGATCATGGCATGATTGGGCTGATACAATACTACCAGATCTTGCTGTTCATGCCGGTGCAATGAACTACTAGTATTCTACGCCTGGGCTGCTCCGTATATCAGATGACACACAGTGCTGTGAAGTGACATTCTCCCTCATTTGCTTTTTGTTTTGTTTTGTCCGTGTGATGTGTCTATCTGTTCTCCCAGGGCTTGGGAAATGGCAAGTTTGTTGAGTTGTATACTGGTCTTGAAAGACAGTTCAAGGTGACAGAGAAACTACAGCCTGGCCAGGGTTACTCCTTCAGGTTGTGTGCGGAGAACTCAGTCGGCAAGAGGTGAGAAACTGTGATGGCGGCCTTTGGCCCTGGGTTGCATCTGATGTTGCGCTGTGAATTGGTTCGCCCTCTGTTCTCTTTCTCTCTTTTCATTCTCTCTCTCTCTCTCTCTCTTTCTTTTTATTTGCATTCTCTCATGCACGCGCGCGCGCACACACACACACACACACACACACACACGCCTACCTTATCCACTGCTGGTGTATGTATTGTTTGATTTGTGCACTTTACCCACCTCAATGCTACTGAGCCATCTCCAAGGAAACTGGAGAAATCGCATCAACTTTCTGCAGTTCCAACCACTTTTAACGTTGGAGGTTTACTTGAAGCTATTTCCAGGGGCCTTTCCTTACCATTGTGTGTGTGTACATGTGTGGTGGTGCGGCATGCAGTGCTTTCAGCCAGGTGACGAAGCAGTTCACACAGGTCGGAGTGCCACGTGTGCCAGCGGCACCTAG
Organism: Sycon ciliatum; assembly: GCF_964019385.1. Classification (NCBI taxonomy): domain Eukaryota; kingdom Metazoa; phylum Porifera; class Calcarea; order Leucosolenida; family Sycettidae; genus Sycon; species Sycon ciliatum. Next base: position 11,531,426 of record NC_088644.1, read on the forward strand.
CCTGGCACGCCGCTCATCCAGTTCAATCACCGTAGCATGGGAGACACCAGCAGGCAACGGGGGTAAGTGTACTTGGCAAGGATCTTGTCTGTTCGCTGTGTTGATCTTTTACATTAATACCAACATTCATTGTGTCATCGACTGCACTTCTGCCCTAATAATTATTCTCCGTCTGTTGTACATTGAAGCTGTTAAATGTCACAACTGTATACACTGAATTTGGCCAATTTGCACAACGCCACAGTACACTTGGACTAATGTCAATACCCAATAGTATGAGTACATGAACGAGAGTATGCAACTCCGCATATAAGTTTGAGAAAGCGTAATTCGTTGTTTACCGGTACAACATGTTTGATGTCAAAGTACAGTAAAACCTGTGACTAACGACCACCCCTTGGGGCCAGAGAAAGCGGTCTTTAGTGGGACCGTCCGTGCCTGGCGAAGTGGTCTGTAGTACCAGGCTGGTCACAAGTCATGGTGGTCTTTGGTTACAGGTTTTGCTGTACATGTACACTAAGTACTGGTGTTACAGGTTGTACTGTGGCAGTGCAACTGTGGAGACATGCATCTAGGCTGCAATGCTTCATCTAAAGTGATAGAAGCGATGAAATGTACCTGCTCGAAATCAGGGTGCGTTGCACTCAGTGGTGTGTGTACACTTGCTTCATTCTTGCTGTACTCTTTCTGATGTCTATAGGACACTGAAGATGAGCTTCAGCTGTGTGGCATTTTCTTAGCACTTAAGCAGTGTACTGTCTAGTGATAGTACTGTATGCTGCATGGCTGATGTCCCAGTGAATGCTGACCGCCAACAGCACTATACATACGGTAGCTCTGTGTTTTAATTTGTGTTTGCGTGTGTACGCGTGTTTGTATCTGCTGATTTTTTCCTACAGGGTCAGTCACTGACTGCAAGTTAGAAATGGATGACCCTGACACGGTAAGGGGCCATCCGTAAATATAGATATTTATTTAGAAACAAAAACTAGTCGTTTAGGGGGGGGGGGGGGGGTTGAGCGCCTGTTCGTTTCTCGAAAAATATCGATGCACAGTTTGTATGTGTGGGCACGTCCAGAAAAGAAAAGAAAAAATATCGATACTATGCATCGTTTGTATGTGTTCGTTTCTTAGGGGGGGGTTGAAGAGAAACGACTAGTTTTCGTTTCTAAATGAATATCGGTATTTACGGATGGCCCCTAAGCAAGTCCATACATTTCATACCTTGACGAACGGCTTTTCTTCAAATGACAGCTGTCGCAATTCTTTACAGAGAAATTCGATAGGTTTCCAGCCTGATGTTGAGTTGTCTGACCTATTGCCAGAAGCTATTGTGACTATGGGTGTCAGAACAGCAGAGCATGCAAGCTGGTGGAGTTTGCCTCTCACTCTTTCTGCACAGCCACTGATGCCTGCTGTGTGTTGTCGTGCTGTGCACAGGACTATGGTTTCCGCGCTGCCTATAGTGGAGACGCTGAATGCTATACGTGTGACAACTTGAAGCCGGCTACCATGTACAAATTCAGGGTAAGTCTGTGTTTACACACTGCACACTGTCTTCTCACGCCGGCATGGAACATGGTCTTTGTATACAGATGTGAAAGTATGTCGCAAGATGGTTTGATGCCTGGCATGACCGATCTCCAAGGTTATGTGATCTCTTAGTGCAACAGGCTGGCCGAGCAATATTTGTATTGATCTCGATATTGCCTGCAAGTAACTTCGAACTACCCTGACTTGCGTATGTATCTGCGTGTGCATACGTGTACATTGTGTGTGTGTGTCTGTGTGTCTGTGTGTGTGTGTGTGTGTGTGTGTGTGTGCATGTGTGTCTCTGTGTCTGTGTCTCTGTACGTGCTCGTGTGTGTGTGTGTGTGTGTGTGTGTATTTATTTCGGGTTTTACATTGCCAGGTCAGCGCATCCAATTCTCAGGGCAGTAGCAAGCCAAGTGAAGTGTCGTCGTTCCTCACTTTAGCTGCGCCTCCAGGTGGGTGGCTATATCCTGTACATGATCTATTTCAATGCAGTTCAATGCGTTGTCCGATGATGACGGGGTGGCACTAATTACCAAAGTGCAGGCAGTGATGTACTTGATTTAGGGGCAAAATGAGACAAAGAGTTCTTGCTGTAGAATAGCAACAAGAGTAGCATGCGCAAAGGCAACTTTGGCAACCTTTTCTAAATTTTCTTGGTGGTTTCCGTTGGTACAAGTTATTGCACGGAGAATTGGCATCAAGAGAGTGTAGCTGAATGTTGTAGAGTTGGCTAGACGTGTATGCTGTCCATGTCTTTCGAACCTATTCACAGTAACTTGCTTGACTGGTCTTGCTTGTGCATGCAGGCTGTCCACAGAATGTTCGCTTGCTCGGTGCCCTTCAGCCATTCTCCTTTTCAGCTCAGTGGGGTAGGTTCATGTCTTGTGGTCTTGTCTGCTGTTCTTGTCTGCGCCCATAGACCTCCCATAGTCTGCTCACGGCTGTATGGCTTCTTGGGACACACTTGTGGTGCCTGTGAGGACCTTATCACCAGCAGTGCTTAGTTTCAGCAAAGTGCTGCACAGACCCTGGGTGGTTGTCATGGTTCCCCGTCTGAACCTGCTGCTGATTGTCACAGTACTACTACCAGTCACTGCCCATGCCATGTATCATATGACCTGAAGTTTTGCTGTGGAGGCAAAGTTCTGTTTACTCCCCTGTTCTTGCCATTCTAACTTCTAACAATGTCCTGTTTAACCACTTCAATGCCAGAGCATTTACTACACAGTTGGCAGCACGCACGCTGGCACTACACGCACTATTCACAATGGGCACTAAAAATATCGCCATTTCACTCACCTGTACCTGATTTTCATCATCTTGGGCTCTCTGGAAAGCTGAGGATGTCCGCTGTCGATCCATGGTGCTCAGTGCTCTGTAGGCGGCGCCGTTGTAATGCCATTATTTTTCCTGGTTTGATTGTAGGTCCTCCTACAGTCACTGGGGGAGGTGAAGTTATCGGATACATTGCTGAGATCGCCAACACGCCAGGTAAGTGACATGTGTTGTTTGTGTCGACTAACTCTTTTAGGTATTCCACGACCATTGGAACTGCTGTGATCACTACGGTCGTGATCTACAGATGCCTTACCGAGCTGCACCTTTGGTGCTTGACCGTACCGCCCTGCATTTCTTTCTGACAGCCTTGCATTGGCCTGGTGCTCTTCAGGCTAACCCTGCGAAAAGAATTAAAAGATGCTTCTTTCATGACAGGGATAACAGTGAGGTGGAGGAGGGGGAGCTCGAGACAGAATTTTGAAGTGTGATTTCGGCATGGACACCGTCGTTTTTGTGCTGTTTGAACTTTGATCTTCTTCCCAGATACGACCTACAGAAGTGTGTTTGATGATGTTGACAGGCAGTGTCAGGTGACTAGCTTGGAACCGGGCAAGAAGTACATGTTGCGTGTCGCCGCCCGCTCTGAAGAGGGAGGACCCGGAGAGGTAACTTTGCCGCGCTTGCTTCTCCTTCTTTGTGTTCTGCCGACCAGCTACCCCCTGCTAAGCTTCTTTCTATTTCATTCTGTTGTTGACTTTGTGGCACGGCAAGTCTATACGTGTCCGATGAATCTTTGAAATAAAGGGGGGGGGGGCTAGGGTTCTTTAGCAGATCGTTGCCATATACAGCAGGGTAGTAGCAAGAACACTAGTACACGAACACGTTTGTGCAACTCCGTTGGGTTTGGGCCCCATGGCGGAATTTTGTTGTTGATGTGAACTTTTCTGGAGATCATGAGTCATGCGGTACGAGGTACATGTATGTACTGTGAGCCTGTGGCCGCATGGATTCTGCAGGGTTTCACTAAACTGTTACTTGCACTATGAGTACGATATACGCTACAGCAACGGGAGAAAAGGGTTACATTTTCATTTAGAAAGCGGCGAAAACACAAACTCGAGCCGTAGGTCGGTGCCCAGCGCATGATTAGCGCACGTTTTGTATGGCACGCGTCATGGATTCAGAAAAGGCGGCGTCTCGCACGGACCTGACCAGCTATGGAGTTGCACGCTCTTGTTTATGCACTCTTGGTAGGACTACTTGTATGTGCATCAACACACAGTGTTGCACCACCCATGAGTTAGGGCATTCCAGCAGCTAAGAAGAACACAACAGTGTGTTGGCCATGTAATCGCGGTGAAATCCCTGGAGCACATTATTTGAACAATACAATGCATGCCAGCAGGATTTAACCACGTCTCCTGGAGCACAACTTGAGCTAGGTTGGGCTCTCTATGCCACCACTTTCCGCCGTTTATACGCATTTGCATCAACTATGATGCGACTACGGAACTTCACCTTGATAGACAGTAGATACCCATATATGGAGGCTACACACTGTAGTTTGCATCATGTGCTTGTGCTTACCTGTATCTTTGTCTCCATCTCATCATGTGCTTGTGCTTACCTGTATCTTTGTCTCCATCTCATCATGTGCTTGTGCTTACCTGTATCTTTGTCTCCATCTCATCATGTGCTTGTGCTTACCTGTATCTTTGTCTCCATCTCATCATGTGCTTGTGCTTACCTGTATCTTTGTCTCCATCTCATCATGTGCTTACCTGTATCTTTGTCTCCATCTCATCATGTGCTTGTGCTTACCTGTATCTTTGTCTCCATCTCTATGTTTACAGTGGGCACAGCCGTTGTCGGTCAAGTTGCCCGCCTGTGTGCCTGGGTCTCCATCCTCTCCGTATGTATCCGGTCGTCCCAAGGCGTCTTCTGTAATGGTGGCATGGGGTAAGTTGCATAGCCGCTGTTTGTTTAAACTGGTCGCTTTACTTATGAGTGCTGCTCTTTTAGACTTGAATGGTGCTCTTTTGGACTGGGATGGTGCTCTTTTGGACTTGGATGGTGCTCTTTTGGACTTGGATGGTGCTCTTTTGGACTTGGATGGTGCTCTTTTGGACTTGGATAGTGCTCTTTTGGACTTGGATGGTGCTCTTTTGGACTTGGATGATGAAGGTGTAGGCTGTGTACATCTCCGGAATGGACGTCCTTTCGGTCGGTAACTGTACATGTAACAAAATCTCCCTATTGTGTTCATACTGCCTAATACTTGTACGGAGCTCATGTCTCATTCGGTTTTCTTTTGTATTCTGTGATGTTTTTTTGCTTTTCTACCCTCTTAACTCCTAGGTCCACCGGAATTTATTGGTGGTGCTGAAATCACATCCTACACGCTCGAGCTTGCCACCGAAGGATCCGATGGTACGTGCGCACCTGTGTGTGTGTGTACGTGTGTCTAGGTGTTTTAGTCGTTGAAAAGACAGGACACGTAGTGCGTTTGAAACAGAGGGGAATGAGAATAACCCATCAGGAGTGCATTTGGTGGCATCTACAGCATATTCTTCTGTTGCGTTGCATCACACATGTAGCGTATATGCTCCCCGTGAAGTTCTCTGCCAACGACGGTCGCTCCATTACTTAGTGAAACCGTTTGGCGTAAGGCCAAAACAAAAAATAGGCTTGTTTCCGGTCGGCAACCCCTCAAATAAGGAGACTCGGTCGGCCGGAATGAAACTTTTTCGGATACTTTTTTTGGTTCCTCAATCGTTGTGGTATTGATGGACAAGAGCACCTACACATGTACATTGTACATATATCATATATCATGGCAAGGATCAATATCAAAGTTGACTGACTCACTGTTCTTGTACAGCATGTGGTGTAGTCCTGTTTTCGTACATCCTGAGAAATCAAGCAAACAGTTCGAGTCCTTCCAGCTCCGTTATTCTAGCTCCTATCGACCCCAGAGGTTTTCGAGCCGACAGCTGAGAATCTATGCTACCTTGTAGGTGTTTCGACTGTGGAATTCGGTTGAGATTTGACTGAGTTATGACTCGTTGAGTGCACTTGCACACATGGTATTGCCACCATTTGTACATTTGGGACCGAAAAAAGTTTCAGAATTTGGGAAAAAGTGGCCCGATCGGCCGACCGGAAACAAGGTCATTATTTGTTTTGGCCTAATATGACTTAATTTTTTTCGTGTTGTCTTCATGTTCTTCATGTTATGCAGAGTATCGTGCAGTGTATGATGGACCTCGGACGAGTCACAATGTGCAACCCTTGCAACCGGGAGTGACGTACAAATTCCGTGTCAAAGCAGGCAACTCAGCCGGGGTATGTTCTTTGCCATCTGTATATTCCAGCCCATGTGAACGTGCCTGTAATTGTCTTCATTTCCTGTGGTTTTTCCGTTCTTTGGTCACATGGATTTTGCTGGCTGGTGTGTTTGTTTGCACTTCAATGTTCAAAGCACTCTGTGCACGAGTACCGTATGTCCTCATTCATAATGTGTTGATAATGTGCGCGTGTGTGTGCGTGCGTGTGTGTGTATTTTTGTTGTTGTTGTTGTTGTTGTTGAGTATAGAAAGGCATGTATTCATCAGCCTGCACTGCTATCACTGGCGCAGCACCACCAGGACTACCGGAGAATGTCAGCACCACGGCCACATCATCGTCAGCACTGCAACTGACCTGGGAGGTGAGTTACAACACCACAACGATACCACACGTGCTCAACAAGTATTCTGTACTCGGTGTCTGTGCCCTGACTGTTCAACATGTAGGTGTCTGTTTCATTCATTTTTCATCTTATGAGAAGAAAGCTATTACTTCTTTTGCCAGCTTTGGCAATGTTCAACCAGTGAGGAAGCTTGGATTTTGTGTTGATCTTGGTTTTAGTTGTTGATGTGAACTCACGCGTATACTCACGTGTGTATATGTATGTGGTGTGTGCATGTGTGTGCGTTTGTGTATGTGTGTGCACGTGCGCATATGTTTGTGCGTGTGTGTGTGTGTGTGTGTGTGCGTGTGTTTATATGTGTATATGTATGTGTGTTTGTATGTGTCTAGGCGGCTGCAACACACGGCACACCGGTACGAGAATACGTGGCTGAGCACCAACAAGGCGATAGTTATGTTCAGGTGAGTCCTGTCAGTATCCATAGTTGCACACCATTTTACTACAACTACACACCATGTTCAAGCACACTCTGATTGCCGAAAACCCAGGACTCTCTATTTTATTTGAGATGCAATCATTACTACTGTATTACTGTGGTCATGTGCTGGCTTGTTTCGATGCAGGTATATCGCGGTAAGGAGCTATCGTGCACAGTCCGCTCTTTGAAACCGGCGTCGACTCATTCCTTCCGTGTGGCTGTAAGTTGAGCCTTGTGTGGGTGGGCTTTGTGTGTAAACGACATGTATGCATGGTGCGTGTGTGCGTGGGTGTGTGCGTGCGTGTACGTATGTGTGTTGGGTGGTTATGCGTAGTGCTAGACTGACTGCTCTTTTTTTCCTTTTTTTCTTTTAATGCTTTGTCTTTCGCCCATCATTCTTACTCTATGAGTGTCTGCCTGCCTTGCTCTGTGTGTGTGTGTGTGTGTACATGTACGTGTGTGTTCTTATCTTCCAATCAGGCTGTCAGTGACTCCGGCCAGGGATCATGGAGTTTGGTTGCTTGTGGCACTACTCAGGATGGTCCACCTGCTGCTGTATCCGGCTTGTCACTGGTAAGTGTTGGACTGGATACGGGTCTGTGTGTGCCTTGGAAGCTGTGTCAATGCTGCAGGGCATGTGCAAGGTTTTCAAGCTGTACTGAGTTCAGAATGCTAGCCGTGGTCATTGGCTACCCCAGCCATGCATTGCTTAGAATAAAACTATAAAAAAACTAAAAAAAGAATGTGTTCATGAGGTGTGTACACTTTGCAGTGAGTATGTACGCGTATAGCCGCTTGATATAATGGGTGATGTTATTGGGCTGGCTCAGGGACGCCAGCTTTGTACTTGAAACTGGACTTCACCCAGTACAGCTGTATTACAGTGTATCAGCACTGTGCTGCTTTTCTCTGACTGCTGGTACTATGCTACTGCTGTTGTTGCTGTTGCTGCTGTTGCTAGGTGAGCTCCACCAGTGATCAATTGACGGTATCTTGGCCAACACCACCGTGCCATGGCCAAGCGATAAGTCACTATTACCTGGAACTGGTCGGTGCCAACTCCAAGACCATCACGGAAACATCGACGCGGGCAACCTTCACCGATCTCCGAGCAAGCACAGCGTACAAGTAAGTTGCACTGCTGTTTGTGCTGTCCGCTTTTTCGTGTGTGCTCCGGGGGAAGTGTAGTGGCATTTCAAACATCTGTAGTGCGCATGTGAATAGCTCTCTGCACTCGCAACAGTGACTCAACAGTCAGTGAAATTCTCGCCTGCTTTCATCATGATTGTGTCACCCTAGCTAGTAGTTTTTCACACCTGCTCATCTGGTTGTGGCTCAATGCACCACTTGTGTGTGGTCATTGGCTTGGTGTGAACTTACTCGTGTGGTCCTTAGCGATGGGTAGTTTGTTCGCACCTTCGCTTTATGATGTGAAGTTTATTGCACGCTCCTGTTGGCATGAATACTACGCCTGGATGCCTCGTACATTTTTTGCGCCCTTTTCACCTATATAAGTTTTGTCTTCCACTGTCATTGTTCTTTTTCCTGTGTGTAATGAGGAATGATACTGTGTGGGAGCTGGACTAGAGCTCTGTGTCCTTGTTTTCATGTTCTTTTCTTTGACTTGGTTTGGATGTGGAGCACCTTTTCCAGTGTCTCTCATTTGTAGTGCGAGAGCCTTTGTCTGTGATTTGCCTTGCAGTATTGGCTTGATTAAGCCGAGTAAATTGTGCTTGATTTGGTTTTTTGCAGAGTGTTCAGCTTTTACTTTGCCATTTAGCGGTGTTTCTTGGTGTGAATATGCCCCTTTACCTTGTATCTCTGTTGTTGCTTGATCTAGGATCCGTGTGCAAGCTGTGAACCGCATTGGTAGTGGTCCGTTCAGGTACGTGTCTGATTGTGTGGACATGCTGTGCTCTGCCCTCTGTGTACCCAGTGCTGGGATGCTGCCTCTGTGAACTACTATCCTGTCATAGCTGTGTTTTGCTGCTGCTGCTGCTGTGTGTGTGTGTGTGTGTGTGTTCAGCCCGGTTGTGACAGGCTCTACCCGTGCTGCCCGTCCCTCTCCACCGACTCTTGAGCTTGCTGCTAGTTATCACAATGCGCTCAAACTGAGATGGTCAGCACGCCAGGGATGTGACTATCGCCTTCAGCTCGCCGAAGGAAACCAAAGCTCGTAAGTTAGCCGGTCACTATGTACTACTGTGGTGCAAGTACTTGCTTTTCAGGCTAAAGAGATCACTGTTGAATTGTTCGAACTTGTTTCCCTACCTATCCAATTGACCATTGTTACTTGCTGATCTTTGCTGCTGCCGTTGTTGTTGGTGTTGCTCTTCTTTTAAAAACGCAAATAGCAAAGTCTGCCTGTTCCGGCGTGCGTGTGTGTGTTTGTGCGTGTGTGTGTGTGTGTGCGTGCGTGCGTGCGTTGTGTGTATATTTGTGTTGTGTAGTTTTGAGACTGTCTACGATGGTTCAGCTCTATCGTACAAGGCGACTAATCTGGAGCCGTGTTCACTATATCGTTTGAGAGTGTGTGCTGAGAATGAAGCTGGTGTCAGTGAGTACAGTGACGTGCAGTCCTTCCAGACAACTGAACCACCACCACCACCGCCGAGGGGTGAGTTGTGTGTGTGTGTGTGCGTATGTGTGTGTGTGTGTGTATCTGTGTGTGTATCTGTGTGTGCGTATGTGCGTCCGTGTGTGGGTGGGTGTGCACGTGTGCGTGGGTGTGGGTGTGTGTGTACAGTTTGGTTTGGGTGCTATGTAGACTCTACTTGCCCACATGCATGGCTTGTTTTGCTCTCATGCACTGGTGCAGCAACGAGAAAATATTTCTGTAGTCTTTCATGTCCACAACAGTACATGCTGTGGTGCTGGTATCACCTTGGTGTGCTGTATGTGAGGTAACCCCTGTGCTGCTCTTGCTGCTGCTGCTCTTGCTGCTGCTGCTGCTGCTCTTGCTGCTGCTGCTGCTCTTGCTGCTGCTGCTGCTCTTGCTGCTGCTGCTGCTCTTGCTGCTGCTGCTGCTCTTGCTGCTGCTGCTGCTACTACTATGCTTGCTCTTGTGTTCTTGTGTTAGATGTGAAAGTGGAGTCGATCACAGGAGAGTCGGCTTTGCTATCCTGGCAGGCGATCGTGACCGATGGCCGTGTGCACAAGGGCTACACAGCGTCCTGTCAGTTTGAAGTACAGTGCATGGAGGAGGGTGGAGACTATCGGACGGTGAGTGCACACATCTGTGCCTCTCACAAGCTCACCTTAGCTTTTCATCTTAGCTCAGGTGCTTTAATGCTATGGACTCCAGCTTCATCTGTTGCTGGTTTTGGTACAGAACAACACCGGCATAGTACATTCGAAACAAACTTTTGTTGAGTTTTCCTTACAGCCAATGTTTCTTATCCCAGTGTCGTAAGTATTAAACTCATGACATTGTATTGTGTGTGTATTGGCCTCTCCCACTACTGGGTGCCTCTAATTGTTGTGTTTACTCTTGGGACATGTTGACTGCTGACCTGCGACCATTGCAAATACACCAGTGTATACGTGTGTGTGTGTGTGTGTGTGTGTGTGTGTGTGTGTGTGTGTGTGTGTGTGTGTGTGCGTGGTGCATGCTTTATGTGTATTTTATACACCTCAGGTATTCACCGGTGATTCGAGTTGCCAGTCCTACAAGTTCTCCTCATTACGGCCAGGCACTAAGTACTCCTTGCGTGTGCGTGTCAAGACCAGCAGTTCAGTGAGCGAATCAACCAGTCTCTACAGCTCCTTCAGTCGAGTGGTTTCATTCACCACTATTGCCTCGGCAACTGCCGACACAGTCATTGACGGCAAGGTGGACAAGCGCAAATCCCCTAAAGCCCAAACGTCTCCATCTGCAGGTGCAGCAGCTACCTCCAGCTCCAAAGGTAAGCCATACCAACGAACAAAGAAACCACCCAAGAAAGTCGGGGCAAGCACTAGCCAAAAAGATGTGGCCTCGACAGATCAACGCCAGGCGATTTTCATCATCGTTCTCTTTGGACTAGTGGCCGTTCTTGTAGCAATAGCTGCTTCACTTTATTTTGTTGCCTAAATGGTTGTGAAATTGTTGTATGCGGCTCTGGTACAGGGCTTATGCACTGAATAAGTCCAGTCAATAGTCGTTGTAATAGCCCAATCCTGCACTCTGATACTAGTGTGTGCAATATACTAGTGTATTTTCCAGTGGATCTTTGTCACGTTGTCTATCTTTGTATTGTTTGCTTGCTCCACTTGGCCTTCAAGGTATGCTTGTTCTCCTTTTAGTGAACAAGCACCTTTTTGCATGCAGTGACTACAACCACTATTGTTTGTGCCTTGTGCTGTTCCGAGTTTTTATTTTATTTTACCCTTGTTGCCATGGTTCCTACCCTATTACTCTATAAGCATACCTATAGCCACAGTTGCTTTATCCACCTGAGATAGTGAGATGATGTTTGATATTCCCTGCTACTTTTTTATTTTCATTTTGCCTGTACCTTTTTTTTTACACACCTGTTCCTACTTGCCTTGCTTATTTTGGGTGCTATTTCTCCTGCTGCTGCAGATTTGTACAAGTAAGTGCCTTTTTCATTGTGTTCGATTATTTCTGTCCATGCCACACCACACAGTACCCCGTTTTTGGCAAGAACCTTTTCTGCGATTTGTGTATCATTATAATTATGGCGTTGCTGCCTTTCATATCTCGCTCCGAAATTCCTTACTCTTCACACTGTTTATAAGTTTATTAGGTGTTCACTTGTAACCACAATATGATGCGTTGCCCAGCCAAATCCTGAACATGACCACTATTTCCGAAGGAAATGATTGGCCGATGGTGTGTGTATGGGTGGGTGAATGATTGGCCGATGGTGTGTGTGTGTATGGGTGGGTGGTGCGGGTGTATGATTCCATACCTCTCGCTCTTGCTGTAGCCTCCAAGAGCCATTTCGGCACAATGCTAATAACATTCAACAATAACATTCAACATAGTGTGATATGAATTTATGAGAAATAGTTGCAAAGAACTATGGAAAACTCACTGCAACCTTGCACCTACATAGCTCATAGTCAGGAGCAAAGCAAAATTGAATTGGTTGTAAAGCTTGGAGAACATTAATTTTAGTCAGGCTAAAAGAAGTGAGAGGAGTTCGTTTGTGGTGCCTATCATTGTTAGCGAGTGGCATGTAACATGGCAAACATTATTTGCTCATCGCCATTCAGAACGCTAGAAAATTAACTGCACTGAAGCACAGCGCCACCATTGATTTCATTCACACTGGGCGGAACGCCAAAGTTAGTTACACGACTCGGTAGATACTCGTAGATGCGCCGCTGAGAGGCTGTTGGCCGGAGCTAGAGTGATGGCAGCGTGATGTTACTGACATGACAGACGTTCACTGCAGTACCGTGCACAGTACGTACTAGTGAACAGCAACAATAGAACACACCACTCACAATAGAACACACCACTCACTTGGCAACAACAAGCAATAGTCAGTCGGGGATGGAGGCCTAGACGGCGGTTGCTGGAGCAGGTTTGGACTTGGTCAGGCTTTGCAGAAGTCGAGATCTGGCTCTTTGCTGCTGGCTGTTGTTTCTGCCAACACGCGGGGGGGTACCTTGCTCAGCCACAGTACCCAGACCGGTTGCAATCGAGGCATTGCCACTGCGCAGGATGAAAACGACACAGTGCAACAAGCCAACGGTCATGCGATAATGAGCTATACAGCCAGGAACGCAGTCATGCACCCGCATGTACAAGCTCAGCGGCATGCTTCAGTTGGCTTACTACAACTTGTACAAGCAGGGCCGGAGGCAGCTTCCGCGGAGTGGTGCGGCCGAAGGGCCATATGTAAGGGGGGGGGGTGTGGGGGTCCTCCCCCAGAAAAATTTTGGAATTTAGATGACAAATCCTGCGCTCTGGCGATTCCCTGTACAAAATCATACATTGAAACTTTTCCCCCCGGTTTTGGACGTTCCACGGCCACGTGGACCGACTTTTTTTTTTCTTTTTTTTTTTTCTTGGTACGGCCATGGCCGTACCGGCCGTACCAGTGGCGCGTGGACCGACTTTTTTTTTCTTTTTTCTCTTGGTACAGCCATGGCCGTACCGACCGTACCAGTGGCGCCAGCCCTGACAAGTGCAACAAGGCTGTTGAAATTTAGAACAGAAATCCTGTCATCAATCTCAAGTTAGGTTGCCACTTGATGTAGAGAAAGAGGGACATGCTAAGGATCCTGACTAGGAGACTCTACACTAGTAGAGTGTGGTTTCACATCTTTGTCATGTGACTAAATTTGTGTAGAAACTAGAAAGTGATCATGTCATGTGGACAATGGAACCAACATGGCCGACATCACGTGACCTATAGATGCAGGAGTTGAGTGGAGTTGGAACCAACATGGCTGCCCTGTATGGTCATGTGATAGATGTGAAACCACTCTGTGACATGTATGACGTGGTGATCTTTCCACAGTAGAGAGGTTCCGCACTACGTAAAGTTGAGCAACATTACGTTAGTGGGCGGGAAAAACCCGTGAATTCGCGAGTTTGCACTCCACTTACGGAAAGTTGTCTACGTAGAGTACGTAGATAGGGCTCTGGTAACGTAGCTGGTCCGTAAGTGGATTGGGGTACACATTTATGACTCTCTCCCCAGGTCGATCTGGTCGTACACTGCCGCGTTCGGAGTTGCCAAGGGCAGCTACGTGATTTGAAAACTCCGTATGGCGGAACACAGATGCGCATGTAGTTTACGTAAAACTTTCAGTAGATCGACTACGTTTTTTAATAACGTAATTACGTTATGCGGAACCTCTCTATTGTTTGTGTTAACAGCATGATACGGAGGACTGCAGCTTACCGAGCATTTTGCTGAGTTTCTTTGGACGCCGATCGCTGTTGCTGGTAGTGCGATAGACGAATGCGCAGGCTTTTCCTCCTCTCGACTGTTGCTTTACCTCCATTGCTTGTCTGCTTGCTAGTGGCGTCAGTACCACAGAACGACAAATCGCCTGGCAGGGATAGTGAAGTAGCAGTTGGTGCTAGCAAGGACCGGTTGGCCGCCTTGCTGGATGACCGTGAGAATATCGAAGACCGATTTGATGACGGTGGCTTTTTGTGTGCGAAGCTGCCAGCTGTCTGTCAAGTTAATTAGAAATGTTTACACAAGAAAAAGGAGAAGAGGAGAGCATCGACATCAGTGGTGAGTTAACAGCATGATTTAACAACCTCAGGAAGTAGAATGGTGACTGTGAGAAAGTGCTGGGGCCGTTTACATGAGAAAAATAAGCCCGCCGGGCTTATTCAACCCTAGGCTTACGATAAGCCCGCCTTGATCTGTCACCCAGTCATTTTAGAGCGCGCGTTTACATGGTCAGGCGGGCTTATTCAGCTCGCCCGAGCTGAACTAGCCCTACCCTTGACCCCCGAGCTTATCCAACCCCCAGGGCTTATTTCGTCATGTAAACGGTCAAGAATATAAGCCCTGGGCTTATAAGCGAGTTTTTCCGTATTTTCGATTTTGCCTCGTGTACCTGAGAGGATGTGGCCGTGAACAGTGCGTCTCTTTTATTTATTTCTTGGTATGTTTTCTTCTGATTTTTGTCCAGTGGAAGGTCCTAGCCCATCCTTCACCTTCTAGAAAAACAAGTGACAATTGGAAAGGCAGTAGAAGCCTGAGCCGGCACTTCTTGATCCAAATTTCATCAGACACGAACATTTACCACTGCGTTCATGTGCGATTTGAAAAATAAAATGCGCGCAGAACTCGCAGTCACTTACCTGAACTCAGCCCCGTACAACCGTCATGTAAACGGTTGAAAAATAAGCCCGAGGCGAATAAGCCCGGGCTTATTTTCCTCATGTAAACGGCCCCTCAGAAACTTAAATCAGAAAGCTACAACCTGTTCATCTCTGATCATGCATGCCCCCCCCCCTCCCCTCTCCCCCATCCCCCCCCCCCTCCCCCAGCTCCACTCCACAATCACTGTGGGAGTGTGACTAATGATTATATACACAATAATGACGCTCACTTTCTTTGTGGATTGCACAGCAGTAAGCAGAGAGTTACGGCGCATCAGACTGCTGTTGCCAGCGGCAGTTGGCGTGGGTTGCGGGTTAGGCTGGTACGGGATTGGCTCGGCTGGCTTGTAGTCCTTGCTCTGACGCTGACGTGAATTGCTGCGCTTGCTGCCGACCGAAGAGAGGAAGGAGCGCGAACGGCTTATGGAACTGGGTTCGTACTGGTGAGCAGCGCGTGTTGGTGTAGCTGATCTCTTGCTTCTCCGGTCGGCCCCGGGTGTCACAAGCTTCAACATTGCCTCCGTTTTGGACATTCTAACGTTAGAAAAGCAGTCCACACGGCAACAGGAAAGACGAGAGTCACAATAGTGGCATGTGCAATGCATGAGCTCCTCATGCACGAGCGCCTCATGCACGACCGCCTAGAAGGGTGCATCTGATGGGTGACTTTAGACATGGCACATTGTAAGCATTATCATGAATGTCTACAGCACACACGTTCGTTTAATGTATAAGTCGCATTGCTCACTTGCTCTTGCATCAGTGCTGATCTACATTCTCTGTTCAGTTATGCCAGTTTTACTTGCTACCATGTTTACGATGCCAACAGCCTGCCCTGCTACTGGCCATATTGGCACCTGCTCTGCTTTAGGTGGAACACGTTTTCCCTGCTTCAACCTCGTGGAACGCGAGGAGATGACCTCACGGCAACTTGGACTAGTAGAAGATATCCTTTCAGAGCCATACAGGGCAGTCACATTTTATCAGTCTTGTGTGAGGCATTCACAATGCTTAGCCTAAGCATTGTACAGTCAGACCTCGCTTATCCGGAAGAAAATCGCTGGTTACCGACTTACAGCATGTCATGCATACATACATGCGTGTTCGATTATCCGGTTCCCCCGCCTATCCGGATATTTTTGTCAAATACCGGGTACGGATGTGTGTGGTTAAGCGAGGTCTGGCTGTATCCCTATAAGCATGCGGACGCTTGCACAGCACAGCGCACAGAACTGTAGTACAACTTTAAAAAGACGGTGGTATCATCGTGACCAGTATGGTTTCACCGTTTGAAGGAAACATGTTCAGCTCTGCGGCCGCCATGATACCCACCTCTTTGGATTCACACGCGGTGCAAAGGCATCGGAACTGCGCGTGTTGGTTCTACAGTGTGGGAAGCAGAGACAAAAATAACAAAAAAAAAACTCGTTTGCCCAAGGCAGAACAACAGAGACCAAAGGCTTTCTTGTTGCTCCGAGTTCCGTGTTCAAAAACACTCAGACGATAAAACATAATGTGCTATTCGCTGGTTATACAGGGTAATTGCTAGCCATGGGAATAAGTATGTTCTTGAGCGAATAATCGACGTCCATCCATTTTGGTGGGTCCATTGTATGCAGCTCAGGGGAAAGTGCTCAACTGCTAGCAGGAGCGATATAGACAAAGTGTCTGAGGTCCTTGCTGCAAATAGTGTGCGTTTTCATTACATTTTCGAGCATTGCATTCATTGTGTTACTTTCCCGTACAAGATGCTTTTATGTGTGTGTAATGTAGTATGGGGTGTAGTATGGGGTGTAGTATGGGGTGTAGTATGGGGTGTAGTATGGGGTGTAGTATGGGGTGTAGTATGGGGTGTAGTATGGGGTGTAGTATGGGGTGTAGTATGGGGTGTAGTATGGGGTGTAGTATGGGGTGTAGTATGGGGTGTAGTATGGGGTGTAGTATGGGGTGTAGTATGGGGTGTAGTATGGGGTGTAGTATGGGGTGTAGTATGGGGTGTAGTATGGGGTGTAGTATGGGGTGGCCTGGCACGAGGAAAACTTGGATGCAGTGAATGGGATTTTCGGTCTTTGACCACTTGCTGGTGAGCTGATCTACTCACCTCCCACCGATTTAGGAGCTGCATCTGCGCCTTGATCCTTGAAGGGTGGTGGCATTCCTACGGATGCGGAAAACTCGGTTTCCAGCCGAGTCTCACGCGAACCGTGAATTTTTTTAATGTAGTATGTGCTGTAGTGTGATGTAGTGTGCTGTAGTGTGATGTAGTGTGCTGTAGTGTGCTGTAGTGTGATGTAGTGTGATGTAGTGTGATGTAGTGTGATGTAGTGTGATGTAGTGTGATCAGTATGTGCTGTAGTGTGTGTGTGTGTGATGTTAGCTTACACGTTACGCAGCGCTGGCACTGGCTCTCGGCACTCATCTGGCAGCAGAGGCTCCATCCTCACCCAGGACGGCAGTGACATGGCTGACTGTGTCAGCAAAGCCGATCTCTACAGAACCAGAGGAAAACACCGGTCAAAACGCACACACATAGTACTAGTAGTTAGCCATCAGTACAAGACTAGTGGCTTCCAGAAATACAGAGCTGCAGCAAGATCTCATTGAGCAAGATCTCATTGAGCAAGATCTCATTGAGAAAGATGTCATTGAGCAAGATATCATTGAGCAAGATCTCATTGAGCAAGATATCACTGAGCAAGATCTCATTGAGCAAGATCTCATTGAGCAAGATCTCATTGAGCAAGATCTCATTGAGCAAGATCTCATTGAGCAAGATATCATTGAGCAAGATCTCATTGAGCACGACTGTAATGGTAGTAGGCTGGTAAGCTGGTGTTGGCGGACATTACCAGCAATTATATGACATCCCACAGAGTCCGAAACTCCGTAAAATATTTGCGCATTTACTGCAGAGATTGATCTTGGAAGGAAGAAAATTGCTCTGAACTATGGCCATAATCGAAATGTAAGGCATCAAACCAGTGAACCACGCCAACAAGACGAACAGTTACACAACGAAAAAAACGAAAGTGAAAAACATTGAACAACCGATGCGATCTCAACTCCTAAGAATCATGATTTTCTTCTCCACTGAAAAGTATCTGTTACCTTGGTGATCTTGAGGAAATACCGTACTTCCGCACATATAAGCGCATGTGCTTATGTCCGGACAGAAGCGCACCCCTCAATTATAAGCGCAAGTGCTTATATGTGAACACTATTGGTGAAACACCCGGGAGCTGAATATACTGCTAAGCATTGTGATAACACCGTTGTTTAGGGCACAGACAAACCTTTATTGCACATATAAGCGCATGGGCTTCTACACGAACATGTTCACACAGCAACACATCTTTTTTGTAGCAAATGTTCACTTATAAGCCCATGGGCTTATATGTGGGGAAGTACGGTAGCAAGAATTGACCTTCTTCATGGTCATTTCTGAAGCTTCCTCCAAATATTGTCAGCCAACAAACCACAGCATTGTCAGTCACCTGGCTAGTCTGATCTCTGTCCTCAAGAAGGACCAGTTCCAAAAGATTGCAGGTCCAGTGCGCTTTCTAGCTTCAAAGATCTAGGAAATCGCCTCATTCTGCACATTTCAAGCAGCTTCTCAATTGTTTCTGGCTTGACATTGAACAGCAAGAAGATGAAAAGCACTTCTTTCTCAGTTTTTTCGAGTCAACTACCTCTCCAACCGCGTGGCTTTCTCTGAAGGCCATTTTGTAGGGGCTTTCCCATGGCCATGTGCTGGATGCATGCCATGTCGATGTACTGACATGACATGATGCATGCTGTCATGTATGAAGTAGGCTTCTCCCCCTGGCCCCCGTCACTCAACAACGCACCATTCAGTTAGCTTCCATACTAGTATTCACTTCTAACGGCGAGGGCACAGGAGGAGAAAGACAAACTTTGTGAACGACGGGAAAGACTGCCGGGAAAAGACTCGAAGAAAACAACAAAGAACAAGCAGTAATAAACCGACGACAAATCGAGACGACCAATCAGGGACCAATACGTACAGAACACATGACCAAGACCAAGACAACCAGACCACTGACGAATCACACATGACTCTCATTCCCAGACCAAACTAGCACTGCGCATGTACAGCATTCACTTGACAGTCACTCTCACACAGACGGAAGCACATCCTCACACTCTGACAACGCGTACTCTTGCATGCACCACATACCATATACGTCACACATCACACCATACTCGCGCGTACACCTAGACCATATATTTATGACATCAGACACTGGACTCCACAAGACAAGAACCAAATACAACAACATGCGTAAATCAATACGAGACGAAATCCGTAACATGTACATACATGTATGTACAACTACAAGGACGTAGACTACTCAGTGACTACAGTCAGTAGATCTACTCTGTACGAGTCTCGTACTGTAGTCTAGTGTAGAGTGACTGAGTCAGGGAGTCGAATTTTATGACTGCCTGTTGACAAATAGCAACTTGTTTGGTGTAAATTTCTAGGTGGTATGGTTTGAGGACAGTGTTTAGAGTGGCTGACAGCTTAGCCAGCTAGATACTTGGTTTCATTCTGCAGCTCACTGGTTTGAGAATGCAGTGTTTTTTTGCTGCTTCTTCAACGGATATTGTGCACCATCATCAAGGTGGTTACCTGTTTGTGATGCAGCTTTAACTAAAAGTACAACAACAAAAGCAACAGCCTACATTCAATAGCCACAGCCCATGACAACCGGAACAACAACAACGACTACAATAACACCAATTCTCGTTCCTCATATACTGGCACACACAGAGACATAGACAGCAATAGAGACAACACACAAATTAAAGGGTAGTTGGCCGCAGCCAGATATGACACTTGCGCAGCTAGTGGGGAAGCACTAGCCATCTGTATTCGTTATGAAAAGATAGAATCTTGCGGCCTACGTATATTGAATGCCTTGAAAAACGTGTCAACATGTTGAAGGTTTGACCAGCATCAGCCAAGGACTGATGGTCAAAACAAATAACAAAATACACTGTTATAATAAACACACGATCCTTGAAGGGTGGTGGCGTTCCTACGGATGCGGAAAACTCGGCCTTTAGCCGAGTTTGACGCGAACAGTGAAATATACAAGTAATAATAAACAGAACTACAAGGACACATTATGTCACCATAATGTCGGCTGCGCAACCAGTCACTCATCTGACATAAGAATTTTTGAAGCAGCTAGTTGTCTGAAAACTGGGCATACTTCCAGTTTGTGTCGGTACTTTCAAACTCTGGTTGCTGCAGGTGAAAAGAGATTCTCGCAAACCTATTAAAATGCACGGTTGCAGGCAGCGGCGTACAAGAATAAAAAGAAACGGAAAGAAATAACAAGGGTGCTTCAACGTTGGGTTCGATCACTGAACACTAGACAAGAATGTTTGCAAAACAAAGGTAGAAGAACTGGTCAGCCTCAAATGCTACCTCAAGGACACACAGCGTAGCCAAAAAGTAAAGAAAAAATGGAAAATGGTGAGCTGGAGGCGACTGTCGCCGACATCACTGAGCAGTGCAAATGGTATGGGCAGACAAAAACAAATTGGAGAAGACCTACACAGTACTGAAGGAGATGTCAAGCACGAATGCCAAACCTACAAGTGAACCTGAAGGAGAGGAGGATGTGGGTGATGCCATCTTGGCTACCCTGGCCAAAGATTTCTCTGAGCTACGGCAGCACATACCTGCACAGGAAAACCAGCAGAAGCATAACGGAGAGCCTCATCATATCGTTGGGAAACGGCAACAGCAGCGCAACATGAAGAAATAGAAAAATGTGTGCTGAAGCTGCATTCTGGTTTACAAGAATGTTTGGGTCTCACTGCTAAATTACCTCGTACACATGGCCTGTGTAATTGCTTTAGCCTTTTCTCTGCTCTTTCCGGTTGCACGGATGTTTAGCTTGTACAAGTGCTTTCACTTAATCCCACCCACTCTCACCTCTCTTTCCGGGTATATACGGATATCATTGCTTTTTCTTCTATCTTTCACACTAGTAATGTACTGCGTCCGGACTTCGCTAAATCTTAGATAAATATTGATACCTAAATCTATAACTTGCACTGCTTCCAGGAATACAATGCTGGTGATGCTATGCTTTACCTCAATTAGCCGTCTGTGCCATTGTGCAGATTTGTATTCAGACAAATTAGTTTCATGCTACAATGCTTTCGTTGTGCTCTGCAGTAAGCTCATGATTAATCAATGCCCTTTCTGTGGAAGAGACAAACTGCCGGGCAGCACGATCCCCTCCTGTCATAGATCCAGGAGTCCTGCAGGAACGTACATGGACTACGGCGAATCATAGGCTTGATGGTAACCAGGTAGTGAGCCCGTGGGCTTTGTCCATGTACGTTCATGCAAGCATCCCAACCTGGAGGAAAGAACTTCACAGGGAAATTCTTCGGTCCCCTTTGTCCAGTTTCTGATTCGAAAGTCAGAAATAGACTATTTCACTTCTATTTTTTCACTGCACAGCAGTGCAAGCTCCATCAGCAGCCTCAAACATTCATCATCTTAGAAAGGGCCCAACATTGCCCGAACCATCAAAAGATCTACAGCAAACAAAAGGGAGATTTTCAAATTCATGCAAGAATACATTCAATAAATTCACCCAAAATGAAATGAAATCACCTGATAGATCGTCACTGATATCTTCTTGATACTCCCAAGTTCGTAAAGGATAAAGTCTCTCCATTTCACAAGGTACTGCACGCTGCCACCCTAAAGCAACAAAAATTCACAGTGCAACGAACAGCTCAATTGTGTCGACCTCGCGACCTAATTTATTACAATAAAATAAACGTACCTTCTTTCCCACTGTCGATCCGGTAAGAAGCAGCGAAAACTTCAGGCCCCTAAGACTGCTTGAATTTTCTCCGCAGCGGACTGCTGCTGAAAACATCAGCTTGGCGTAAAAACCAGGCTCATTCTGTCTATGAGATACCTAGCGTAATTGCAAGCCTTCTCGCCGCCAGCCACAACGATAACAACAACAAAAATCACCTCCACCGAAAAAGACATGCAGAGATCGAGAGCTTGTTTAGCTTGTTTAGTTGTGTACAGCGTGAGTTCAAAAAATCCTTTTTATTTTCATTGAGATCACAAAAAAACTTCACACTCGATCGCGCGAGCTCAGCACCAGCAGGGCTAGTGACGTTTGGGTGGAAATATTTTATTTGAAAAAAACTTTTGTCAGGCGCGATGTCGCTGATTGCTGGTGATGAGGCGGAGGCTCTAACGCACCACTTCCGCCTTTGCCTACATGTGGCCTAAACACCACTGCATTGCGGTGCTAAGCATCAATGTAGGGGACATGCATGTGTATGAACATTGGACAGGTATCACATGCACACCACATGCACACCACATACACATAACCATGTCCGCGGTGTGACGGTTACCTTGGCAAAGTCGCCATTCGTGTGACTCTGTGCTGCCTTCATCATGTTGGTGAGGAGTATCGTGACTGATGTCGTTGCACTCTTCTCACAAGAGAAGAACAGTGTCTTCTTGCTGCCATCAGCCTTGTCACTAAAATGGATACCAATGTCGGGTAGACCTGTATAATGTACAAACAGCAGGAACAAGACCCTTTTTGGTTGATTGACAAACAGAGCACACCACTTTTGAATTGAATAGTTGCCAGAAAAGCAACCACATGAACTATGCCATGGTTTATGGCCGGGATAGATACAGTCTGACCTGCAGACGACTATCTATTTCATCACCTTATCAAGCAACTATACCAGTGTAACTATCGTACTACAACATGGCTACTCACAACTCAAGCAGGGGAGAGGACACAACTCAAGCAGGGGAGAGGGGGGGGGGGGGCTGCATGTTTGATAGCAGCAGCATATTGACTATGCAGTAGTAGGAAGCCCCGTGACACTGACTCTGTGAATGAAGTGAGGCTTGGACTCATGCACAGCTGGGTATTATATTGGTGTGCAGCGTGCGATCAGCGTACCCGGCACACTGTGCATACAACACATTCCATGATTCCACACGTTTAAGGAGGTAGAACCTCTCACCTGCTCACGGTCATGCAACTAGAGAGTGCAGGAACAGGTGCCAAGCAAGGTGCAGATTTGCCAGCAATGTACAGTACTGATCAATGAAATCCAGTCACAGTGTCACTCAAGTACGCGCTGGGCGTTGCGCATCCCTAGACCTGCGAACACTGGGCTGCGAAATGGTCACAGGTGCAAGGGGCAAACTTGACTCACGCGACCAGATTTCATTGAGCAACACTGTACAAGTATGCGTGTATGCGTGGTATGTACACAGCTGCAAACATACATGTACTTAATGGGAAGATGAATTTGCACAATGAGCGACAAACTGCAGTCAAAATGTGACAATGATAGGATCTTTCCACCACCATCAAGTTCTGGCAGAAAGGAGAGACTAGAAAGTAGTAGCCAGTTAACATACCAAATGAACAACACCATCGGCATACATGCATCATCACCACCGTACCTGCAGGATCCGTGCTGTCATGAAAGTATCGACAAAACCAGAGCACCGCCGAGTAGGGTATGGCAATGTGATGCGTCAGATGCTGCTGACGATTCGTGAACGTCCTCAGAACAATCTGAACAGAACAGATCATAGTGTGTACATGCATTTATACGTGTAATGTGATACATGTACAGAAAGTGTATTATATGTACAGGCTGGATGTATACAGTACTACAGCCATGTACAGAAAGTGTATTATATGTACAGGCTGGATGTATACAGTACTACAGCCATGTAGCCGGACTGGCTGGTCCAGGTTTTTCTTCTTTTTTTTCCGGGGTATTAACGACCTATTTTACGGGCAAATCCAGGGTGCCACCTTTGTGCCAGCGTTGTACTTTGAGTGGGAGTTCACCTAGCACAACTGTGAAGCACGTGTACAGATTCTGAGAAACAGAAATTAAGTGTTACTTCAGACATTTGACACCAGCCATTGGATAGATACCGTGGGAGTAGACAGGAGAGGCAGACCGTCTGGCCATGTTAGATGTCACTGGGGTTGGCACAGCAGCCACTTGCACTGATCCCAGCAGCAGTCGCGCTTACTGAAGCCCCACCCAAAGTGCAACACTGGTTCCCGGGCACACATCCGATTACATCACTTCACTTGTATACCGATTACATCACTTCACTTGTACAAGTGTACGTACAACCGCATTCGTACCACTTCCAGGGCGTCAAGGGCCGTGAAAGTTGAGGGCACCAAATGTGCACTCTGGGTTGGATTTCACCGAGCACTACGGTGGGTATAATCAATACAATCATGTTATGTTATGATACCATTATTTTTACTTCACCATAGGTACAGGTATTGTTGCTGGCTTCTTGCGGTGGATCATGAATGATGCCACAGCTCCTAGGCTATGATGAAAGTGATGTAGAGCTCTTAACAACCTCTTTCCGTCCAGGACTTACTTTGCTCACACAGTACCAGAAATCCCGCTATTACTAGTATTAGAGCACCTCAGCAGCTGCAAGAGCATGTTCACAGCACCAGTGCTTACCTGAATGCAGTCCGACAACACTAGGAACTTGACGGGCAAATCAGTGCGTTGGCCCGGGGAATAGCTACCGTCCACCATGACCACATTGGCTTCGTTCACCACCCAACGTTTGCCTGTGGCTACTGCTTCCTGCTCAGAACACAAGCATACATACACACAAAAACATACACACAAAAACATACACACAAAAACACGCGCACACACACGCACACGCGCGCGCGCGCGCACACACACACACACACACACACACACACACACACACACGCGCACACACACACACACACACACACACACACACACACACACACACACACACACACACTTGCACTTGTACTTGTTGCTCACTGCCAAAACTGGTCACGTGGGTCTCCCTGGGAGAGGGGAGAGAGACTCAAACACACACACACACGCACGCACAAACACACACACACACACACACACAAGCGCACAAACAGTTAACACACACACACACACACACACACACACACACACACACACACACACACACACACACACACACACTGTCATATCTTTTGCATTTCAAAGAGAAAGACTTTGTATGTAAGTAGATGGGAAAAGACCGATTTCTTCCTTGTTTCTCTACAAAAACGAACTTCTTACCAGAATATTTTCCAGTCAGGATACCGTAGGGTGCCATATGTCCCATACCGGAGTTTGAAAATATCCCATTTCTTTGGGACAGTGGAGAGCCAAAATACTGTGATTTCCCAATCTACTCCCATACAATGTCTATCTCTGTGACGTCATAAATCCGGGCTAGTCTGGACAAGTTAATGACATCATCATGATGTCACCAAATCTAGTGCAAACTTCAAGCTGGTATAACTCGGGAACGGCTGCTCCGATCAACTTGGGACCTTCACCATTGGAATCAGTGCATTTTCGTCCAGACCACTTCCTAGCCATGTCCCCAGCCAGGCAGGCAGGCTGCCCTGGTCTGTATGTGTTCGTACTTACAGGTACTCCGTCAATCTCCCGCAACAGCTCTGCCAGCCTTTGCTCACCCTCATGTGCCATTTTCATCTCGTTGATCTTCCTGCAGACACGCACGCATGCACGCACGCACGCGCGCACACACACACACACACACACGCATGCACGCACACACACGCACGCACACACACGCACGCACGCACACGTACAGTCAAAGGCAAGAACACCGGCGGCACATGCATGAAGTCATCAAACCTGGCCTATGACTACGGGAATCGGTGCATTGTGCCTACAGGCCATTCATAAAGAAAGATGGGCCGTGGCTCTGGCGAGCTCCCGTTTTTTTGGCAATTTTATCGTACATGGTGAAGTGCCGCGAAACTTGAAACTTGAAGAGGGTCCAAAAAAGGTACCTCAACTGGGGTTCAAACAGCACAATGTACCGTTACAAGAAGAGCGAAGCGGCCTGGTTTTCCCAATCCAGTGCTTTTGGAGCAAAACCTGGCTGAACTCCTATTGTTGTTACGGTTTGATTTTTGGAGAAATAGACTTCAGAAACATAATTGGAAGAGCGTTCCATAGGGGATGGCCAAACAAATTCTAAAAATAACTTAAAGGGGAACTGTCACCAAAAAATTTCTGTCTTATCTTGTAGTTCTTTGGCTCCTAATCACGATGGTGTTATTCGTTATTCTCTACGATGACTGGAAGTGGGTGAAAACTTGAAAAGAAGGTGCCCAAAATTGTCCCGAAGTACCGAGTGACGTCACGCCGGACTTGACCTCCACGCGTACATTCATCGTCAAAAACGAAGTCCAGCCCGTGTGCTGGTCGATCGAGCCAACTGTTCAATGTACGGTGCACGCTTGCCTTCTGAACTCGGACACTGATGTGTACGTTGTACACAATGAGAACGCCAAAAAGGGACAAAACCAAACAAAAGTCGACAGAAGTTTGTCACACTGGTACTTCCTCAACGAAGCTCCAGCTCTTTGTTTTATTTGTGATTACGAAGGAGTGGAAGGATGTGTGTTTGGTGTTAGTGTGACACACATACCTCGTACTTGAAAACTATGTCGTTGTATCGAAGGTGGCGGTGTTGCCCACCCGACTCTGAAATGAAAGACGTCGGAGTTTGTCATCTGCATCTTCAGCAACATCGCCAGATGAATCGCCTTCACGTAGCTACATTGCGTTCCTTTGGGGCTCGGGTTGGTGGTGTTGTCGCCGGCCGGAGGAGTACTGTTTTCGGCACACGCGCTCATCATCGTGTTGTTCCTCACACGAAAAGTTCGAAACAACGACATACTTCCGTGCTCACAAAATAAAAAACTTAGATCCTCGCGGAAGAAGTCAAAAAGGTGAGAGCTCAGCTGCTTTTTATTTTGATTTGGCTGTGTAGCTGCACGTGGGTCTCTGCCTCTTTGGCATTCTCCTTCGGTACGACGTACCCATCTGTGTTAGAGTTCAAAAGGCACACGTGCACCGTACATCGCGATATCGGCTAGCTCAATCGACCAGCACACGGGCTGGACTTCGTTTTTGACGACGAATGTACGCGTGGAGGTCAAGTCCGGCGTGACGTCACTCGGTACTTCGGGACAATTTTGGGCACCTTCTTTTCAAGTTTTCACCCACTTCCAGCCATCGCAGAGAAAAACGGATAACACCATCGAGATCAGGAGCCAAGGAACTACAAGATAAGACAAAGAAAATTTTTGGTGACAGTTCCCCTTTAAAGTTTGACCCATTTATGGCCACAAGCTAGAAGTCCATCTTTTTACGTGGTCACGCCATCACCTGAGGTGTTGTGCATTAAAAGTAGGACATAGGTCGCACAACCTCTGTACACGTGTGCATCATCCGGATCAGAATTACAACCTGCTGTATCATCCGGATCAGGATTACAACCTGCAGTATCATCCGGATCAGGATTACAACCTGCAGTATCATCCGGATTAGGATTACAACCTGCAGTATCATCCAGATCAGGATTACAACCTGCAGTATCAGCGTAATCAGCACCATCAGCACCGCAAACAACCATCATGCTTACTCGTTGATTGCTTTGATGCTGTCGACAGCGCTGGACACGTCAGCTTTGTCAGGATGGGACTCCGGAGTGGAAGTCAGAATACCTGTGTGCAATATGCACAGGAGCAGTGTGAACCATCAAAACTAAAATGATAGTATAATAATGATGTAATGATGATGTAATGATGATGTAATGATGACAGGATCACAATACAGTATAGCCTGGTTTAAGTGACACCCCACGGTGTAAGTAAAAGCAGTCGTTAAAGCCAGGTGGTCTTAAGAATTAGGTCCCACAGTGTCTGTGTAGATCTGTCTGTGCATGGAAAACCGGTCGTTAAGAGCAGGTGGTCACTAAAAGCAGAGGTCGCTTACACCAGGTTTTACTGTACCTTGTCTTCATAGAAGAGGACGCCTTGCACACATTCCTTGCACACATTCATAGCTGCTCGTACTCTTACAATGACAATGTGTGGTGATGCTAGCAGTGACAACATTACCATTCATACACCACATTACAGCTGAATGCACCACAGATACACCGATACACCGATACACTGCCATTGCATGTACCTTGAAGCAGCATCAGATAGCGGGGCAGTCGCTGCACCGGTGCTATCAGCATGTCGTGTAGACTCTGCTTCTTCAGCGAGGAGTTCTCGCTGCCGGCGGGTAGAGAGGTGGTCAGCTTGCGACGTGTCTGCAAGGAGTAGAGTAGAGTAGAGTAGAGTAGAGTAGAGGGCCAAGCCCGTCAAACAGCTAGAATGTGAAACATACTGTCCATGCCGATGTACAAGCACCATGATTGTATACATTCACACGCACGCACACACATGCACGCACGCACACACACACACACATCTGTCCTGTCCTGTAGAGTCACTGCCGCAAAAGGGTCACGTGATCCCATCACTGGGAAACTTGAGAAGAGAGAGAGGACACGACGCTCGATGAGGCTCCAGGTGCACACAGACACACAGACACACACAGACACACACACACACACACACAGACACACACACACACACACACCACACACACACACACACACACACACACACACACACACACACACACACACACTGCCAGGTGTGTTTTACCACCATTTGAAAATCCATGTACAGTCAGTATCGCCTATAGTGTTGGTGTTTGATTTTGAGCATTCTATCACTATAAGCGATATAATTATTACTATGACCATGCTGCATGCAACGTATGCGAGTGGGGTGTCAAGTGACTCAGCGCGCCGTACTCGTTGACTCTACGTACTGCACAGCTGACTAGCGTAGTCCGTAGCTAGATTCTACGTCCTGTGTACACATGCATGCACCGCACCGTACGGTATAATGTACATATCTGACTTGTACGCGGCATGGACGCAGTTCGTTCTCCTAACAAAAAGGCTCTCGCACAGCTGCTATTGTCGAAGCTCCTTCGCGAAGTTAGTTTGAAAAGAATTTGTTTTGAACGCTTTGTTGAAAGGACATCAATGTTTGACGCCGCAACGATGGCTAAGCAGGTTTCAGTTCGGAAGTCGATGTCAGTCGATGACAAGCTGAAGGCCATCAAGTACGTAAGCGACAACCCCAAGAGGAGTCAAGCCGATGTCGCTCGTCACCTTGGAGTTGCCCAGCCGACTGTATCATCCATTCTCAAGCGGAAAGAAGCGACACTCGAGACGGCAGCAAAGGGCACGTCCAAGTTGATGAAGAACCGTCAGACAAACTGCGAACTGTTAGAAAAAGGCTTGGAAACATTCTATGACAGATGTAGGAAGAAGAACCCAAAGGTAATGAATTACGATATGCTTATTGTGAAAGGAAAGGAGATTGCCGACACACCCGTGGAGCAGAAACTTGTTTCACGATTGTCATTGCCTTCAACAGACACCGCCTGGAAGTCGCATATCCAGCGCTTTCTGAAGAAGCGGTGCATCGTGTCCAAAACGCTGCATGGAGAAGCAGCCGACGCGGATTCGGCAGCTGCAGTTCATTTTGTGAATCACAAGTGGCCAGAGATTTTCGCCAGTGTTGATAGTGACCCAGCCGCATTTACACCATGGACGAAACGGGCTTGTTTTGGCGTGCATTGCCAAACAGGACACTGTCTCGCATCGATGAGAAGCTGAAAGGAGGCAAGGCACAGAAGGACAGAGTGACGTTCGCCATCACCACCTGTATGGATGGTTCGCAGCTTCCCCTTCTGGCAATAGGATGTTCACAACTGCCTTGTGCTTTCCAAGCAGCCAACACTACCCCAGCTGCCATGCTGAAGGGCAAGTGGGAAAGCAATCCCAAGGCTTGGATGAACAGCCAGTTGCTCTGCAGTTGGCTTGTGGATTTGGATAATAAGTTCACCAGAGCTAGTCCATCGTCCTGCTAGTCGACAACTGTCCAGCACAAACATTGGACGCAATTGCAGATAGCCTCAAGTCGGTGCGAGTGGTGTTTCTTCCTCCCAACACCACCAGTGTAATCCCAACACCACCAGTGTAATCCAGTGCAATCCAGTGTAATCCAGTGTAATTCAGTGTAATCCAGTGCAATCCAGTGTAATTCAGTGTAATTCAGTGTAATTCAGTGTAATTCAGTGTAATCCAGTGTAATTCAGTGTAATCTAGTGTAATTCAGCCATGTGATGTAGGAATCATCATGTGCTTCAAGTCGCACTACCGACGATCCTTGCTAACAAAGGTCGACAGGCTGTTGGAGGATGATTCAGTACCAGTTGTGAGCTCAACTGTTCTACGGCAGAATATCAACATGATGCACTGTTTGCAGTTTTCCAGGATAGCTTGGGAAGGCGTTACAGAAACAGCTATCCGTAACTGTTGGCGCAAGGCTAGGCTCGTTCCCCCGCTCATGACACTAGGGATGGTTCGCCTACCATAGATGATACTGATGCTGATCATCCTGATGAAGACGAGCCTCCTATTGTCACTGATCAGTTAGCCGAAGACATTGAAGAGCTGAATGACCGGGATGATGCAGAACCTACCTCATGTCCGCCATCTGAGGATGCCACAACTATTGTTGCGCAGTTAGCAGGCGAGGATAGTGACCATGAAGATGATGATGATCATCAGGAAGATCTTCCAACAAAGCCGCCATCATCCGCAGAGGTGTTCAAGGCGTTGGACACATTGAGAAACGCACTCTATGCAGCCAAGGCTCCTGACACACAACATCAGGATTTCCTCACAATGGAGGCATATTCGGCAACTTGTTCAAGCAGAACTCACCAAAAAACACTGGACAAGTTCTTCACCAAGAAGTAACACCCTGGTCTCCTTTGACAACACTTGATTTTACATCAATCACTATAACCGATGCAAAAATAATGTAACGAGAGAGCTTGGAAGCTCAGGGCCCTACGCTATGCTGTTTTGCCTTGATGACTTAGACAAAAAAAGCATAGGGATGTTATAAATTCTTATAAGTTTCTACACACGGCGAGGAGACAATAATTTGATAACCGCAATCAATAAAACTAGCTAAACCGACATTTGTGTACTTTATTCATGCAATGTAAAAACAGTGGAGACGATGTGCAATAAAACGATGAAAATATGAAGAAATGGTGTAGGGAAAAAATATATGGATTCAAACAAGTTTTCGTACAACACTCATCAGGAATCGTCGTTGTACTAAAGGACACTGAAACAAAAATTGAACTATTATAGAAAATCTAAGTTAGAGAAATAACACTAAGAGCAACAACAGTGAAATTTACAAGTGTGAATTTTAACAATCAAAGCGAGAAATGAACAAAGGAGAAAGGAAGGAAAGACAACGTGATAACACATAACAGCAGTACATTACACCTAGAACATTTAACGGCCAAGCTTGGCCGCACTAAACACGACACGTTACTTGAACAATTTCAACCCAATTATACTATCTTTCTGTACACACAAATTAGGCTTGTACAGACGCTGATAGATAGCTTCCAACACTTTTAACTGTAGTCCATAACCATGACGACCACGGCACATTACAGTGAACGAAGAGTCGGAATACGAATTGCAACAATCAGGACTAGCTAGCAGATGATTGTACACTGAAGACTTGCTACCACGAAACCTACGCACAACACTAACACTCTCACCGGCATTCTCACCATCACTCCCATCACTGCTCTCCGACTCACTGCTCCCTCCGCCGTCCGTTCCATCCTCCGCTTCCTCTGTACTCTCTCTGTCTCGTCCATCCCGCCTGACCGGGTCCATTGAACTCAACTCGGCCGTCACCCTGCTATCACGTCCCTCCTTTCGCCCTTGTCCGCTGAGTGCGTAGCTTCTGTTGTAGTTGGCTGTTGATCATCTTGGTCTTTCAATTATGGGCTTGGATGGTGGATTAGTTGTGGTTGCTGTAGATTGCGTTGTTGGTGTTGGTGTGGGAGCTACTGATATGCAAGGTGGGTCTTTTTGAGTCGGCATTTGTAGTGTTAATGCAGCTGTCAGTGTTAGCAAGTCTTCAGTGTACAATCATCTGCTAGCTAGTCCTGATTGTTGCAATTCGTATTCCGACTCTTCGTTCACTGTATTGTGCCGTGGTCGTCATGGTTATGGACTACAGTTAAAAGTGTTGGAAGCTATCTATCAGCGTCTGTACAAGCCTAATTTGTGTGTACAGAAAGATAGTATAATTGGGTTGAAATTGTTCAAGTAACGTGTCGTGTTTAGTGCGGCCAAGCTTGGCCGTTAATGTTCTAGGTGTAATGTACTGCTGTTATGTGTTATCACGTTGTCTTTCCTTCCTTTCTCCTTTGTTCATTTCTCGCTTTGATTGTTAAAATTCACACTTGTAAATTTCACTGTTGTTGCTCTTAGTGTTATTTCTCCAACTTAGATTTTCTATAATAGTTCAATTTTTGTTTCAGTGTCCTTTCGTACAACGACGATTCCTGATGAGTGTTGTACGAAAACTTGTTTGAATCCATATATATTTTTCCCTACACCATTTCTTCATATTTTCATCGTTTTATTGCACATCGTCTCCACCGTTTTTACATTGCATGAATAAAGAACACAAATGTTGGTTCAGCTAGTTTTATTGATTGCGGTTATAAGTTTCTACTTTTTGTTTTAGACACAACCTGGGATTCGAACCCGCACTATCGCCCTGCATGCATCCCCCGATACACTTCGCATACATGCTAAATTCTTCCAAGTTGCTTCACGTTATGATCTTGTAATTGAAAGCCCTATTTGAATATGCATTGTGGCCAGCCATCTTTGATTGTACGGTACGGTACGGGATAGGTACGGGACAAATACGGGACAGGTACGGTCGAGGGTAATACAACACCGTCCACCGCCTTGATGAAGGCCAAAAAATTAAAAGGGATGTTATAAATTTTTCAATTCTCTTATTTTTTCAGGCATTACCTGGGATTCGGACCCGCACTATCGCCCTACATGCATTCCCCCATACACTTCGCATTCATACTCATTCTTCCAAGTTGCTTCACGTTATGATCTTGCGTTTGAAAGCCCTATTTGAATATTGGGGCCAGCTGTATGTGGCCAGCTGTGTTTGATGGTACGGTACGGGACAGATACGGGATAGCGCCAGGCGTGACACAAACAAAAAACAAACGAACACCAAATTAAAGCTGTGTGGACCCTGGCTAGCGCCAGACGTTACTGAAGTAACGTCTTCTGCATAGCTACGGGAATAAAGGTCTTTTGAAATATGAATTTGATCACGATGGGCGATATATTACTATAGACGATTTAGAACGAGGTCAATCCCGTTGCCTAGGAGCTGACCAATCAGCAACTTTCCCGCCGAGGGCCTTATCAGAGTTTAAAGCCCGCTCACTTGTAATTTTACTACTCTTTGATGACGCGTTCAGGGCCTTGGATTAGTTTGAAGCCCGCTCAATTGTTATAATACAACTCCAAAAGGTGTATAAATAGTACGTATCGTGCATACACGGCATACCGTACAATAATTGTACCGTAATACGGTAAAAGATCAAAATTATCCTAAGTATGTACGATGTACGGTACAACATTAGACAATGTACAAAATATAGTACATAGTACAACGTTCAACGTACGCATAATAGAACATTCTAAGCTGCATTCTTCTATAGATTATATTTATAGGAAAGAGAGGATGAACTATCTATCATTCACAGTGTGTAAGATTGAGAGTAGAACCGCGTTTCTTTATAGAACAATGGCAGAGTCCAACCCTAAAAGATTCCGATCTGTAAGTGAAGAGGATCTGACGGAAGTTCTGGATTCCTGAGTACCTGCCAAAACCAAGGAAGCAAATCAATGTTGGCTTTCTGTTTTCAATACATTCAACAAGAAGCAACCACGTCCAATAAAAATTGAGAAGTGTTCAAAGTCTGAACTGAATACTTTCCTGTGCAAACTTTACGTTGCTGCTAAACGGCAAGATGGCGGTTCATATCAACGTTCAAGTTATCTGTGCTTTAGGGCGGCTCTACGCCGACACGTGCTTGGAAAGCGGAAATGGAACATCATCAGCGATCCTGAATTTGTCCGTTCCAACAACTGCTTGGATGGAGTTCTCAAGAAATTGAAGCGAGAAGGAGAACTACGACCAGTCAACCACAAGGACTATATCACAGACGATGACTTCAAGAAGCTGAAGGACAAGTTCTTACGATGCAAGGAGCCGGAGGTTCTTGTAATGGAGGTATGGTTCTATATGACCTATCACTTTGCACTCCGTGGAAGAGAAATCCAACGACAGGTGAAGAAAACTGACCTGGTCCTCAAGAAGGACGACAACGGAGATGAATATTTCCTTCTCAACGCTGATCTTACCAGCAAAAATCATCCCGGTGGTATCGCTGATAGACATGACCCGCCGACCGCAGGAAGAATACAGGACGGAGATCAAGTCTTCAGTGTCAAGTATCTGCTGTCACGTCTACATCCTCAGCAAGAAGCGCTATTTCAAAAGCCCAAACCGAACCTGAGGAAAGGGGAGCAGATATGGTTTGAGAATATTCCCTTGGGCAAAAATTCCCTCGCTCAAATAATGCCCAAGCTGTCTAAAGTGTGTGGTTTGTCTAAGACGTACACGAACCATTCTGTACGGGCTACTACTGCCCACCGTCTCTCAGCAGCAGGAGCTACAGATCGACACATCATGCAGGTAACAGGACACCGAAATGCCATGAGCCTGGCAAGCTACAGCAAGTCAACTGATGAACAACAAAGAAATATGGCAGCTGTTCTAGATGCACCTTCATCTCAATCATTGGAAAGACGACAAGCAAATTCAGTGCCAAGGGAATCAGATGAGAGGTCAAGTTCACCTGATCAAGACTGTCAAGAACCATCCACCTCACGCCAAAAGGGACCTCAAGACTCTTCTGACAACATCACATCTACAACAAGTCCTGCGCTATCTCAATCTTCACGAACCAACTCGCAAATCAGACCCTACATTCCATCGTCAAATTCGTGTCCACTGGTCAATCCGTCATCCGCAAAAGCGGGTCTTCGACAGAATACGTCGAAAGAAGTATGTTCAACGTTTGTCCTTGATCCTCCGTCTCCAATGCAGCCACCGCCATCTTCATCTCTTCGAATCGCAGAGCCTCCTTCAGAAGTTAATGTTGCCTGTCCAAGACCAGCTCCATGCTTTAATCCCCAACAACAGCAAAGAATCGATAATGCTCTTCAAACTGTATTTAGTGGAGGTCTGCATAACTGCAATGTTACAATCAACATGTTGCCTTACAATTAGGCCACAACAAAAAGATTTCGTGTTTCCGGTCGGCCGACCGGGTCCGTTTTTTCAAAAATTATGGAATTTTTTTGGTTTACGACAAGTACAAAAAAACAAAGAAAAACAAGCAAAAACACTGAAAGCATTGTGTTGCTTTGCTCGAACCGAAATAAAAGTTTGACTGAATGCAGAGACGAAAATTCTAACTTGTTATCTCCATTTCTGCCCTGCCCTCGACTCTGGCTCCTTTGGGAGTGATGTGGCCTATTGCCAGTATTGGCAGCCGAGCTTTAGTAGCTTTAGTAGCTAGTAGTACTATATGTAGTGTGCGTGCAATTGTGTGCAGGCATGTTTTTGTGTCAATGTCAGTACTATGCGTCTATTGATGCTGACCCATTGGTATTGCATACAATTCTCAGAAATCTCTGAACTATGCAATACATCTACTGCGTCCCGCGGTGGTATTCTACTCCATATTCCATGTGTAAATATGTATATGAGCCCCGGCCAGCGAAAACCAGCACTTGTGTACTTGATATCAATCATCAAAATGTGACGTCAAAGTTTGGGACGCGCAGTGAGCTGGCTTTTGAAGATTCTTTTCGATCGAGTGGGTGTCTTTGTTGTCAAAGGAGTTTCAAGTGTCTTCAAATGTCTCTGGTCAATTGATTTTAGCGCTAGGTGAGAGCTCGTCACACAGAGGTTGAGTTTAGACACAGCGATGGCGACAGGTGTCGCGACAAAGACTTAGGTCCAGAGTTGTCAGCGTGAGACTCCCTGTACGAAGCGGCGCTGAAAGTTAGTTCGCGATCGGAATTATTTCTTTGTTGGTGATCTCGCTGAGTTTGTCCAGCAGTGGCGAGTGTCATATGCATAGCAACGAAGAGCCCTCATAAAATCGACACTGGATACTGGTGGCGACGATAGTCAGTGCTGAAGAAATAG
This sequence comes from Sycon ciliatum, assembly GCF_964019385.1. Taxonomy (NCBI): domain Eukaryota; kingdom Metazoa; phylum Porifera; class Calcarea; order Leucosolenida; family Sycettidae; genus Sycon; species Sycon ciliatum. Next base: position 11,567,428 of record NC_088644.1, read on the forward strand.
CGACTGCGAGGAGAAGCTGAATGTCGACCCGCTGAGCGATCCGTATTTCTACATCGACAACAATGATGTTGCAGACACTGATGGAGGGCTTCTCACGGCGCAAAACAGAGCGTAGTATTCTCAGTACTCTACCTTGCCAGACGACACCAAGCTGGCTGCTGCCTGTGTTGAGAAAGGGGATCCCTAAAAACTCAAACCGGCTGAACGCTTTGGGGCAACATGTTCACGTGCTACAAAACGCCAGCATTCGCTCATATCATTGAAATACAATTATGCTGAAATCATGGTCTGAGTGAAAGTGTGCAAGGGAGTGGATGTCAGTAGTATTGATCAGTACATCTATCAGTATGGCAAGCTTTGGGACAACGCCCAAACTGACAGCGCAGAGGTCCCTGAACACAATTTGGAAGGCCAGCCACCAATCATCGTTTTGCACTCTGGTGTTGTAAAGAAGGTAGTGATGTATACGGAATATCGTCACTGTGACTTCTGAACTACTCATGCCTGCACAGGCTGCAGCACCAAGAGGGCAAGCCTGACTTGCATTCTATTTACTTACATGTACCTGTTCCACATCACAATCAGAAACTGTAGGATCAACTTGCATGGAGTCACTAGGCATGGATGCTGCGCCAACTGTACCGAATCTTGACCTCTCTGACTTCAAACTCTATTTTCCATGCTTTCGCTTATCAGATTGTCACCAAACTTGATAACTTGAATGATTAATAGTGTAGAAACAATTTCGAGGGAAAAAATAATTTTTGAAAAAATTACACATGTTCAGGTTTCTGCTGGCTGGGGCTCATATATTGTGTATCACCAGTGTCTGATCCAAACTTTCTCAATTTGGCTCATGTCTATGAATACAGCAGGGAAATAAACTTTCAAACCAAAAAATAATAATTTTCCGACCGACCGGGCGTATTTTTTCGGGGGGGGGGGGGGGGGTGCCGACCGGAAACACGAAATCTTTTTGTTGTGGCCTTAGTGAGGTTATTTTGCTTAAAGAGAAGCTGTTTGAAAAGGGAAAATTAAGTCGTTGGGAAAGTCGCTGATTGGTCAGCTCCTAGGCAACGGGATTGACCTCGTTCTAAAATAGTTAATGCATGGCAGGGAGAGCCCAATGGCTTGTTAGTGCCCTCCAGGGTAGCCCTCTGACTACCCTGGAGGGCACTAACAAGCCATAGGGCCCTCCCTGCCATGCACTAACCTATAAGTATTACTATATGCGATAACTGTGTATTAGTGCTGAAACGATTATATCGATTACTCGTTACTTACTCGATAAGAAATAGATCGAACGGCTATTTCGATTTTATCGGCTAAATGAGTAGAATGGTACCTACGCTCGTTACCGGATTTCCCCCCTTTTGGGGTCGCACAAAGCGTGCATGCATCGAAAGTGTTGCGAATACGTCACGAATATGTACATGACTGTACACTTGCAACATCGATGTTCATGTACATGTACGTGTGAAGACTTTAGGCACCCACGCGATCTGAGAAACATCGATGTGATCACCGTTACCGTTACTTCGCCGTCTTTTGAGCTGACTACTTTTCTTACATACAGCATGCAGGACGGGCGGGCTCAGTATGTATCTACACTAGCTAGCTGCAGGGGCTGGAGTTCCCTCCACGTGCGAGTAGTCTTAAGCTAGCCAAAAGACAATAAAGTGGTCTTCAGTTTCATGTTTTCTGTTCTGTCGACGGTTCCTGAACCAGTTTGCTCGACGACGAGCTAGGCCTGGCGTCCGGGCCTATTTTGAGCATAGACAGGAAAAACAACTAGTTACTTGTTGGTGCGCCTCAAGTCAGCTCATCCGTCGAAATCCGCCGATCTGCACCCCTGGCCGGCTTCTCTGACTTCATCGTCGGAGTCAGCGAAGTCACACGCGAAGGGCACCATCAGCTCTTGGGTTGCAACCAGTGAGTTGCCTCTGTTTTGTCTGTATTCGTCTGGTCAGTCCGAACAGCTGACGGACTTGTTGCGGGATCATCGGATCTATGCGCCCGCTTTCCGTCGTTGGCGATGTTGGACTCGTAATTTTTTGGACATTCACAGAATGTACATGATTGTACTGATGTAGTTACAATAATACTCGTTTAGCCGATAAGCCGATCGTTATGGTATCAGCTAAGCCACTAAGGAAAAAACGTAATCGTTTCAGCACTACTGTGTATACTTAGTTATGGCAAATGAAAATAAATTTGAGAAATTGATCACTATAGCCGGTATATTACTATAGCCGCCAACCTTATAGGAGATACGGACTGCACCCACCTGAATGAAAGCACGAAAGACCGGATCAGCCTTGAGTGCATGGCTGTGGAAGTCTTTGCGCTGTTCAAACGAAGTGATGTAGTCCGGATATTGCCGATCAAACGCGCTCATCTGAACACAGAAGAAAACCCCAAAAGGAAAAGTAGACGATTGACGTGGAACTGTCGTTCACAGCACTCTCCCAAAAGCAGCAATACGTTACGATCACATCATTTACACGAACTAAGGAAAGTTGTCGGGACCTTGCCAAAGTGCTCAACACACAAAGAGGAGCCTGCGGCACACGTTCACAAATAGCGGAGGAACTAAATATTTATTGCAACACTTGTGTAACAATTCACGTGTGTGTATGTAGGTCGTCTGATCAGTGCACAACATCAGAAGCCGCCAGAGAATAGCCCACAGACTACACAGTACACACAGTACAATAGTAGAACAGTAACCTAACAATGTGATTGAGCAGCAAAGAGACAACTTGCTTCGGGGATGGCGTAGCCGGGGGTGTTCTGCGTTATGAACTGAGTAGCTGCAGGGGAGCTTGCGCCCCTTGAGAAATGCACAATGCTGATCAAACAATGACCCCTATCTACAGTACCGTCGAGCGCCGAAGAACAACCAGGTTATAATGTCACCAAGCACAGCATACCGATGCACACACTGTGGCTCGACTGCATAGACTGCAGTACATGAAAATAAGAACGGTCTAGGCTAGGAAGCTGACCCCCTCCCCAGTTCTTCGGTGACCGACAGTACTATCTGCTCTGTACCCATGGCCTACCCAGGGCAGCAGCATGTAGCAGCAGTAGCAACAGCATGTAGCATGTAGCATGTAGCATGGTGTCAAACATAGACAAGTACCGCAACACTGATCACGACTTACATGAGTGAGGAAGGAGCCTCCGATGCTAGGCACGATTGAAGAGCCGCTGAGCACCGCACAAGAATAGTCAACACTCTCTTGCAGGCTAGCCTGTAGTGATGTACACGTACATGTACATCATAAGCAAAGTACACAAAGCAGCAACACACAAGAGAGAGATTGGAAGCTGTGTCGCAACTCCGAGTTTCAAGTAGTACTACGACCATCAGGCAAAGCAGCAATAGCAACTCACTACGTACACCCAAGAGTGCATGGCATGGAAAAATAAGAACATCGGAGACAAAAAAATTCTGGAGGGCCCGGGCCCAAAGAACCACGTCAGGTATGACGGACATTGAATTAACTGACCAAAAGGGATCTGTGAAGAGAGTAGAGATCTTTCCAGGGACCAAACACGGCCGTGGCATAGTTAGTCTTCATCGGGCTGATTCTCTGCTTGCATTGCTCCTGCAATGGTGTGATGTAGTTCTGAAAACAGCACAGCACAGTGGACTCATGAAGATGACCAAACAGGAAAAGGAGACACAAGACACAATAGGAACTACCACTCCGGACTATTGTGTAACACAATCAGTGCAAGGTGACACATGCAAGGGCTTTGGATACGCTCCAGTCACTACGGTTTTGACCGTACCACTATTTGCTCCGGGTACGCCAATTAATGAAATGCACTCATTTCAGTGATTTGGACTCTAACTAAATTTCTAAATTTTTCAAAAAACAAATCCCCCCTCTCCCCCCTCATTTTACGTCTGTGAACAAAGAGCCTACCTTGGCGATAAACTCCAGCAAAATGAGATAAGTCTTTTCGGTTTCTACAAGCTCGTTGATGAGGTGTTTGCGCTTCTGAAGCTGTTTCCTTTCTGCAGCTACAGCTGCTTCGTCGATGACAGGCTTCGGAGGAGACCGAGCTGGATAGGTTAACCAACACAGGAACCGTAACAATGTTGAACCGGCTAGTTGCCCAGAGATTGATAGTTGTGTGTGTGCGTTTGTGTGTGTGTGTGTGTGTGTGTGTGTGTGTGTGTGTGTGTATGTACGTATGTGTGTATGTGTGTGTGCGTGTGCGCACGTGCGTGCACTGTCTGCGTGTCCTCACTCACTTCCTGAAGTGTGGTGAGTCCATAAGTGGGATCATTTGCAAGTCCACCCATAGTTCGGGGATTTCAGGGGGTGTCGGCCGCTGGGCGGTTCAATAGGGCTTGAAAGTGATGACGTCAAAAACGCCCAGGGAGTAGTAAATTGACATCAGATTTCTATTTTGGATCCACTAAGGTGTGACTTTGCTATTGCCTAAGTATGTGGGTGCATAGCAACTAGGGGTGAAACGGTTCCATGTTTTTCATGTTCGGGTACCCGAATGCCAGCATAGTTTCCCACGGTTCGGGTATCGGTTCCATGCACTCTTTTCTCCAGACCGACCAAATGCGTCCGTGACAATTATTTTCAAGTTAGAAAACATTTTTACGAGCAAGAACGAGATATCGGCGAGTCCATGTGCAAAGAAGGTACTCTCGTAGTGACCAGGATCGATAGGAGAACCCTTTGGAAGGGCAGTGATCATAAGGTAAGACATTTAAAAATCTTGAGTAGACTTGGCGTGTACATGTATTTGTACGAGAACGAGATTTTTCGAGTTTCGGTTCCAAATTTTACGGAACGGGTACCCGATACTTTTCAGCTGGCGGTTCCAAAACCGGTTCCTTACCCGAACCGTTTCACCCCTAATAGCAACCCACTCATGTCGCATGCAGGTGTGACTTTTATTTCGCCACCAGTTGTCACCCCGCCCCCATTAGCCAAATCAGTCAGTTTCACTGGCTACATCACCTTGCTGTGAGTAAGACCGCTTGAAATGTGCTTGGATCCATACAAAAACTGGATCCAAGTGGATACAGTTTTTGAATTTTTGAAATTGTTGCTATGCTGTGACGTAGCACTTTCAAGCCCTATAGCTAGTTGAGTCCTCTTTAAAAGATTCCTTTTGAGTTCCTCTCTCCCCTCTCCCGGGAAGTCCCACGTGACCAATTTGGGCAGTGAGCAAGTACAAGTACAAGCGTGTGTGTGTGTGTGTGTGTGTGTGTGTGTGTGTGTGTGTGTGTGTGTGTGTGTGTGTGTGTGTGTGTGCGTGCGTGTGTGTTTACAATCAAGAAGGTGTTTTAACGTCCAGCCCTGGTGGTCTCAGGGATTGCTGGAGTCACCACTTTGCGTTCACTGTTACTACTTGTAGTAATGTTGATCATGTCACTGTGTTACAGAGTATGCATATTGAGGAGTCACTGTGTTACAGAGTATGCATATTGAGGAGTCGCGTGTGAGCCTGGATCTCCCTCCAGATTTTGACGAGGTGATGCGTGCAATGCGGAGACTGAACCTGGGTACAACTGCAGGGAGTCTAAGATTGCTCCAGAGTTCCTTCGAAACGGCGGGGAAGGCTTGCATCAGCGTATATTCAATCTTGTCCGGGCGGTGTGGTTGAGCGGCCCGGTGCCTCCTGAGTGGCGTGATGCGGAGATTGTCACAATTCCTAAGGAAGGAGACCTCCACCGATGTGACAATTGGTGGGGCATCAGTCTCCTGGACGTTGTTGGGAAGTTGTTTGCTCGTGTCATCCAGGATCGCCTAATGAAGCTGGCAGGGGACATCTTGCCAGAGTCGCAGTGTGGGTTTCGAAAGGGCCGTGGTTGCGTGGATATGATGTTTGTGGCTCGTCAGCTTGTGGAGAAATCCATTGAGCATACCTCCCAGCTGTACGTCCTTTTCGTCGACTTTAGAAAGGCGTATGACTCTATTCCCCGCCATGTGTTGTGGCTGGTTTTGGAGAGAGTTGGAGAGAGTTGGTGTGCCGCAGCATGTGCTCGGCTTAATCCGGAGTCTCCACGAGGCCAGGGTGCGCGTTGCTGGTGGGCTAACAGATGCCATCTCTGTGGCCAATTGTCTCCGGCAGGGCTGTACCCTGGCACCTACTCTGTTCAATATCTACTTTGCCACGGTTGTTGCCTCGTGGCGTTCCCAATCGACTGTGCCTGGTGTTAGAGATATCAGCGAACGCACTGCGCAGCCCATCTCTGCAGGTCAGCCTGGCCCATCTACGCGCGGCTGACAAGAAAACTCATGAACACTTTCATTTTTTTGCAAAATACATCGTGCGAAGAAGATGCATGGAATGGCTGAAAACTAGGCTGAGGAAAAGTAGCATCCAGAGACTCTCAAACAAATTCATGGTCCATCGCTTCTGACAATGGCAGCGAAGACATCAGGGAGCTGATTGCAGCAACTCTCTACCAAGCGCGACGCTGGTTACTCACCAGGGCAGGGCGCTTCCATCGCGCAAGAAATGGCCGCGAGCGAGAAATGCAAGTCCGATTTTGGAACGATCCAACCAGGGTAATCCCTTGAAAATTGGCCTGAACACCTCTCATACTGGTGTTTCACGATGTGCAAACTTTCAGAGAAATCGACCGGGGAGAACGTGGTGAGTACGTGGGTCCTCCATATCGCGTATGATTTGAATGGTTGCGGGGACAGAAGAACAGTAATCTTACGACTCCCAGCGGTGCAAAACAGACCGCGGCCATGTTTTCTCTGTCGGCCGCGATCACGTTCAAAAATTCGATGACGCAATGCATGCGCAGAGGCCTGCGCAGTGCGTTCGCTGATATCCCTACTGGTGTGACTCTGCGCTACCGCATCGGATGGAGGCTTGTTGGCGATCGATTGGCCAAGTCGAAACTGCTGGAGACCGAGATAACGGAGTCGCAGTTTGCAGACGATGCAGCGCTTTACGTACGTGTTGAAGGTCTCTTGAGCCGTAGTCTTAAGACAGGTTTCACTGTATATAGCTGCATACGCACCTCCATACTTACGCCAATATGTACATTGTACATTGTACATATTACATTTTCCTCACTTTCTTTTCTGTCATAATCATGATTTTCAGTTTTTCACCAGTAGATAGATAAACCCCACTACATGACATTGTACTGTACGTGATTGTATGACTAACCTGTAGGGGTGATCTTCGGTGAGCAGCGCGATGTACTGCGCTTCAACTTGACGGGGTTCTCCACTTTGGGATAGCGGAGCGAGCTGCCTCGCTTCATGGACGCAATCTTGTTCACGCGCATTACATACTCCCTGACCTAGTGGCAGAACATGACATATGAACACAAATTGGTAAATTCATCTCGCCATTAGTCATCACAGCTATTTCTATGTATGTTGCCTGAAAGGAAGACTGTTTGGATTATTAGAGACATATATTATTACTAGTTAGACTGACAGTTCTGTTGGCAACTGAAATGGATGACACTTACGAACTGCTCCTCAACGATCCAGAAGTCTCTGCACACGTAACCACGGCGATGAGCGCACCAGTGACGATAGAGACAACAAACAGCAAACAACGGACACCGCAAATACAGAACAACATCACTGACATCGCATCTCAATGTAAAACGAGTGGGAAGCCACATGCACTCAGAACTGAGAACTGCAGGGCTTCTAAGAAAAACATTGAGTAGTTCAGTGAAAGGGTTCTTTCTGGTTCTGATCTAGCTAGCAGTCCTATGGCACACCGTGTAACGTAAAGGAATCGGATAAAGGAATCAAGAACTCAGATGGTGAGCCAAGGAAAAAAGTTGTAACATGGAAATTGTCAGTTCTGTGCTAGACTGTGCACGTCTGACTGTTCAAAATCTGGTTTAGTTGGTGGACTCGATCGCATAACTTGTGCCCACAATTTCCATGATAAAGGAATTGGTTAACAAAATGGTATTCTTCACTGCTCTACTGAGTACTATGACGTACTTGGCATGTCGCTCAATCCAGCATCTGTCTACGTAGCTGGGATGGAAGCAGTTGATGCGCAGTTCTGCAGCTCTCTGCAATGGCACAGGGGAACAACAGGGAGCTGGTACTGTTACAGAATGTCTCAGCAAACAACTGCTACAAACTACAACAGTACTAGACGAACGGGTCAATAGCGGGTGGGTGCTACTGCTTCAAAAGTACTTAATTAAGTACTTCAAATTAGCACTTCCCTATCCCTATGAGTCGGTGTGCACCGACTCTGTACTCATGCACCCACACCATTACATTCTGTTGGCATCATATTGCGGAGCTTTCCGGAGCTCCGAGTTAGTTGTTGTTTGGAATAAAGCAAGAGAAAAACATAACATTTTGTAGTTCCCACGTTTGCGTTTGAGGTTGTTTTACTTCCCCGGGTCAAAGGCGCACTTAGAGAAACATAGGACAAAACCACCAAAGGTAGCATATGCACAGAGCATTCCTTAGCATGCAACACTGGAATGTGACAGTTTGCTTCCAAGAGTAGCGTAGGACTTCTACATGGCATGACATTGACCCTGGAAACAATGGCACGCGACACTGTCATTATGAGAAGCGTGTAGCTAGCAGAGCATGTGTGTGTAGGTGGTGGGGTTGCCAGTGATACGATCACGGCTACTCACACGTGCCCGCTCGCCGATCCTCCCAACCAGAACGTGAGTTACATGGCTCTCCACCCGACGCAGCACCTTGCCACCCATCAGACGAATTTTGCGGCAGACACGTTTCTGCACAAGCATGTGCACACACACATACACACACACACAGATGCACAATCATACATATGTACACACATGTTCACAAAATGACACAAATCAGTAGAGTATACATGTACATGTACAGCACTTTCCAATGGTCAGTTCTGCTGCTAGCTGTCCAATACAGTAAAGTATCAATAGCTGTAGGCTTGGATCAAATGCGACATGTGTTAACATGTAATACATGTACCGTACTCGCCGCAGTGTAAGCCGCACTGGAGAACAAGCCACACCCAGATTCTTTTGTCACAAAATACAGACATCTACCCTGTACTGTACACCGTTCATTTGACCACCGTAGTATAAGCCACACTGGCTTTTTTTGGATGAATTACAAGCTTATGCTTCGGAAAATAATATGGTACTTTTGTTTTTTCTGACTTCCTTTCCTCTCCACCGCATACATTGGGACTGCATGGTGCACATAACTAAGGTTTGCCCACATTTTCTGTAGTAGAACAGCTCATTGCATGTGTATGCATAATGTTTGTAAATAAATCGTGCCATGATGGTGCATGTGCATGAATGTACCGTATCGAAAACACACCCACCAACACCCACTATGTCTGTAATAGAAGGTAAATGACGGGAAAAGCTTCAAAGGCCAAACAGATACCATTATTGTCACGGTTATCCAAGCTGAAAGTGGCCGGCAAAAATACATGCCCATAAATGAGGTATCCGGGGAGAGAGGCGTTTGTGTGAACCATAATAATCTTACCAGACACTGACGGTCAGCTTGCAAGAAGCCAGAGACGACAAACTTTGCACCATGCAAAACATGGCGACACACGCACCCCTCTGCACATGGTGTGATCTGGCCCTGGAGTGAGAGGGGGGGAGAGAGGAGGGCAAGAGAGAGGAGGGCAAGAGAGAGGGGGGAGGGAAAGAGAGGGGGAGAGGAGGGAAAGAGAGGGGGGGGGGGAGGGAGAGTGGGTAAGAGAGAGACGCAGAAAAGACCATCTTAGGAATGTGTTTTCCTAACTTACCTATAAAAAAGTTGCCACAAGCTACAGGTACAGAACAGTAACTTAGTAAAAATCCACACGCATCACATTGAGGATCCACTCAGTTCCTAGCGCGTTGATGCTAAACAAACAGGCACGGTCGGGAAAGTCTCAAGCTCTATACTAAGTATGCGCGTTGCCTGTGAAAATGTCCAGTGTTCTTTTCCTTGTAAGGACATGCCTGTCCAAAAGGGTTCAGGTAATCGTGAAGAGAATGATTCTAATCTCACGAGTAACGAGAAAGTTGCAAGTTCAGGACCCTCACTATGCTTGCTCATTACCTAGGTCATCGTATACAAACAACTTATTTCGTTGTGCTAGCTCAGCACCATGTGGTGGTATGTGGTTGGTGGGAGGGGCCAATTCCAGATGTTCAGTGGGATTCGAACCCGCAGTGATGCATGGGATGTAGTCCTCCAACACACATCGCATGCATTCTACCAAGTCGTTTCACGCAATGATCCTGTCGTCGAAACTTGATCCCTATTGGAGTATGTGGGTGAAACGCCCACACCACCAACCCTCTGCTCTCCACCATCCGCTGGTACATCACAGCACATCATGTACGGGATATCGAATGTTTTCCTCACTACTCATATGACAAATCTTGGTCGATAGCGTGATCACTGATCAGTCATTAGATGACGGCCGGCCCAGTGGGCCCCCGCACACAGATAACAAATAGCGTTATGACGACCGGCCCACGCAACGTCTTTTGCAGAGCTTGGGGAGAATAATATATACTTATAGTCCTGTTGGAGTCAACATCATGTTTCTCCACAACGTGTAGGCAGTAAGCGAAAAGATGATGTGTAAATAACGTTACAGGAGTCTACGCGTACATTCAGTATGTACAAACTGGGAACGAAAAAGAGCAAGATGAGTTGGTGTGTGTGTGTGTGGGGGGGGGGGGGGCTAACCAGAAATATTCTTCAAACTTTTTGTAGCCATTAGCTATTAGAGTAAGCCACACCAACAGTTCTCACTTACCAAATCAAATTCGCTGTACGGTGAAGAACTGTTGCCGTGTCCACCATCGCTACATAGCGGCACCGTGGACACGGACCTTCTTCGTCCACCATCTATCTCCGCCATTGCTCTCGGAGTACTGCCGAAGCCAAAGTTACGCTGGCAGACCCGGCCGGTCACAAGTCAAGTACGGAGCAGATATACACAACGCAACAGCTAGAGCCAGGTCACCGTGACGCTGAAGTGAAGGACGACATTCGAAGACACGTAGCGAAAGTAACAAACTGCAACAGCGAGAGCGCGCTATCTCAGGTCAAGTTTTCACCAGCCGAATTCTGAAGAAAACCCTCAGGCCTAGAGCTACCCTACTTTGGCCGCTAGCCGGTTCGGCGGCACGGTTTCAATCCCAAGCTGGACAGGCAACTAGCAAACAGCCAAACATTCGTAATAGCTCTCTCCGCCAGCTCTGCTGCAACACGGCCTGCTTCTCACTCTCACTGATCTCAGAGCCTTTCTTTCCGCTTTCAAGTCTTTCCAGTTTCCTGCTAGTGCTCGCTAGCTTGCAAGAAATTTTGAATTTGGCGGTGCGTGAGTAGATCTACGACTGGTAGCTAACTGCATGCTATAATATTGTTGCACTAGAACTAGCGCACTAGAAGTTACCATGGCGACCGTGCACGAAGCATGCATCTGACATGGGACTTGGCCCGTAACGGCGTAAGCTTGGGACTCGAGTCCTGCTCAGGGAGTCGTAAAATACGACGCATACTGCCACAGCCCGCTGGCGCTGGTACAAAGACTAAGTCATCATGGTCGTGTACCCCAAGAATGCGGAAATCGTTGCTTTCTCTCATGGAAACCCTAAAAAATCACTAAAATTCCAGATTCTACCAAGGGCATGGATGGGTTTGATTGGACCTTGGTGGATCCAAAGGATCCACTCAATCGATCTGGATCCGGATCCAACCGATCAAACGGGCTTTTACGACTCTCCCTGGTAGCATATTATGCAGTGTGCATGCCGGGCATGCAGTGGTGCCACAAGACGTGTCTCTATGCAGTGTGCATGCCGGGCATGCAGTGGTGCCACAAGATGTGTCTCTATGCAGTGTGCATGCCGGGCATCAAATGGTGCGACAATACCGGCTGTCTCTACCGTCATACAATGTAGATCTACGCTGGTCACTGAACTGACTGCGTCCATCAGATCAGTCTGTACATGTAATGCGGAGTGGCAGGAGCCGGACAATCAATGCACTGCGACTACTAACTAGCCATACATCATGCACAACCGGCATTCCTACAAAACCTATTTTGTAACAAGTACAAAACAGTGCTGCATAAACAGGTGCAGGGCGCTGAGGGGGGGGGGGGGGGGGGGGGCAACGAAATCCGGACTCGTGGATAATATACAGCAGCACCGAGCGCCCTGGGGACGAGCGTGTGGCACACATGTACTGCATGTACATATGTACAGACTTGCACGGACTGGACGGTGCAGGACATCTCACACTGCTCTGCAGGATCCTAGCCACTTCACAGTCTCAGTCCTGGCAGAGCAAAGCCTGACCTCTGCACACGTGCAATTGCAACACATAATTATGGTTCTGGAACTTAGTGGCACATGTCACTCGCAAAGCCAAGCGGAATCATGTAGTCCTGCTGCTGTAGATATACAATGTGTGCAATAGAACAACTCAGCTCCATAGACCCAGGTCTACTCCAGTGTATAAACTTGATTTTCGTCATCATACAGGTGACAACACCTGGTAATAGAAAAGTTCCGCGATACATAAGTCATAAAGTTAGTTTAGTACGTTAGTGGGCGCCAAAAACCCGCGAATTCGCGAGTTTTTCACTCCACTTACGGAAAGTTGTCTTCATAGAGTACGTAAGTGGAGCTCTACTAATGGAGGTGCTCCTTATTGGAGTACATATTTTATGACTCTCTCCCTGAGTTGTTCACTGTATGTCATTCGTAGTTGCCAAGAGCAGCTACATGATTCGAAAACTCCGTATGGCGGAATACGGATCAGCATGCAGTGTACGTAAGACTTTCCGTAGATCGACTCCGTTTTTACTGACGTAATTTCGTTGTGCGGAACCCCTCTAATAACCACAGTATTAAAATTGCTCGAATCCAATCACAGTGTTGCGCTGCAACATAAGTGCTTTGTCTTTTAAAATCTCTCTGACTTACAGGCTTCTATCAGTTCTATGCATAGTTAGCAATCAGAATGTTAGCTCACAATAGTAACATGGAAAAGAGGAATAAATAGAAATACCTAGTATAATTTATAAACGCGCATGGCAAAATAGTTACTGGGACGAGCATTCCAATGCTTACACAGCATCATTTGTGAAAACTGCACCAGGCCAGCATGTTACTAAAACACCCATGATCCATGCATAACCCCTATAGTGTGTATAATGCAGAAACAGGATAAACAAAGCGCACAACAAGTGGCTCAGAAACAGCTAAACATCAAACCAAAGATTCTCTACAACAGAAACAGCATGTACAGCCATGTACAAGGCAGTAGAGAATGGGATAGACCTCACGATATGTCCATATGTACAATGTCAATAGTCAGTGGTGTGTGCAAAGCATTCAGACTACCAACAATAGCTCCAAAACAGCAGGACAGAGCGTGCTCACTGGCCACTCACTTCTGCTTGATGACCTTCATGAAGACCTCCTTGGGCACTTCAATGTTGCCCACCATTCTCATCTTCTTCTTGCCCGCTTTCTGCTTGCTGAGCAGCTTCAAGCGACGTGTTATATCTCCACCATACTGTGCACATAACAAAGCACAATAAGAATTAGGAGATTTACCGGTACTTTGGCCGATTGGCACCAAGCGACGAAATCAGCAAATTTCAATCGACCGCTAAAATAAGTTGGTTTACAACAACGAAGAATGGGCAAGGCAGCATCTCAAATTCTGGCAATACTGGGTAATCTCCATGCTGAAAACGCACAATTGTCATCTGGTTTCGTTGGATTTTTTGTTACGTCTTTTCCTTACTTTTTTACACAGCAGCAAAAGAGAGCCAGCAACAGAAATACTGACCGAGAAGAATTGTTTACGTGCACAAATACTAGATAGAGCTTCTTATTTCGACGGGGGCATCCTTGTTAAATTTTGAGGCAGTGTGATCTCGGATGCACTTACAACAAACAGCCCGGACACGCGTAAACAAATCCAGTCTACGAGATTTTCACGAGACTCACACCCAGACCAGACCCAGTAGCTCGTTTCGTATGAAACAAATGAGTTACTGAACCTCTCTACCACCAGAGATGGGATTGGTTGTGATAACAGTGCACTGGCCGTGATAACAAGCAGAATTGCTAGTGCATGGTAAGTTCACACAGTGCATGGTATGTTCACTTACACACTTAGCAGTGACGTCCTTTCGCATCGCTTTGATACTACAGAAAAAAAAACAACGACAGCATCGACAATGACAACAACAGCGGCAACCACAACAACAACAACAACAACAACGACGACGACAACAACAACAATCGTGAGAATAAAGATTTGAAACAACAACAACAACAACAACAACAACAACAACAACAACAACAACAACAACAACAACAACAACAACAACAACAACAACAACAACAACAACAACAACAACAGCTATCGTGAGAATAAAGATTTGAAACAACACAATGTTCCATTCTCGGTTGCCACAACAAATTAACAATGTACATAGTTGTAGTTTTCAATAGCCTGCATCAGTCAGAGACAACCATACATGCTGCAAACGTGCCTGCGAGTTTTCTGGCACTCACACGCGAGTGCGCATGCAAGCACCCCCTCCCCCCCCCCCCCACACACACACAGGCTTGGTACATGTACAAGAGGTCTGATTAAAGGCACTCACGTTTCCCTTGCAATGATCTTCTTGCCTGTCCGTGCCTGGATGGCAATTTCGAACAACTGCCTGGGTAGTTCTTCTTTCAGATAGCCACACACTGCCTTGCCCAGCTTAAAAGCCTTAGTACGGTGACAGATGACGGCCAATGCGTCCACAGGTTCTCCATTCAGTAGGATTTCACACTGAAAGGGGAGAGGAGAGAGAGAGAGAGAGAGAGAGAGAGAGAGAGAGAGACCACCCACAAAGTTAGAGAAAGGAAGGGGAGTGAGAGCTAGATATGAAGCAATTGTGGCAGTAAATGGGATTTGATGATGCTCGCAAGAAGCATATAATTATGTAGAACATCCTTAGACGCTTGCAGCAATCTGATTTCAAAACACAAATTCAAAATAATGCGACTATACCTTAACAAGGTTCGAATCCTCCCAGCCATCATCTTCATACTCAAATCTGTATGACGAGGAAATATTTATACGGACAAGCAAGTGGAGAGAGAGAGAGAGAGAGAGAGAGAGAGAGAGAGAGAGAGAGAGAGAGAGAGAGAGAGAGAGAGAGAGAGAGAGAGAGAGAGAGAGAGAGAGAGAGAGACAGAACAAGCAGATGAAATGAAACACACAAATACTACACGCAGGCCAAAGACAAAAACAACAACACAGCTTCGCAATTCTAGCAGGAGTAAAATTCCAAATTCAATCAACCCTGTTGCTACAACCTATTATTGAAATCAGTACTGCAAATCAACAAAACATCAAGCTAACAGTGCTAACTAGCCTACTGATAAACACAAACTTACGATGCATAGCCAGACGTAGTCCCCTTTAGCTTGTCATAGAAATCGACGACAATTTCTGCCAACGGCAAGCGGAACTTCATCATCAGCTGCGTACTGTCTATGTAGACACGGTCAAGTATATCACCGCGGTGACCCTGCACGATAAGTGAAAGGAAAAAACCATAAATTACGAACAATCAGATCTACTGGGATGGCTCTGAGGGAAGACTAGGGTGCTCGATATCCAGAAGTTAGACGCGGCTGCTTAGATGTAGCACAACAGCGGACACTGACGGCATGTCATAACACTGAGTTCTTGTAGTACTAACATAACTGTTACTGATACAGTGACAAGAGAGCAGTGTGGCAGAAGCAACTTGATGAACAGAAAACTAGAATGCTCAAGCCTCGTGACAAGGCAACAGCGCCCCGGGGCAGAGCTTCACTACAAGTCATAATTTGCTACCCGGCGATAGGTTTTCGTCATGAAGCTCTGAGTCGTAAGCCACAGCTGCATTCGCCATCGTGGAATATCGGCCTAGCCCAACTGTTATACTGTGTAAACTTTTTCACTTTTTAGTGAGCTTCGCCTGCTACTCAACCCATGGGTTTCGTCCAACTGTTTGCTAAGGAAGATAGTTCAAGATACGTTGGAAGAAATGAGAGTCAGTCAACGAGAGTGTGGGTGGGTGTCATACCTGGCAGAGCGAGATCACTTTGCCGGCGTACTTTTCCGGGAAAATAAGTGTGGCCTTGACCATCGGCTCCTTGAAGTAGGACACCTCCGCTGGGTCGGGAAACTATACACAAACATACATACATACATACATGCACACACACACACACACACACACACACACACACACACACACACACACACACACACACACACGCACAAGTTCATGGCACGAGGAACAACCACACTGCATAATACGCTGAATGCACCATCCAGCGCACATAGCTTTGGGAAATCCAGTCTGACTACATTGGTCAAGGTGATCAATACTGTACGTATCTTGGCTAGGAGTTCCATTGTCAGTTGCCACTCAATCAGAACTGAGTAGACACCTTGGGTCCTTTCCATCATACGACTGTCCACTCTGATTTCTCACAGTATGCCAGTTATTGAGAATGGTTGCAGAAACATACCTTCAGGCTCTTGTCGGTGATCGTCCTCAAGGACGACGTCCACGCTTACCAAAAAGTAAATTAATATTATTTATAGGTACGGTTGCGCTCGGTGAAATCCGACCCAAAGTGCAACGCTGGTGCCCTGGACCAGTTCTGATTACATCATTGTATTTGTACACTTATGTGTTCAGCCGCATTCGTGCCACCTCCAGGGCGCCAAGGGCCGTGCAAGTTGAGCGTGCCAAATATGCACTCTGGGTGGGATTTCACCGAGCGCAACTGTACTAGTCTGCTACTGGACCATAACAGCATACACTGTACGTAAGCTCACCTTCTCTGGTTGGCGAATCATTACCAACTCTTCAGTTTTGGTCATCATTGCTGAACAACACGAAAGTAACCAGAATAACACGTCTTTCTTTGAATGGTTTGACAACGGCTAACATTGTGGTGCACCTAAAATACATGTTATACAGTTATGTAAATACCACTAACCACATTAGCAATGTGAGTGACTCGGTGAGTGCATCAGTGAGTGGGTGAGTGGTGTGTGTGTGTGTGTGTGTGTGTGTGTGTGTGTGTGTGTGTGTGTGTGTGTGTGTGTGTGTGTGTGTGTGAGAGAGAGAGAGAGAGAGAGAGAGAGAGAGAGAGAGAGAGAGAGAGAGAGAGAGAGAGAGAGAGAGAGAGAGAGAGAGAGAGAGAGATGGAGAGAGAGAGAGGGAGAGAGAAAAAAGAGAGAGAGAGAGCTTCTCTGTGGCAGGGCAAACAAAGCTACACCGACAAGGTAACCTACCTTGGAACATGACACTTGGCGAAGTACAAATAACGTGGGCGTCATGCTCCTGAACAACACCGAGAGAAACAAACCAAAATCAAAAGGCAGTGGTACAGTTTTCAACACATCTGGTTTCTCAACAAAAGGTCACGAAAAACTTTCACTTCCTTTTTTAAACTAACACTTGACACCTTTCTATATGATAAACCAGTCATTATCACTGACAATGAGCCAACTTTTACTTCACAACGGAATAAAATGCCCAGTAGCTAGTAGCTACTGGTGATAAAACGGCAAGGGTGCACGGCAAGGGTGCATGCTTGACTGTACAGTACAGTATACCGTAGTGTTGTGTCTGAAGGCCGTGCTTAGTCCTGTAGAAACCAATGTCAGCGCTAAGCTTCCAATCAAATCAGGCTTGTATTCAAACCAGGTATTTCTATGCATGTTAACCCTAGAACCAGGCTTGTGTGCAGATCTTGAAAACCAGGCTTGTATTCACAACAGATACGAGACAGGCGCTTATACAAGATGGACAGTACGGTATCTGAGAGCTCCGCTGGGATGTCATCACCTCCTAATGCAGCAGGAACAGTGCTGTGATCAGCCAAATTGTCTGCAAATTGATCAAACTACACATTACCACACATCGGGAAAGGAGCATCACAAGAGCCTGTAAATGTTGGACAGCTCTCAAGGTATTGCAGGCTGCACTAAAAGGGAGGAAGTGACCTAATAAATACTCCCATACACTGGCCACCAAAACGTACGCTCTTTTACATTGGAAAGAAGATGAGTAATTCCACCATATCCATCCCTGTGTGTACGTGTTCTTGAGTTGGGGAGGGAACACACCCAGGCGGTGCACTGGAGCAAACAGTACAGTGCAACTTGAGCAGGACTCACCTCCTCTAAGCGCTGGGTGAACACCTCCATGTGTAACATTCCCAGGAAACCTAGCCGCCAGCCTTGACCAAGAACGGCACTGTGCAACAACACACAGGACGTGAAGAAACAACACGTTTGCAGCTGTTGGAAACAACATGTTTGTAGCTGCTGGAAAGCAGCAAGATGATCAATGCAGAGGATGCTAATCATTGACTCCATCATCTGTGCGAGTACCAGAGCCCTGCACTGGGTGACACTGAGCAGCAGATAAGATTTAGTGTTACTGTTTAGTGTACTGTTCTTCTCCGCTATACTACCATGGGTATTGTAGTTTCGTGTTACCTGGCATGGCGCTATACTACCATGGGTGTTGTAGTTTCGTGTTACCTGGCATCGCGCTATACTACCGTGGGTGTTGTAGTTTTGTGTTACCTGGCATCGCGTTGCACATCCACACTAGCATCATTCAGCGTCAACTTGTCCATGGCGCTTGTTAGCATCTGAAGATCATTGGGGTCGACGGGAAAGATGCCACAAAACACCTACACAAAAACGAAACAAAAGAAAAAACAGACTAGTATCAAACACATTCACGGTCCGCGTGAGACTCGGCTAGAGGCCGAGATTTCCACATCTGTAGGAACGCCCACTAACCTCCAGCCGTGCTGCGACCCACAGCTAATTGGGAACTCGGGGGGGGGGGGGGGGGGGCCTGGCACATGGCTGGTTATATATCCTATCATACCTAATAGTGTGGCTCAGGGAAAGGTATCTCAGCACTTTGCTTTTAAAAAGTGATAGGCAACAAAAGAGAGTGGTTATCACCTGATACACCACCCATCATTTCTCAGTGAAATGCGATTTCATTATTCCAAACTTACAACAGGTTTGATGGGCTTGAAGCCGGGGAATGGCGTGATTGTCTCACCCGTCCGGTGAAATGTGTCTCCCACGCGTGCATCATGTGATCTCTTCATGTTGCACAGCATGTACCCGACCTGTCCGGCGTATCTGTGAGGACGACACACGGGCAAGCAGTTACGGACATGGACATGCGCGCACACGCACACACACACACACACATACGCACACGTGTGCGTGTGCATACACATGCGCACACAGACACACAAACACACACATACAGACACAGACACACACAGTGTCACACACACACGCATAATTTCACATTGAAAGAGGCCTTTGCTACTTAGGAATTGCCACAAACAGTCAGTAGGCTTGCTGTGAACTCTACACTAACATAATTAGCTAACTGGCTGTCTAACAGGCACTGAACAATAGTCATGACGACAGCAATGGCAGCAACAATAGCAACAACGGCACAACATTCACGTTGGAATAAGACAGTGAAGACACCAGTAGTTGCTGAACTTACAAGCGGGTCACGGGGGTCCGATGGGGATGCATGATGCCAACCTCATCGACAATATAGTCTTTCTGAAAGTGCGCGGAAGTGACAGGATCGCCAACAGCCAGTGAGCCATCCTTGACAGCCACCAGACACAGAGCACCGCGGTGGGGAATGTACCAGGAGTCAAACACCAGCATCCGCAGTTGCTTGTCACGGTCGCTACGCTCTGGCCTAAGATACAGCAGCACACCAGAACCAGCAAACACACGCGCGCACGCACACACACACATGCACATCACACACACACACACACACACACACACACACACACACACACACACACACACACACACACACACACACACACACACAGACAAACACACACACACACACACACACACACGCATCCGAGAGACCAGACTTGACTTGCCAACTATTGCACATTAGATTCGCGATGTTGAACACGGAAAACTTGACTGGTAAGTACGAGCAAAAAAAACAATACATCAAGAAGACAATCCATTTAACATATTGTAGGATGCATCGAAATGAATTTGTGAAAAGCAGTGATTGAGTGTGAGCCAGTGTTGCTCACAAGCCAAATAAGACAATCCATGTTCAAAATACAATTCACTGAGGACAAGACGGGGTCACCGATGAAGGATGAAAGCTCATCTCAACTTCAAAGAAAAACAACAAGAGTGAGCATTGCTTACGGTGGTATTCTGTCGATAACTGCCGGCAGTATTTGATCCACACCAAGACCAGACTTTGCTGACATCTTCGAAAGCACATGAAGAAAAGAAACATATTAAATAACGAGGGTTCGTCAACTTCTGTATTAAAGGCAACATGCTTCTTCTGCAACTTGGTCTACCTTGACTGCTCCAAAGACATGGAGAGACAGTCAGTTTCGATACATAGCCTAACTTGAGACTGAAGTTTGGCCAACATGCCAGCCATCCATTTTCGGGATGCCGACCAAGAACACGGACAGCAACCATGTCACTATTGCCACAGGGTGTTTCATTAGACGTGTAGCGTACACACTACACGATTCAGTGGCGCACACCATCCACAAATACTCACCTGTAAGATTTCACTTTCGTCACACTCAGTCAGCGATTTTAGCTGCTCAATGCTGCGAGGGACGTTGGCAGTCTTTAGGTCGATCTACAGAAGCACACACACACACACACACACACACACACAACACACAACACACAAACACACACACACACACAATACACACACACATGCACACACACGGAACAGAATACCGTTTTAAGAAATAGAATTAACTGATGTCGCCACACCACATAGCCACCTGGCATTGGCTGGCACCATCTGTCAATACAGGAAGTGAGGAACAATGATTGAGGAACAATGATTGAGGAACAGTGATTGAGGAACAGTGATTGAGGAACAATGACTGAGGAACAATGATTGAGGAACAATGATTGAGGAACAATGATTGAGGAACAATGATTGAGGAACACCACCATGATCACTGTACTGCACCCACGACATGTACCAATCGAACCTGCATTACCTTGTTCAGAACGGGAACAAAAAACAGGTCGGCTTCGAACGAGAGGTAAAAATTAGCAACGGTCTGAGCTTGGACACCCTGGGACACAGAGACCATTACAAGCATATAAACAATAACAACAAACAACAAACAACAACAACGACAACAACAACAACAACAACAACAACAACAACAACAACAACAACAACAACAACAACAACAACAACAACAACAACAACAGCAACAAAAGAAGAAGATTAGCAAGCAGGTCAAAAAGCAGCTGAAGCAGAATGCACTGCACACACGATCATCTCATTGTCAAAGAAATGACCTGAGCCAGGCAATAGAGAGGTTCCGGGGTACGATTTTCCGTGCCAAAATCCGTATGGGCGCTACGGATTTTTTCGAGGCGTGCTCCATACAATTTTTCGGCACGGAGAGTCCGTGTGGACTGGCTTTCATACGAACCATGTTTCGTATGGAGATTTTGGCATCATCGAGTGCAGAAAGATTGTTCGCGTACAAATTTGGTACGAGAAACATCGATTTCCGCTGGAAGTTTTGATTTCAGTACAAATTTTCAAAATAAAAAGGCATAGCGCGGGAATATGACGTGTTTGCGATCGTAACCTAGGCAATGATGACAAAGACATACGTTCCATACTCCGGAACATTTCACTGGTTGAAAACGACGTATCAAAAATCCGTAGCGCCTCTACGGATTTTGGCACGAAAAATAGTACCCCGGAACCTCTATAATACAGCAGCTGCTAACAAATTCCTTAGCCACTGAGGGCTGGCTGCTGCTATTCCACTGAGGGCTGGCTGCTGCTATTCCACTGAGGGCTGGCTGCTGCTATTCCACTGAGGGCTGGCTGCTGCTATTCCACTGAGGGCTGGCTGCTGCTATTCCACTGAGGGCTGGCTGCTGCTATTCCACAAGTGGATGGAAAGTTGCATGATGGTCCACACTCTGAGTACAATGTTGAATTATCGCCGGCACAATGACAAATGTCACTCAATCGTGCGTTCAAAGCAGGCAGCCGAGTGATTAACCCGGCTGGTTGTGCGCCCTTGAAGCGTCAATTTGCAGTGACGAACACAAGACATTTCAACAACCATGGATCCTATCACATCGCCGTTCGTTCTTACAGACAGCTAGGGGAGTTTTCTAATCTTCCTAGAGATTTCAACTGCTCAAATCGATCAAAACCTGACAGAGTCACGGCAATTTGAAAGCACACTGTTGAATCAACACTCTAGTATCTATTCAAGTACACGTATAGCTACACAACAACATGTACCCATAGAGTAGAATTACAGTGCTGCTCATGATGAAATCCAGTCACGGCGCTCAAGTTTGCACCTTGCATCATTTCGCAGCCCAGTGTTCGCAGGTCTAGGGCTGCGCAACGCCCAGGATGGCATACTTGATTGACGCGACTGGATTTCATTGAGCAGCATTGTACATGGTAGGGCGCGTTCGAATTGTCTTCATCAACTTTTCAAACCAATTCCTAGAAGAGATTAGTTGAAGTGTCTCATTAGAACGGTTTCTATCATTTTAGAGTTTTTCAGTGGAATTGTCATGGCGATAATGGAAGTTTCCGGAGGAGGAAACTGTAGTTATCACCAACCCTCACCGCGCCCAGCTCATGCCGCTGCCGCGTGCGACCTGCTTGCCCCCGGGCCAGCGACATATTCGGCAGCCCTGTGTGCCGCCTACGGGATCCCAGCTACGACAAGCGCTCAAGGCAGCAGGGTCACCCCCAGGCTGGTCGCGTACGCGGCAGCCTGGGGGGTGACCTGCAAGGTCGCATTCGCCTTTGGATCACGGAAGCGACACAGGCGCTTGGGCCGCACCCCGGGTTACATCAGGGAAGCCTCTGGGGCTCAGGCAGCCTGGTAGGCGTACCGTATACAGGTATGCGAAGGCATAGCAGCAGGGAAATATGCATGCTGGAAAGCACAGCATCATCCGGAAGGCCCCCATGGTTGAGTGGTCTTACACAACTGGCACTTCTTACTGTTGTAGCTTGCAGAACACCAGGGGTTTTTCCTCTCTCGTTTGTCCTAACCTAAAAGGAGATCTACGTTAGTTAGTCAGCATGGATCTTACTAGGCAGCAGGTCGAGGCCATCTCAGAGGCCACCGCAGCGGCAGTAGCATCCACTCTAACCAACGTGCGCTCGGGTGCGGAGAATCGGCCTTCGGCGAATCACGCAGGTGCGGACCATCATGATGTGCATGCCGAGTTGTTGGTAGGCGCCAAACTACCCACTGGGGTGGCGCACGCGTCAGGGGAAAAAATTAGGAAAATACTGCGGGTAGATTATGTGGAGCTGGCCACACTGCTCCCTTCCCGCTCTGCCCACTCGGAGCCTGAAGCCAAACGTTTCAAAATCAACCAAACAGATGGCAACGAGATCGTCCTGGCGATTGCCGCTTCCAGCAAGCGCATGATCGAATCACTGATTGACTGGGTCGAGGCCTGGTCAATTTTTAGTACTGTGTGTCATGCAACATGCCTGATACCGCAAACGGGCTCATGCAGCATCAGCTGAGGGTGGTGCAGGCTGCCCAAAAGTATCGTTTGGCAGCAGTCCTGGAGTTTGACATCCGGGTGCGACAAGCAATTGCTAAGGACTCCTCGCGGTCCATTGGCGTGATGGATACTGAATGACGTTCGATCTTATCGACCATCTCGAAGTAGGTGTGTCTCGGCTGCGTACAAGTACGGTACGAAGTGCATGTTCCGTTGTACATTATTACAATGTACTTGAAGTTCATGTGTAGTTAGCTACACACGTTCATGCCTCGGCTACGCCCGATCATCACGGCTGCATTTGTTAGGGACAAAGAGTCAATAATGATAATTATGTTTCTTTATGGAATACTCACTTGTCGAGAAACGATTCTTTTGCACTCATAAGAGCCATATTCTGTCGGAAGTGCATTGTGCGCTTCCCTGTACTGGCACTCATCATAAGAGTCCTATTCTGTCGGAAGTGCATTTGTGCGCTTCCCTGTACCTGTGGTACTGTACTGGTATTCGCAATTGCACAAGGTTCTCGTGCAATGAGTTCCCGGTCATTGCCGCCATCGCTACATGGATTGTACTGGACTTGCTCAGTGGCGATGACGAAGACGGAGAGGATGTGGAGGAAGAGGAGTTTACTTGTCGAGGCAGAGCAGGTTGGCCTTCAAGCAACTGGATGGGGATAAAAGAGATTGGAGCCGTCTTGATCAGTCCCATTCAACTCCTCGTGCGAATTAAACCAACCAACTACGAGGATGCTATTCAGCTGCAGCTGTTGTCTGAAGATGTTGGCGATACTGCCTACCCACTGAAGACCTACATGATGGTGACCTTCAAGGGACAGACCAGTCAAGGCCAAAGCACGCTCAACACCCGATTATCCATGGCTCGTGTCACTATCGAAAGAGCGTTCGCTTTGCTCAAGAGCCGCTGGAGACGACTGAAATTCATTGACGCCAGTAAGCCACCTCTTCAGAAAAACGAAATTCCTCGAAAAGTCAAAGAGTAACAATTCACCCCCCCCCCCCCCCCCCCTTTAATCCTCTGTTCACAAGGGCAGAGTTCCCTTGCAAACAAGGTAGATAGAACATGGCTATACTGTTGTAAGGCCATGTTCTACCTTACTAGTATTTGCTACAAAGGGTTAATGACAGGAGCAACTCCCGGAAAGAGCACATTACGTGTACATGTACATGTAGCGCATACCTGTGACGCATCAACCAAGAGTACACAGCCGTCGCATGCCGCAAGAGAACGCGACACCTCGTACGAGAAGTCAACATGGCCCTAGAGCAGCAATCAAGAGAGCATCAGCACATCAGCCATAAGTCAAATAGAACACCACGATCAACATAATGATGTGAGGAAACCATGCAAGTGCCATCACCAATCCTCGGTGTCTGGGGCTCCAAAGAAATGTCATGGTGTATGAGTGTATATGTGTGTGTGTGTGTGTGTGTGTGTGTGTGTGTGTGTGTGTGTGTGTGTGTGTGTGTGTGTGTGTGTGTGTGTGTGTGTGTGTGTGTGTGTGTGTGTGTGTGTGTGTGTGTGTGTGTGTGTGTGTGTGTGTGTGTGTGTGTGTGTGTGTGTGTGTGTGTGTGTGTGTGTGTGTGTGTGTGTGTGTGTGTGTGTGTGTGTGTGTGTGTGTGTGTGTGTGTGTGTGTGTGTGTGTGTGTGTGTGTGTGTGTGTGTGTGTGTGTGTGTGTGTGTGTGTGTGTGTGTGTGTGTGTGTGTGTGTGTGTGTGTGTGTGTGTGTGTGTGTGTGTGTGTGTGTGTGTGTGTGTGTGTGTGTGTGTGTGTGTGTGTGTGTGTGTGTGTGTGTGTGTGTGTGTGTGTGTGTGTGTGTGTGTGTGTGTGTGTGTGTGTGTGTGTGTGTGTGTGTGTGTGTGTGTGTGTGTGTGTGTGTGTGTGTGTGTGTGTGTGTGTGTGTGTGTGTGTGTGTGTGTGTGTGTGTGTGTGTGTGTGTGTGTGTGTGTGTGTGTGTGTGTGTGTGTGTGTGTGTGTGTGTGTGTGTGTGTGTGTGTGTGTGTGTGTGTGTGTGTGTGTGTGTGTGTGTGTGTGTGTGTGTGTGTGTGTGCATGCATGCTTGCGCGTGTGCGTGCACTACGAGGCCAACACCGGCTGTACATGTACATGCACATTCACACATTATTCATGAGCTAAGGCCACGTGCACCGTCATCACAATGCGGCATGCACCAGTGTAAATGGAAGAGTGAGTTTTGTGGGAAGTGATAGGCTGATATAAAACTAGATTGCTCCATGGACTTCAACAATGATGTGCTGCTGATGTGCCTCTGAAACCACCAGGGATCACCAGCGATCACCAGCGATCATTTCAGCTGCACCTTGGTCGCGGAGTGGTCGTAAAAGACATGCTTCACTGCTGCATAGTGCATACAAAAAAGGCATACGCTCTGACTCAGACTCACAGGTGTGTCAATCAAGTTGATGAGGTATTCCTCTCCCTTGTGATTGTAGAATAGCGTCACAGTCTGCGCTTTGATTGTGATGCCTCTCTCCTGCTCTACTTTCAAGTTGTCCAGAACTTGCTTGTTCTTGGCACTAGCATCGATGAGACCTACACAAACACATAACAAGAGGCAGGCAGGTAACTGTACGTGCGTGTTCAATGACATCACATGCCTACTACCCCATGTAATAGAAGCAAACCATGAAACCCATGTAACCCCTACAATGTACGGAAAGGACTTGCTAAACGACTTGGGCAACAGCGTTTTGTTGCTAAACTAGTGAATGTTTGATGCCTCTTCCGGAAGCTTTTGGTATTGGATTAGGGCTGATGGCAGAACAAGGAGCGGAAAGTTTACATTCTTCATTCAACTATAATTGTAGCCGAATGCAGTATTCAAGAATAATCCTCGCCCGCTTCCCCGATTGAAATCCGTGGCTGAGTAGCACCTTCTAACTACCACAAAGGAAGAGCCAGCATGCTTCTCTCGACGGCTAGGAAGAGAAAGGCAGAGGAGGATACACCGCCAGACAGCTAAACTCGCTTCGGTAAGGCAGTGTAGAACAATGTCAACTACAGTCCTGCTCAATGAAATCCAGTCGCGGCACTCAAGTTTGAGCCTTGCATCATTTCTCAGCCCAGTGCTCACAGGTCTAGGGCTGCGCAACGCCCGGCGCATACTACAGTGACTGGGCTGGATTTCATTGAGCAGCACTGTACTTGCAGCACTGTACTTGCTGAGGTTGACACAGAGAATGAATGTGCTTCCTACAATAACCATAGTACCAAGAGTTTATGTGCTCTTGATAGTACATGTAGTTTGGTTGCTGCTGCGCACTCCGCACTTGCATCACGCTGATGCAGCCGTAGCTCATACTATACATTAAGGGGTTTTTTCGCAAACGCTGTATAGCCCAACATTGGAAATGTTTAAAGTGCAGCATAACGTACAGGAAAGCGACGTCCAATCGGCTGCCAACAGAAAGACAATGGAAACCCAGAGGTGTTTTGGCCTGTACCTGAAAGTCCAGAAGATGGAGTCCGTATAATTATATTAAAGGACTGCATTTTAGGGGTAGTGACCTTGGCGATAATTCTATAAGGACTGCATTTTGCAAAAAGAATCCTCCCAATGTAGGTGTGGTCTACAGTACTCACCAGTGCATTCCAGCAATCGGTCAGCAAGAGTACTCTTGCCATGGTCGATATGTGCTATGATGCTGAAGTTGCGGGTTCTCTCCAACGGATAGGTAGATACATCCATTGCCTAAACCATACACATGCACATGCACATACACAGAAAACCAGCCAACATAAGCATGACGATACGGAAATGACTTGAAAGCAGTTGTACATGACTGCATATTTTTTACAGTCCATCGTATTCGAATGCTCTGCTGCAGTGAGCTTTTCAGAGCGCGATAACAACACTGTGACCGTATTTCCACCATGGAGCACACTGCGCACACCCACTGCCAATCTTTCGACGCCGTTATCAAGGATAAGATCACTGCAATCTACGCATGCAGTACTGTAGGGCGCCGAAGAACGAACAGACTAGAATTTCACCAGTCACGTGATACCCGCTTGTACATGGTGGCTCAGCCATATAGAGATTTCTAGATGGAAAAATAAGAACGCCCTAGGCCACGACTCTGAAGTTCCCCAGTTCTTCGCCACCAGACACTACTGTATACCACCAACAACCAGACAGCAGTACAGTATACGGGTAAAAACAAAGTACCTGTCCATCTTTGGAGTCCGTTGACTTGAAGCGACCAGCCGCATTCCTAAGCAAAGAAACATTCCAAACAGCAGTTTTAACTCACTAAAATCATACGATTTACAGTGAACGAAAGTACTAGCACTCTAATAAGGCAAGCACCTGCCCCAGAGGACCACAAGGACCCTAGACCAAAGGGTATCATTTCCACTCAAGTACATGTACTGTCGTGGGCATGGAAATCCGATCGGACGAACGGGGCCTGCACCCTTACTGCTTTTAGCGCATACATGTACTGTATACATGTACTGTATACATGTATCACGTACACACTGTCAAAATGGACCAGCAGTGCTCGCGGCTGCAAGGCCAGCGCCCCGTGGCTGCTTCACTTCTGAACGGATTTCAATGTCCGTACAGTACATGTACTACAGAAGTACTGCGAATGTACACATGTTCTGTAGCAAAAGCATTGCATTTACTTGAAGTTTCACTTCAACCTTTCACTTGGAATTTATTTTCGGTTTTCAGTGAACTCCACGGCCACTCCATAACGTGCTCCCGAAGAAATACTTGAGGTACAGAAAATTAATATGGGGCGAAAGTGTCGCAATCACGTACTTTCTACTTTGAATTGTGGCATTCACTGAGACGTACATGTAGGTGATAACGGTTACAACAGACTACAGAGGCGATGATGCAAGCGCTTTGCTGGGACAGGACATGCATTGTAGAAATGGTGCCGGAAAGGCAATCAATCATGGCAGAGGTGCTAACTTTGCCACACACTTGCAAAAGACTATGGACAGATTGATTGCACAAGTCCCATAAACTTACAGTCACGAGGCCTCGAGGCTCTCCTCTCAGCCCATGTTTGCATGTTTTATTAAAAAATATCCTTCCTTGTAAGTTGCATAAGCCCATGTCCCTACATCAGTCCACAAGTGCCTGTCAACTGTTGTAGATCAGCACTGATATGAGTGTGACCAAGAGGATAGACAGCGTTTATGTACTCTCTTGATGTGACTCTGTGCGCATGACCTTCAAATCCCGCATTAAAAGGGAAGTTAAGCCTAAAATCAAATGTTCATCAGTTGTAGTCTTCGGGGTGCTGAGTCGAATGGCCTTGGTCCGAGGAAGCTGAGATGCTCCATTCCTCCTTTATTCCCAATCGAACTCGCGCACTTCCACCGAAACTGGGTGACTGTGCCCTACTAGATGGGGATTTGAATGCAAAATGTCTAGTCTTTTGGACGCTGAGTCGACTGGTATTGGTCCGAGAATGCTGCGATGCAGCGTTCCTCCTTTATTCCCAATCGAACATGGTTGAACAAGCGGTCATGTGCTCTTGCGTACACCAGTCACCTGGTCACCGTGCCTAGCCTGTCCCTGCGGGAATTTGCGGAAAAAACTCTCGAAAACTTACGCACGAAATTGCGGCAGAAAGTAACAAAAAATGCGACGAAAAGTGCGGAATGATGCAGAACTTGCGCGGATTTATTTGCAGAAAAGTGCGGATTTGGGCCAAATCACGAAATATTTTGCATCGTATATCTACATGTACTCGGAAGTCGTACTGTGCAAATAACCTACAGGATCATGGAAAGAACTAGGTAGAAAGAACTGCGTGAAAAGTGCAGAAAAATGTGAGATATAGTGCAGAAAACAAACAAAAAACGCGGGATATCGAGGATTTTGCTGAAAATCGCGGGTTTGGGCCAAAATCGCGAAATTTGTTGCATCCGTGGAATCGCGATTTCCTGGAGGGACAGCCTAGCCTAGCGCCTGCAGGGTACAACTTACAGCCTGTTTGACCTTTTTAGGGCACACTCCTGTCACTCGAGTTGAACTCGAGTTGAACCTTGGTGTGAAAGTTGTCGCTTGTTGGCGCGGTGACCAGGTGACTTGGCACGCAGGAGCACTTGCCCGCTTGTTCAACCATGTTCGATTGGGAATAAAGGAGGAACGCTGCATCGCAGCATTCTCTGTACATTGTGTAAGCCCATGGCGTTGCTGCTTCTTATGTACGAGTCTACTAAAAGTGCTGGCAACGTATTACAGTACTGTCGGGCGCCGAAGAATTGGGGGTCAGGGTTCTAGCCTAGCCCGTTCTTATTTTTAGCGAACATAGCGGTTTCGTTCTTATTCGATGGTACAGTCTTACATGTACATTTACGCAGAGGTATACGTCTGGGTGTACATTATAGTGTACATTCCGGTTTCCGTTCTCATCTGCAAAAAAACTCAGCCTAGACCGTTCTTATAAATTGGTGAAATTCTAGCCTGGCCGTTCTTCGGTGCCCGACAGTGCTGTACGTGTATGGTTCTTGCAACCTTACAAGGAATTACGTGCCATAGTAGGATCCATTGAAGTCAAGGATAACCCCCACCCTCACAATCAGTTGAAACTCAACAGTGTCCCAGTTTTGTTTTCCTCTACAACTCCCAAGTCACTTCTTCTACATGCACTTGAAATGGCTTCAGATTACATAATTTCAACTCAACTACATGTACATGAATTTAGAAGCTCCAGAGCATTGAATTGAAGGGTGCGCTCTACAATCGGATTATCCCGCATAGTAGGTACTGGTGAAATACTTGCTACAGTGCATTACATGTTCATTGTATATGGCTCGTGAATTTGCTCAACAACTTCACACACATTCTGACTACCTACAATACAAGTACATGTACTCACAAAAGTCGAGGACTTTGAGCACTTTGCAATCCAGGTACATATCGCAGAACTTGCCTTCCACCACCAAGAAAAGGACTTTGCCTTATGTAGCAAAGCCTGCTCAAAATCGCGCTCATTCTAGACACACCCAGTTATCGGAGGACATTGCCTCATTTTGTTTGAAAGTGAGCTGGATCCTCTTTCTCTTTCACTCACACACTGTTCATTTTCAAACGGCTAAAAATCTGCAAAATGACGTCAGTTGGCTTAGCAAGTGCACGTGATCTAGTATTTGCGAATTATTTGCCCAGCATAGGCAGCATGCAGCTATGTGACTGTCTGGTAATAATGTATGTCCATGAATGCATGGTCATGATGATGGGCTACAAATAGCTATTACCAAGAGTAGATAAACAAGAGTGTGCAACTCCGGATGGATTGGCCCGGCCACGGCGGAATTTTTTGTTGACGTAATCTTTTCGACGACGCACGCGCTGCGAGCCTTTTGGAGAGTTTTCCCTCGTGCACTTGGCTGGGCTTTACACTACAAGGTCGGTGCCCAGCACGTGCTCTCACACTGCTCTGCGGCAAAGCCGCGTTTCTCTGAAAAAAGGTGACGTAAACAAAAAATTCCGCCGTGGGCGCGGGGTATCTGCAGATTGTGCAGGAGAGATCCGGAGTTGCACACTCTTGTTTATCTACTCTTGCTATTACTAGTATCAAGAGTACATAACCCCCCAGAGCTGAGAGTAGCGAGGTCAGACGCGTGACCAGTTCACTGACTTCGCTTGTCGCGCTTGGACCATCCCCGGCCCATTGAAAATCGATGATGTCATGGCACATAGGTTTTTACTCGATTTTTCGATTTTTACGGGAGGCATCAAAACTGACCTGCGTTTGAACTTCGCTTGTGCAGTCTCCTTGCTCTTTTTGGGCGATTTCAAGTTTCTAGTCCTTTGGTAAGGATATGGAGCAATGCCTCCACCCGTTCGCGCGGCGTCCAGACGTTTCTCTGTCGACGCGCTGTCTCTCGCTTTTTGCCAATATTCGAGGGCGGGTTTCGGTCCTTGCGCCTCTTGTTACGCCTTAGGTTGTTGCTGCATCGTGTTCAGCGCCCCCTAATCCTTCGGACTACCAAGTTTCATTGGCGTAACAAGAGGCGCACCGACGTTATGGCTCCCGACTGGTGTCACTGTCCAGCAAGGAGGATTGCTTTGGGAAGGCATGTGCACCAATCTAAAAAGCAACAGAAGCAAGCGAATCGCCATCAATCCGATTAAACTTCGCTTGCGTCTGGTGTGCAGCATTTTGTATCTATTCAGAAGCTTGTTGGTGATGAAGGTGAGGAGATGGCTACTTCAGTCCCGGTCCCAGGTACTGTTTCGGAAAGCTATGTCTTTCTTACAAAGTTTTGTCCAATTGTATGCATCATTTCAGAAATGGAAACTATTTCCAAATTTCCAATGCTGTCAGTGTTACTCAATCAAGGCAACACTACAAATAGTTGTCAGCCAAACATAACCTGTGTGAGAGAGAAAGTGAGGAACGTTCACTTTCACACAGACCATGTCTCTAACAAAGTCTCTCTACTGTACTACTCCAGAACAAACAATACGTTCGAGCACAATTGTGTTTTCAAATTCCTGATCGTCTGCAGAAACTTGTCTTGAGAAAGCGCTTCTTCCGACATCATCCATCAACAGCAGCCACCGCTCCCGTTGCCACCAACTCGTCATTGGATCCCAAATATCTTACCATCACCAGTTCACAGCAAATAGTACATGCACTGGCGATCCTTGAAGACAATTGCACATTTCCCTTCATGCAGAGGAACAAACATTTTCTCTTCAGAAAGTAATAGTTTTCGGCTCGAGTGCTGCACCCAGCGCTAGCGGTGCCGCTAGCATAGCGAAGTACACGCACGTGACACGCGAGATTACATCATGCACTCTCCGTCGCGACTTGGGACCCGAGTGCCGGGTGCCATTTTTCGAGCTCCCACGCGTACATTCGTCGCGACAAAAAAATCACGTAGTCGGGCTCCTTTCAACACCCATAACTCTCTTCCAGTTGCTCTAACCCAGCCCAAATTTTAGATTTGAACGCCTGAAGCTCTAAGCTTTCCGTAGATACCCAATTCGATAGGGTTTTCCAAAATTTAATTTTCGCCTGACCTCGCTACCCAGAGTGTGCAACTCCCACATACCCTGTTGTCCCGACAGAATTTCAAGTTGACGTCATTATTTATGACGCAATGCTCCTTGCAGCAGTGATTTACAACATGTAACATGTGTACGGGTGTCAACGCATCACACGTTTTTCTTTGCAATAATTTGTACAGGATCGATCGGCTTCGGTCAACCACGTGCACAGGTTCCGGATTCGTCTGATAATCCGTGTACAGTGCGCATTGCATCATCAAAATGACGTCAACTTGAAATTCTGTCGGGACAGCACCAAGAGTACATAACCCCCCAGAGTGTGCAACTCCCACATACCCTGCTGTCCCGACAGAATTTCAAGTTGACGTCATTATTTATGACGCAATGCTCCTTGCACCAGTGATTTACAACATGTGTACGGGTGTCAACGCATCACACGTTTTTCTTTGCAATAATTTGTACAGGATCGATCTGCTTCGGTCAACCACAGGTTCCGGATTCGTCTGGTAATCCGTGTACAGTGCGCATTGCATCATCAAAATGACGTCAACTTGAAATTCTGTCGGGACAGCACCCATAGTGGAGTTGCACACTCTGGGGGGTTATGTACTCTTGACAGCACCCATAGTGGAGTTGCACACTCTGGGGGGTTATGTACTCTTGCTAGTATTAGAGAGGTTAAGGTGCACGTTATTTCCGACGTGACGCGCAATTTCACGTCAAATTTGGCGTAAAACTCCAAATTTCGACGTGAGCAGCAGATCACTCGCGTTGATTTTTCGATGTGCGATCCAAATAACGCGAGCTGAACTTTCGCGTCACGTCAGAAATAACGTGCATCTTAACCTCTCTAATTTATAGGCTATACTACAAGTGTAGGCTGCATAGGTATGATTGTAACTCCCAGCATGCAATTATCAGTACATATCCAACACGTCACATTCACAGATACTTGAACTCCGAGCGAAGGTTTCTCAGGTTCTCTTGTGAAGTCTCAGATTTCTGAGTGCGGCTCTGGGGTTTTCGACTGATGGCCATTATTTACAGTGTGAGTTCCAAGATCTACAAAAACCAGACCAGAGGCTGACCCCCCCCCCCCCCCCACAACAACAGGCAGACCCGCTTTGCCACGGCGGCTTCTGACGCCGCTCAGTGATAGATTTCGAGAAGCTGATCATAGAGGGGAATATTGAAATCATGATGAAAACGGGTATATGCAACTACATGTAGCAGAAAGAATAATAAATCCCTTTGTATATTACACACCATCATAGTTTCCGCTGACATAGCATAATTATAGAGTTTAAAAACGCCATCGTAGTTTCTGACATAGCTCAAATATCAATTATCTCAAATCAATGTTTCGCAACTGTTTATAGAAGAGACTGAATTGAGAGGAAATAGAGGAGCATTTGTCCAAATCAAGAATTCAGATATAGTAGAGCCAAGATTTTCAAGTCAATAGTAAAAAAACACTGGTATGCTCACGGTACAAAGGGACAACTTGACAAAGAATGACGACTCACTTGGAGCTGTAACTCAGAATGGCAAACAGGTGCAGCACACAGCCGGCCCGCGGGAGTGCTGCTGCGAAGTCGGTGGGCCAAGGTGATTACCAACTGCTATAATAGTATATTGAGACGGTCCCCTATGCGTCCGGATTGACAACCACCTTACGGTAATGCGCTGCAGACATAGGTCGATCGTGTAGTGTTTTACCTCCAACGGTCGTAGAGCCATCGGAACCGATATAGAGCTGGAGACCGGAACGATCTAGACACACACAACGGAGAGCCAGAACAAAGACCAAGATCTGCATCACAATTGCTGAATAAACGTCACAGTCTAATTGTCTTGGACAGAAAGCTGGCTCTAGTTTGGCACTGAAGACTCGGTGAAATGACACCTGATCAAGAGGCCACCTCAGGCTTCAACAGCCACCTGATCAAGAGGCCACCTGGTTTTAGCAGCCACCTGATTAAGAGGCCACCTGGCTTCAGCAGCCACCTGATCAAGAGGCCACCTGGCTTCAGCAGCCACCTCAGTGTTTGCAGGACCATGTCGTGACTATGTAGCGCTGAACGTGCAGGCGTCAATCTGGCCTCAGAGGACACCTACGACCGTTGAATGTGATAGGCCGGTCCCATGGGTGATTGCTGAAATTCAGGTTTTACCCGCCGTTAGTTGTTGCACAGAACGCTTCCGAGAGAATGTTCACAAGATTCACAACTACTTCTTGAAGTAAGCCTGTTGCAAATGAGAATATCATGTGTCCCTTGAAGTACAAGACTTAGTATTACGATTAATAGTACTAGTATAGTACTTCAAAGTACATGATTGTACTCAAAGTAAACAGTTGATGACTTACCAGCTTTCCCTTCCTTGTTTTCTGACAAGTCTCCAGAGCTGTTACAACCAAGCAGAAACACAAATACATGCACAGAGAGGACGAGAACTCAAGTCGCGGCCTAAAGTATCACTGGGGCTCTGCTGTCTGAGAAACGCATTTTTAATTGGCTGCGGTACAGCGCAAAGTACATGCATACCGCGGTAGCATCGAGCACTAGACTAGCAACATAGCTGACAAATTCATACTGACCTCTTTGATAGCAAGGAGTCAATCACATCAGATGCATCAATACGAGTCCTGTCTAGAGTCTGCTGGATGCTGGCCACGCTGTCACGATTCATTGACACCACAGACGAGCGGCCGGAGCTCTTCAAGCTTGGATTCGCACTCTCTGCAGATATATCCAGAAAGCCACCACAAACAAAGAAGACAAAGAAGCTACAGTTGAGTGTCAGTTATTGGTGATAAACAATCAGCCAAAATGGTGCAATAACAATTTACATTGGGTAAATTCCGATGACTCTGACGGACTCTGAAATTGATATTTTTCCAAGTAGAGTGCTCAGACCAGGTTTTCCTTGGGCCCAGACACCTGTCCAAACCCTTGGAAGGAATATGACATGTTCCAAGCCCCGTTTACTACACACATGCGCGCACACGCACATACACACACACATACACACGGTGCAACGCTCTCTCCCTCTCCGTGCCGGTAGCAATGGCGACCGTCTTACCAATTCCTGGTCGACTGGACCTTCTCATTCTGCCTTGACGGCTGCTGGTCTCCAGAGAGTTGTACTTGACATCGTCCATTCCACGAGCATCAGGGCGGAAACTACTGTAGCCAGAAAGAGCAACACATGTAAAGAGCTGATCAGCGACTACAGTTACGAACTGATTTCTGGCACACGTACTGGCCGCACGAGAGCGGGAGAGTGAATGTCTTGCAAATTGTTTAAGCCTGCTTATGAGTATGATATTAAAACCAGTGGCGTTACCCACGCTCAGTTGTGTATCTGTGTTCCTCAAACAACAGTATTCTAGCGTTCAGAAGAACACTTAAAAAGAAATACTTGACACTACCTGCATGCAGAGTGCAGGGTGTCATATAGTGCAGTTGTTTTGGTGTGGCGGGGAAAAGTGGTCGAATAAAGGGCAAACAACATGCACACTGAACTTACGAGTGAACAAGCACACATGCTAGCATGCACGTCGCAGCATCTTATGATCTCCATTCTACATGTAGTCATGGATAGCAACTACCCAATATCACAGTGAGTCATATTGCCGGGACGTAGCAGCCGGTCCGGCCGGTCCGGCTTTGGCCGGATCACTTTTTTTTTTAATGCCAAAAGTGCCCCAAATGCAGAATTTGCCACCCTGATTTCAAAAATTTCCTGGAGGAGACCCCCGCACCCCCCTCCGGCCGGACTGCCTCCAGCGGCGCTGCTACGCGCCTATACCGGGATGACGTTAAGTCACAAAGCAAAGCACTGCGCAAGCATCTAGTTACCTTCTGCCCCGCCGCACGGTGGCCGGAGCGCTGGTTGAGCCGGAACCAAACGCGTCGCTCGCTTCGGCTGCAAGATAGCCATTGGCGGACATGGCAAGCCTCCCTCTGTCCCGATCATCCGTAACAGACTCATCTAAATCTGGTGATGAGAAACGCAGCGAGGACGTGTTGGTGGAGGAGGACAACGACAGATGGTCACAGTTCATGGAATGCTGCAGAGCCGTGCTGCTGCTGGTGCTCTCAAAAGCGCTGTCCAGAGAAACCACCGACGTGGGGTGCACCGTCACCCCGGGAACGTGCCGAACCATTGGTGAATGGCGACTCTGAGTGGCTTCTGCTGGTGATGGCAAGCACCGCTGCATACTGTCTTCACAGAAGCTAGCCTCCGTTCCTGCCAGGATAGTTCCTGTAGAAGCTTCAGCCACAAGCGTATTATCTACATCTAAAAGCTCAGCAGAAAGCTCATTGGAGCCAATTGAAATTGCATCTCCAAACCCACATTTTTCCTTCTCTTCCACCTCAGGTGCTTCCTTCACGCCCTTACTATCTCGCATGAAGCTGTTTGTCAGAATTGAAGGCATGATGCTGCCGCGGCGGGAGAGAAAGTTCTGGAAGAGTTGCGGCGGCCTGCTAGACCCACTGCCGGATGTGGGTGACGGGCCAGACTGTTCGCTGGCACTAGATGACTTCAATGAACCCGCATACGACCTCTCATCCAGCTCTGGATCAACCGAACTGAAAGACGGGGACGTTGACACGGGCCTGTAGATGGGAAACAGAGCGACAGATACAGAAACAGCGAATTAGTCACACTTGCCTGAGATAATTCAGTTCTCCCATGAAGCACACTGTAAAGTAATCCCACGCGGTTGTACACGTTGCGCTAGTTGGACCGCACGACCATCCATTGATATCTGCAGTCTACCCTGTCAGTAGTTTATTCAGGTCCTGCGGCCCTACTGCTTCTCCTGCTATGTGTATGTATGTATGTGTATGTATGTATGTGTATGCATGTATGTGTATGTATGTATGTATGTGTATGTATGTATGTGTAGCATGGCTACTTTATGACACGTAATTTGTATACACATAAATAGTACATCGTATGAATGCATGGATAGCTGTGCGCATACTCGCACTGCCTTGGTCTTCTTCTTCTCCTTGTGAGACATTGACCGAATGATAACTACTTACGTAACTACAAGTATGTGCTTTGAGAGTCTTGAGTGCTGAGACTGTATACGAGTTACATAATTATGTGTGTGTATGTGCATGTTGTGCATGTTGTGTATGTGCATGTTGTGTATGTTGTGTATGTTGTGTATGTTGTGTATGTTGTGTATGTTGTGTATGTTGTGTATGATGTATGTTGTGTATGTAAGTATCATGTGACTCTGCTTGTAAACATGCACTGCACCAAGTGGGTTACAAAACATGCAGTATGTTGTACAGTGGATGATGCACATGTACATGACCGGCAAAGCAGGCCTGTAGCACCGCTGGCCTCACGTACCTGAGAAACACTGGATCACCCTGCTGCAACGTGACATTCAGCGATATCACCAGAATGGAGTTGTCCTGGCCTTTGAGATTGTTGACATCGTAGCTCTGCAGCAGGCACCGTCTCTCTTTGGGCCCAACTCCAGCCAGCTCAGCCAGATTGAGGCTAGCATAGCCAAGCTGTTCAACGCACACACAGCAAGGGGTACATTTATCCAGTCATCCACCGTACCCTCTATCCATTCTAGCACACATGACGCATGTCCTTCAGTATCCGCGAATGATATCGTTACACGATCGTTACACCATCCCAATCAGTACACACATTTCAATGTATGTAAATGACGGGGGAAAGGTAAAATGACTGAATCACATGAGATGGATACAGACCAATTGCTAAACATGTGTCCATAATACACCAGTTGGATATGCATCGTGAATCATGGCCATGGTGCATGAACATAAACGACCAGCTGGTGCAATATTCACCTTTTCTGTTTTTCCAGTCTTTCCTTCCTGCACACAGAAACATAGAGAAGCACATATGCCACATACTATGATCATCCAGGAATGCTGACTGCTGCATGACAAGAGAACTGGCCAACTTACGTTCCGTTTTCTAACCAATGTGAAATCTGGTAAGGCAATGCAATGCAGCCAGACCATTTTTTTTTAAATATCTGAATGAACCCATCTTGCCAAATTGGAAGGATTGAGCAAAAGAGAGAGCGCAGGGAGCCCATAATCATAGCCAGCTAGATTGTAAAGGAAAATTCAGTATGGTCAAATGCCTCAGTATGTGTCAATCAAGGCCTCAATCACAGACCGCATTGGGGATACTGTAGTGCACACATTCAGCTTTGAAAGACACTCAACAACCCTGCATGCCTGGAATACCACTAACAGATGCAAACCACCTGACAGCTTAGCTGAGTCATAGCCTGAGAGTGAGCAAGTCATTCATGCAGCTACATCCACTCCAGGTGCATTTCCTTCCAGCACCAATGCTAAATCAACAGCAAAGATTCTTGAGTCCAACCAGTCATAACAACTTCAAATGTGGGATATGGAGGCGGAACTAATGCTTATCAAGTGTGGCAAAGAGGCTGCCCATTTACCACTTTCTGAAGCAGGACATAGGCATCGAGTCCTAATTCCTAACTTACTGATCAGTAATAAAATTCCTCTGACTGCAGACATATTTTCCCCAAGGGCTCCAGCCCTCCAACATTCACGAACTGATAGAGGGCTCTAAAAATTCCTTGTTCACACGAATTCCTAGACATTTTCCTATGCAACCTCCTCTCACCTTTCTGATAGAAACGCGCAAGACACACTCTTCCAGGATGCCAACCTGTGGCTTAGCATACATCTTGCAGGTGAAGGGGAATGTCTGGTCCCATGTGACTCGATGGTTCCTCACATTCACTCTGTATGCAACGAAGTAAATAAAGAGCAGCATAGTCAGGCATCGCACACAGATCAAGCCAAGACAGGCAAACATATTCACCATAGAAAACATATACAAGTACATGTACATGCATGCCGATCAGGATGCAGAAAAGCATCTGCTATGCATTGTGGCAGCATTATTATGTTTGACTTGCCGTTCCTGCAAATGATACTACAGTATCCTAATTTGAGTACGGGTGGGTAGTTTGCGCCATTACAAGGGGTGATATTTGTCTACATCTAACTCAGCGATGGTCCCTGTGCGCTGTACAGACTTACAAGAACGTTGCAAACTGTCACAATTGGGATGGGCTAACATCGTAAAACACCAGAACTTATTAATTGTGTTACCTAAACACTGACGCTGGGGTCGAGTTTGGGAAGACACTAAGTGACTGAGGTGTCTGGAAATCAGTGAACGATACTCAGTGTTGAGGATCATATAGTACACCAAACTCTACTAGTCTAGACTTGCCGTGCGAATGACAAACTGGGCACCATTGTTGCACGCTATGTCACTGGCTGTGGTTGATGGGTGCTACCTGACGCTGAGCTACACGCTGCAGTCGGTTGCCGTTTGCAGAGCACCCTCTTTGCTAACTTTTATAATATTATGCGAATGAGCATAACGCAATTTGCGTCGACTTGGGCACCATCAATGCCACAATGAAAGCAATTAAAAACTAACTGAAGATCTACCTGACCATCTACCGTACTGGCAATATATGTTGCCGCAGTGAGGCCATGAAGCGTTACATTGACACATGTTTGCCGCACGCAGGGCGTAACATGCAAAGTCGCACAGGAGCCTTTACACAGGTTTCTATATTGCCGCAGTTCTTTTTTCGCTATTGCCGCATCACTTTTTTGCCATTGCCGCATCATTTTTTTGCTATTGCCGCATCATTTTTTGCAAACTGCAATGAAAATATCGCCGCACGCGCGTTACGAACGCAACGAAAATTGGTCGCACTAGCCTGGTCGCGCGTTACGCCGCACCCCCCTGCGTTACGCGTTACGCGGCAACATATATTGCCAGTACGGTATTTACCATAATTATGCCTGATCACTGGCATGGATAGCAAGCCGAAATACTGATAAGCACCAACACATCCCCATCCCGTTGAAAGAAATACACTGCCCGCCGCTAGTATGCTAAAATTCCATCGTAAGGGAACATGGCACTACAGTTCCAAGTGTCAACATGATTAAAATTATAATTGAAATCATGATCATTATCATTTTTAAATTAAAGCTGTATGGACCCTGGCGCATGGCTAGCGCCAGACGTTACTAAAGTAACGTCTTTTTGCATAGCTACGGGAATGATCATTTCCACTTTCCAGTCAATTGTTATGATGATTAATATTATTGTTAGAAACACCATGCAGATGGCCCCACTGATACATTCGGAGATGTGGTGGTGCTTTTCACCCTCTTCTCTCTCGCATCTCCTTAGCCAGCTGCCAGTCACATGTACGCTAATTGGATTATATTGACAATGGCCCTGATTGGGCTCTTTGTCTTAGCAGACGTGCCGGAGTGACGACGCCAGTTCTGAATCACCCAATACACCGACCTGATAAATAGGTAGTGTTAGTGAATACCATCTAATCTAGGCAACTACTACGGACGTATACGAAAACTAAACTGCCACCAGCGCATTATCGACTATCCTAAAATTGATAACAACAATCAAGACAAACCTTTCCGTGTTCGCCTCGAAGTCACCGTTCGCCCGTTCCTCAAGCCGAACTTTAGCGAACAGAGTTCCACTCCCCGTTGCGTAGTTATACACTGATGAGATCTTCAGCTCCACTCCGAAGCGAAATTTCTTCTTCTTCATCACGCTAGTGGACCAGAACGATTCCATGATTTTCTCGACAAAGAGCTATCGATAAGCCGGCCGGGCAGCGGGAACTGGTTCTCATCGGGACTTGAGCTCCGACTGGCGGCGCTTTTCGTCAAAATAGGCTACTCCTGAGTCAACACGCCTGTCAGCAGTTTTGCTTTGGTAGTACACGGGTACCGCGTGAGGAGGCTCACACCTCCGCAAGCTCCGCTCACCGCTCTCAGTTTTTCACACAAACCAGGCCAGGGGCAGGGGCAGCTGAAGAAAATGAGTAAACACTCAGCTGATCAGGCAGCTGCGCCGCACGGGCAGATACTAGTTCCTGATCTGCTGCAGCCTGAAGGACGTTGTATCCGCTGCGCCACTGAAGTCTGAAATCCCGAGCAAGGCCGATTGATAGGCTTCCGATTGCTCCTCAATGCGCGTTTCAGGTCAGGTACGCAGGACGGATGCACTCGGCGCGGCACTCGTTTCAGCGCCGGGCTAGTTCAAAGCCTTTATTCTCGACTCTAGGCTAGTCTAGCTCTGAGACGCGTAGCGCCTTGGCTTGAATCAGCATTGATCGAAGAGTAGAAGAAATGCAGGCAGACACACGCCAGCGACAGGCCGGCCTCTTTCCCAACACCGGCGGCAGCGCTGAGGACAGGAATCCGCCACAAAAGTCTACACACTACACTATGCTGTTGCTGCTGATCAGAACCACTCGCACAAAGGACAGACGTGGAATGATCTCTAGTCTAGGACTCTAGCCTAGGCTGAGTCCAGGCTAGCGGCCGCAAAACACGGGTCAGAAGCAGGAGATCAAAGCCTCAGCAACACGGCTTCCATTCACACGACTTCTAATCACTTCTGCAGCAGAAGCAACTGGCCTCCACGTCCACGGCCACGCAAGGACTATGAGAAATGAAAAAGAAGCTCCCTTCTCTGAAGAAAAACTTTTTAGTTCTAGATCGACCAGTCATGCAGTACGAAGACGTTCATCTACGTGTCTGCTGTACAATGCCGAGGTCGAGTGTACATCAGGTAGGTCTACATGGTAGGAGGTGCATGCACATATCGACTTCGTCTATCACCCGTCAATCACCCGGATCCCTCATCAGCCCACTGGCCCTTACGGCCTTAGGCCTTACTTCCGCAACAATCCCAACATGCATGCATGCATAACAGCATCCTTTGCAGGGAGGAGGAGGAGACGTCGTGAGGGGTCTGACACTTGACGAAAAATAGACGATCGCGTAGAGTGCAGTGTAGCGAAATATGCATTCCACATACGGGATAAACTATTATAGGACATTAGCTGATTAGGTGCGGAGACTGGAGCTCGTGGAAGTACTTCTCGTGTGCTCTGGATGGCAGTCGACTCGTGAGTCAGTAAAGTGAGATTCAAGTCGGCAGGAAAAGAGCGAGGCGACACAGTCTCATGTAGGGAGCGACACATACATGTCCATGCACATGTAATTCTCGAAGTATCGCCGAAGTTAAGGGGTCGTCCATAATTATCGAACTTTTTTCACGAAACGAAATAATTTCGTTATGGGGTGGGAGGGGGTTGATCACTTTCGTTTCA
The DNA here is from genome assembly GCF_964019385.1 of Sycon ciliatum. NCBI lineage: Eukaryota > Metazoa > Porifera > Calcarea > Leucosolenida > Sycettidae > Sycon > Sycon ciliatum. The sequence goes on from NC_088644.1 coordinate 11,610,344, forward strand.
GAAAAGTTCTATACATGTACATGGCCATAGGAGCAGGGACACACTTGCGACTTTTGTTGTATAATTATGCATGTATATGTCAACAATTTTTACGTTCTGAGGGGGAGGGAGGGAGGGGTTGGGTCTAAACTAAAATAATTCGTTTGGTGAAAAAAGTTCGATATTTACGGACGGCCCCTAAGTCGCACCAACCTAGATCAAAACTAATGTTGGACAGCATGTCCCTAGGCGGAGGACACACTGAGGTGAGTGGTGTGCATGCGTGTACTCCCCAGCTCCAGACCCGCAAGTAAAACAAAATTGAAGTAATCCGCGCCAACCAAAGGTGATCTCCTCCCCAATTATCTTTTTTCCTAATAATATTCGGGTCCCCTACTACCATTGACTACCTCTACCAGCAAACCAGTTGTACATGTACGTGAAGGTTGCCTAGAGCGATCTGTAACTACATGAACATGACTTTGTACATGTACGTATACATGTATAATTGCCTCTCTCCCTACTATCGCATACAAGCACATGGCTGTACATGCACATGTACATGTACATGTAGCTAGGGTCCGGCGGATTCCGCCGGCAGAAAAATTGGCAGAATTCGGTACTTTTTCTGGTAAGTTTCATGCATGTGTGGTATGTGGATAAAGAAATGGAGCAGAATTCGAGGAATTGCCCGCCATAATATGGTTCTGCCAATTTCACTGCTTTTCGAGCAGAATTCGCCGGTCCCTACATGTAGCACCATCACATAACTCTGCACCATTTTGCAGGAGCCAGACCATTGGTCTGGTGAGAAGGCATCGGTGCCTGTTCATGTGATGAAGTAAAATAAAATTACTACTACTATTAATTACTACTACATAACGCTATTCACTGCATGTGCATGACATTGTACCTGCTCGCAAGAAGCAAAAGCCCCTGACTGACTCTGGAACAAAGGAAGGAACAGGACCTGGCGTGCTACAACTAGTACAAAGCAGATAATGACGGTAGACGTGAAGTCATGAAGCTGTCGAGTTATGACGATAAGTCGGTTTGATACTGATCTGACACCATTGCATTGGTGATTGGACATGGTGTCTGGGGTTTGTACAGGCTACAGTACAGGAGAACAGACGCCGTGTACCGTTGTATTGGTCGCCCTGGCACAGTGTTGTTATGTCAGTCGTCCCAGTCTCGTACACACTCCATCGCGGTTTGCAATGGCACCATTTCCTTCACAATCTTGAATAAGAGTGGAGTGAGACTGTGAAAACCTAGATTTGTACAAATCACTACAATGCGTCATGTACATGTATGCCTAGGCTATGGGTACCGGCCCAGTATGGGCCCAGGTTCGGTGAATGGACTGAAATACATGTAGTGATGTACTGCTGCTTCGCCTCTATCCTGCATCACCTTGATCACCGTCATACTTTGACTATCTTTTTCAGTCACACCTTCTCCTAGGCTTCAGCATGAATCCAGAGTTCCAGACCCATTACATGTATACACCCTGCGTCCATGGCACACTGTTCTACATAGTCATTTTGTACATAGCCGATTGAGGATTGAGTAATCAGTTGGCTACACAGTCAGTGTTCCTCTGCTCACACACACACACTGGCACCAATGAGTAGAGTCATGCAAATGCAGGTCTTCCGTCGGTTCAAGTAAGATACACTAAGAACTGAACTAAAAGTCACATGGTTCGGCTGTGGTCCTGCCAGTCCTGGCTAGTCCTGCCGTCCTGGCTGTGGATGGCAACTTCAGTTAGTGTCAGTGATGTCATGTCAATGGCATAGCTGGTCGTGGTGTGTGACTGTGTGGGCGATGCATGCAGGCATCCGAGGACTCCAATGACCTGTGACTAGTCTGTAGCTAGCTGTGCTGCACCAAATAGCGTAAAGTAACGACGATGTGTAGGAATGTTTCCAACCCGAGGCTCGTGCAGGACGATATGTGCTGGTACTCATCATGTGCGACATGTCAACATCAGGTGACCGAGCTGACATCTCGACATCTCGGCATTCCAGACAGCCAGCCACAGACAGGTGCTTCCCACCGCCCGCTGTCATTCCGGTCTGACAAGGCAACGTCGCTTACGCACGTTCCACACACACACAAGTAATAGTTGAGTCAGACTCACTTCCTCAAGTTCCTGTCAGGTTGTCCGCGGCTCCACTCCTTTGTTGCTCAATGCTTTGCTTTTGTACCATGGAAAACAAAAAAAACGCTATGACGAAGGCACCATGACTGTGTTCATACAATCATCTAGTTCGTTGTACAAATACCGGTCCAGTAGTCAAAATTACACGTACACTGTAGATGATGTATGGCAAATTTATAGAAAATAAAAGGACCAAGGAACTACCCAAAACGTTGAACGATTTCATCTTGACCTGAAAAGGCTTTGTATGAAATTAATTAGGCGTTGATTCAGGAAGTCGTATGTGCCAGTGTATGTTACTAGTACCCTCCCTGGTTGAATGTCAGACAGTGTTGGTGTCAACAGTATACAAGTCATGTACATGTACATGCATTTCCGATGAAGCTGCACGAAGCGTCAAACAATTTTTAGCGTATGTTTGTAATCGTAACAGATGGTCAGTCACCTTTATAGAGGCTTGTAACTTACTTGTTTTCCTGGGGTCATCATAGTACATGTACGATTACATGTACATTCCTCTCCAACCGTCCACTGCAGCCTTTTCCTTCCACTTCTAAACACTTCCATTCTCCATCCCACGAACAGGCTCTCAGCTGCACAAGATAATTGAATAAAAGATGTTGAAGAATTGCAGGCAGTTGACTTCCCTGACTGATCCTTTGTAAAAAATAAAAAATAAAGAAGAAGACTGCAAATATGTCAACCATCAGTTGGGCATCACCAGGGCATTGATGAGGAAAGGGAGGCAAATCATGAAATATAAAAATACAAAATTGATACAGCCACGTGAATGTTCTGGAACCCCACAGGGCCACTCATCTTGGTCACCCAATTGGAAAACCAGGCAGTCGTCACTTGTAAGGTGACTAGAAAGAAGACAGCAGAGCAGGAGAAGAGAAACCTATCACGACACATCCAAGAAAAGTTTCGAGTGTGGGAATGCTAAAGGTGAGATGTATGTACATGTATGTACGTGTATATGTGTGTGACAAGTCCTTTTCTGCCGTTACTCAGAATTTCACTCATCTGAAAACCTTTATTTCCATCCTCTGATTCGGGTTTTTCTTCGAATACAGGATTCCTAAAGGCAAATAACAAACAAAATTAATAATGGATGTATTGTTAGAAATGCAAGGAAGACATCCTCTTCTCTTTCCATAAGACAACTGACAGGTTCATTTGTGAATGTGGTATTGGTCCCAGTAAATTTTAACATAATATGATTATTGCTATGGGGGTTTCTTCTTACCTCGTTTCGCTTCACCCATGGTGATATTGCACACAGGGCCTGGTCGTTGAGCGTTCACCAGAGTAGGCATGGGCGGGTAATGCTAGTTATTTGCTGCGATAATGCTAAAGGCAATGCTCATAATAATGAGGATATAATGCCACTTATAATGCTCACACTACTCAATAATGCCAGTTTGAAAGTTGGAAAAATCGATTCAAGAAGGGCGTCCTGGATCAAGGCCAAAGCGTAGAAGAAGAAAAAATTAATTAGCAGTGAGGAAGCTTCCACTGACAATCCACTGAGAAGGTTGGTTTGCAACGTCAAGTCTCCGGACGAAGCCGGACGGGTTCAGATGCACGATTTTCGGAACTAGACCTAGCCAGCTTCATGCATGACACCGTTGTCGACCGGCTACTATGCTTGTAATGCCAATGTTGCATGCGAAATGGTGTTATAATGCCAGCATTATGCCACCTGGAAAAAGGGACTATAATGCCAGCCCTAATGCTAGCATTACCCGCCCATGCCTACACCAGAGTGAGCGTTGTCATGAGATAATCACGGCAAAGGTTCTCCTGTATTGAAATGAAAAATCGGGAACCTCTGGCTAAGTCAAACAATACCAAGTACAGGGTTATTCATTTGGGACATATTCAAAGAAGGGCATAGATTTGAAGAGTTTGCGTAAGAACCTAACTCTAGGAAACGATGATGACTCACTTCTTTTTGGGCTGTCTTGAAGCCCCCTTCTTGGACCATGGTCCGGAGCAGTCTCTCGACACGGTTGTGTGCACTTCTGCAGTTCACCAGTTTGTCGATGCTGTTGACTTCAATAATCTTTCAGGATTACCCAAAGGCTCACTCCAGGTATTCACGGCGCTCGTTCCGTAGTGCCGTAGGTTCGCCGTTGTTGCCTCCAAGGGCACGCGGTCCTTCTGGAAATTCTGCTTTGAATGTAAAGAAAGAGTCGAGTTGCTATATACATGTAGAAATGTACTATCACTTTCATTTGCAGTTCAATTCCAAGTAAATATCTCACAGATAAAGGTAACACTGCATTAATTAGAAAGGAAAAAGGACATATGGAAACGAGTTAAGAGCAACTCTCCACCACCGTAACTAGATACTATAATACAGTCAGAAAGTGCAACAACTAGGCACAAAACTGCCAGAGTACTGAGACATTCGACGTCCTGACACCTAGCTTCAACACATCTCCGTAGCGCTAACCGACAGCCTTCCAACTTGGAAGGTTCAAGGTTATGGAAAGACCAATGAGGGGAAGGCAAGCGCAACGAAAACGAGCACAAGCTACAGTCCCAACGGAACAAAGAATGTCGATTGTTACTGGACGATGACGAGACCAGTAGGCGATTTGACAAAGCGGTCTAACTACAATTCGAAGCAGCAAAGCAGCACACCACCCAACTAGGGTGGGTCATAAAATTTAATATCAAAGATAAGTAAAGAAGGGGGAAGCTTTGCGAGAACGAATTGTACAAGCCGAAAGCCAAACTCCTACAGTACTCCTCATGCATGACATTGTGATGGACTAGTTGACTACAAAACAAGTTGTTTCACACGACGTACGTTTCGCCGTATGGTTCGTGACGGCTCATCAGGTGTGCAATTTGAAACTCGGGTATTGACTCTATTGAGCCAATAATAAAAGTAGAAAGGAAAAGGACATATGGAAACGAGTTAAGAGCAACTCTCCACCACCGTAACTGGATACTATATACAGTCACAAAGTGCAACAACTAGGCACAAAACCATCTTTCCATAACCTTGAACCTTCCAAGTAGTTGGAAGGCTGTCGGTTAGCGCTACGGAGATGTGTTGAAGCTAGGTGTCAGGACGTCGAATGTCTCAGTACGAGCTCGTACTCTGTCAGTTTTGTGCCTAGTTGTTGCACTTTCTGACTGTATATAGTATCTAGTTACGGTGGTGGAGAGTTGCTCTTAACTCGTTTCCATATGTCCTTTTCCTTTCTACTTTTATTATTGGCTGAATACCCGAGTTTCAAATTGCATTAATTAATAACTATTACATTGCATAAGTTGATGGACCCTCTTACCTTGAAATGAATGATTCCAGTGAGTTTCTGGGAAATGCCACTTGGACCTTCGACACATTGGTCCTCAAGCACATGCACATACTCCTCAATTCGTTCCTTCGTGAGCGAAGCCTCACTCATAGGCCTTTGCGGATGATGCCGGCAGAAAAATTGGCAGAATTCGGTACTTTTTCTGGTAAGTTTCATGCATGTTTGGTATGTGGATAAAGAAATAGAGCAGAATTCGAGGAATTTCCCGCCATAAGGTTTGTATGGTTCTGCCAATTTCACTGCTTTTGGAGCAGAATTTGCCACCTTTTCGAGCATTATCCGCCAATGCCTACCCACTCGTACTCACCTCCTCCTCATTGCAATAATGCAAAATCTTGCACATGATGTGCAGATATTTGTCCTGTGTTCGGTTCCAGGCTTCAGTTTCTTGCTCTTGCCGGCCGGAGCGACGAGCCAACTCACATGTGCGCCTCGAGCCTCGCCAGCGCAGCGCGCGCTAATCGAGTTCAGCTCAGGGAAAATACTTTTCCTGGGCAGCGCTGCGCATGCGCAGGATCCCTGGTTCATGGTTCAGCTCGTACCTGCCACGAGCTTGGGGTCAGAAGTCCAAGGGTTCAGGGGTTCAGTAATAGAATAAAGCCTTCGGAAAGCACTTGCTCTTTTCAATTTCTTCTCTTCACACTTACAGGGAAGAACTGTATTTTGGTGTTTCTTACCATCTTTGCCACTGTCTCTACAATCTTACGAGTATGGCCACATGTATGAGCAGTGTTGACTCCATGGACTCCGAGTTTGGGTCCATGGAACCATTTGGTTCTTCCGGCAGAGTTCCTCTTGAGGAATTGGACACAAATACTCTTGACATATTTTCTCCTGTAGTTGTCACACCAACTCAGCGTCGTCGCGCTGTTCTTCAAAACGAGGCATCCTCGGCGTTCCGGGCTCGTCAAGCGTCCAGAGCGAGCAATGGTAGCTCCAGCAATGGATTCCGCAGCGCCTCTTCCTCCAGCGAGGAGCGAACTCCTAACGGCAGGCAGTCAGCAACTGCCTTATTCAGCAAATACCCTCTGCCCCCTTCCGGCACAGATAGTGGTATCGGTGATAGCTCCGGATCTGGTCGAAGTAGTGCAAGTCCCAACACGGGCCACCGTGCCTCGCCATCTTCCTATCCTTTTCCCAGTCCTGGCTTCAGCCCGTTCACTTTCAACCTCTGGGGAAAGCCGACGCCGACAACAACAATTCCGGAAGCTCAGAACAAGGAAAACTCGAGCGTAAGTAAAAGAATGCTTCATGGGTGTCAATTTGTTGTTGCGTTGGCTTGCTTGGAGTTTGTTCGGTCGGTGTGTGAAGGATTTAGGTGATGATTCCGTGTTCCGTGGACCGCTTGTACATGTACTTGACTGGCTTTTTTGAAGTCTGCGGCTTCTGGCAGTGACTGATAACCGTTTGGGGTTTTCGCTGAACTCTGTGTGTTCATTTTTCAGTGGAATGACACGGTGTGGCAGAGTGCATACCTGAAAGCGGCTTCGGCATTTCAGTTTCCCACTGGCGTTCACCTACCCGGCATGCCACAACCACCGCAGCTCCAGCAGCGTGGTTCTGCGGCTCGTCGCCAGCCCGATATGCCGATGCCAGCGGAGATAGCCAGACCGTTGACACCAGGTACGTTCGCTTTTTCGAGCTTGTCCGGTCTCTTGATCGCGACACCAATTCAATGTCATGTTGTGCATTTCGGCACTGTGCATGTAATAATCAGAAACGAATGCACTCAGTGTGCTGAAAGTGCTCAAATGCCACCCATGGGGGGGGGGGGGAGGAGCGGAGTAATAGCGTCCATCACTATTCCCCTGATGCATCAAACAACTTACTTCCTACATATCCGTTGACTTGGGTGGTGTAGCACCACTGTACTGTAGAATGTAGTGTTACATATTATCCTCAAGACTAGTGTACCACAATATAATTGTATTCTTGGTTGCTTACATTGTTCTGGCTGGCTGCAGTACCCATGGCCCCGACAGCACTGCCAATGATGGACACGGTACCACCACCGATGCCAACCATGCAACGCAGCAAGGTGAAGCTACCCGAAAGCAAGTACAAAAAGGACGGCAGCGAGATCTACTCCCGCAAGGTGTTCATCGGCGGACTGCCACCGGATATCGAAGATCGTAAGTGTGTCATGCAGAACACTGTATAATCTTTCAGCCCTTCCTTCCTTCACCATGTTGTTATTACTTGGAAGTAATTTTGTAGCACAGTACTTCCACCACGGTGACAATTTCCACGCGGCCAGTGCATCTCTGGTCATTGTAATGAGTATCAGAACTAGCCACTGCATGCAAGTACACAGTAATACACAGTATAATGTCATTAGCACTGTAGTGTTTCACATGAGGCAGTATAAATGCCTGACTGCTGGCGAGGGTGGCAGTATCAGTTTAGTGTTGCTTGATTGGCTCTCGACGGGGCATATTGTGATAACAGATCAACATCAACAGAGAATGCAACCGTAACTGCTTGTTTGCCTTTTCTTTCCTTTCTAGATGAGATTAAGCAATCCTTTCTCTTCAGTGGCAATGTGTCTGTTGATTGGCCACACAAGTCTGAAACGAACGACCTATCTCCGCCGAAAGGTACAGTTTGATGGTGTAGATGTTTACTTGGATTGCATCAGGTTCGCATTCAGATCCCTGTCCTGCCACATGGATAATGTGCAGTAAGAATACCACCTCAGGCACCGGGCTTCGTCTGGTCAAAAGAAAAAAAACCTACCACTTCACAGGGTGTTTGCATTTTATACTGCACATGTAGATGCCACAAATAATTCCTCTTTTATTTCCTTAGGCCACGCCGTTTTTTTCTATGTTTCGCGTCACCTTATTCGATGAAATCAATGAGGGAGGGCGAAAAAAATAAAAAAGCCATCCAAAAAAACAGTGTACGTGCATTGCATTTGTGTACAGTGAAGCGACGCGGCACTGTCCATGTACATTGACATGTACATGAATACATGACTGTATCCCCTCTGCCATGCTTGTGGCCCAAACACAGGCGACATGATGATTGTGTGACTTGCGGCCCAGCTTATTGCACGCACACGTAGTACATGACAATGTACATGTGCGTGAGCTGAGTTACATTTTCCGGTTTTCTGGGTTTGCATTAAATTTGTATTGCATTTTCAAAACAAAAAAATGTTCCGTTTTTTTTTTAAACTCCGGCTGTGAAATACATGCGCGCGGGGGACGCGAAACATAGATAAAAAAAAACGGTGTGGCCTTACATGAAATATGGCAATGTTTCTTTGCCGTCTGTCTGTTTAGGATATGCGTTCCTGGTCTACAACAAGGCATCATCAGTGGATATCCTGATATCAAAGTGTCATATGGAAGATGGCTCCTACTATTTTCCCGTGTCCAGCCAATCACAGCAAAACAAGAAGGTATGTCAACCTCCCCCCCCCCCCCTAAAAAGAACAAAGCATGCTGCCATCCCGACCAAGGCGTCCAAACAGAATGATGAATATGCATGCATGTGTCCGTCAGATTATGGCCTTGTATGAGTTCGATGGCATGATTTTCAGATGCACCTGTGTTTGTTCATCCCCACCTGAAGAGCGTGGATGCGTGGAGAGCCTAGCTTGACAATGTTCTGCTGTTTGCCTTCTGCCTTCGCACGCCACAGGTGCAGATCCGGCCATGGCGCATCTCCGACAGTGACTACTACTATGATACGAATGCCAAAATTGATCCACGTAGAACTGTCTTTGTTGGTGGTGTGCCGCGACCATTGAGGGCTGTTGATCTGGCTGGAAGCATCGATGCAAAATTCGGAAATGTCTGCTATGCTGGAATTGACACGGACAACGAGAATGACTATCCGAAAGGTAAATTGGAAGCCGAAAGTGTTTTTCGTAAAAGCACAGATCAGTTATGCAACTAGTCACTTCTACATTATTTTGAACTGGTCTTGCAGAATTAAATTTATTTCTCTGCAGTGTAGATGTCTGTGGGTCTGAACTGTGGAATGTAAAAGTGCTCAATTGTACATGTAGTGTAATCACTTCCATGTGTATTGGTCTAAAGAAAACAATACACACTAATAGTTCTTTTCCCTTTCACAAAAAGTCTAAAAGTCTACAGACTAGATTGATTGGATAAATTATTGCCTTTATTATATTCACCATGCTCAGGGGCTGGACGTGTCACGTTCTCGTCTGGCACTAGCTACATGGCTGCTATCAACACGCGATTCATCCAGATCAACTTTGGAAATGTCCTGAAAAGGGTGAGTTTTTTTGTCTTTGTGTATGCTCTTTAGTTGGCAGTGAGGTTCTTCCAAGACCGAGGGCACTGAATGGACATTTGGAGATGTTTTCCTTGTCTCCTCGTCGGGACACATCCATACAATGCACATCTTGAAGCTCTTTCCCTCCAAATCCCATAACCATGCATGGCTGGACCAACATAAAGTACTACGAGCATGCAATCTCTCTTTGAACCTCCTATTCTCGAAGTTACTTACGTTGCGTTTCTGGTCGTTGCTGTCTGTTCTCAGGTGGAGCTCAAACCGTACGTGCTTGATGACATGATGTGTGACAACTGCGGCGGTGCGCGGTGTTGTAATCAGCCTGCACCGTACTTCTGCGGCCATGTTACATGTCTCACCTACCTCTGTTCAGTCTGCTGGTCTGAGGTGAGTTGTGGTGCGTGGTATTAGTTAGGCTGCCTAACTCTTGCAACTAACTGAAGAAAGAGAATTCTTGGTGATGCTCGTCCCCAATACTGGCAATCAGCAATATACCAACAGGGAGACTAAATTTATCATTTCTGTCTATTTGTTGTAGTGTTTGTGAATGCCGTAGAACATTTGGTTGACAAAATGAAATCAGTGGGAGATGCTGGCAAGCAGACAGCATTCATAGTCCAACTTCGAAACAGTATCAAAGTCGTAAATGGCCAGAATCACTTTCGCTGAAGTGTCGCATCAAAATGTGTTGCTGGTGACACCCTGTGGAGAAACTGAGGCAACTTTGGCTTGTCTAATAGAAACTATTGTTCCTGGCTGTTCACAGGTACATGCTGCCACCAACCCGACAATGGCTCTCCACCGTCCACTCGTGAAGGAAGGTGACCGACGGCTGCAATCTGCCTCATGGGGACCATTCTGAAACGTGCACTCTTTGCTGACACGCAAAACCTGGACATGCTAATAAATTTCAAAAGTATTTCCTCTCAAATTCCACACAGTATGTTAGTATTATCTATTGTTTAGAATTACAAAAGTTCCAAGATCCTGACAAAAGATAGATTTTAGACCAAATTTATTAGAGTACTTAGTCTACATAGAAGAAACTTACCATTAGAATCAATTTTCCTTGGCTGCAGCAAATTATTTAGCACATCAGTTGGACTATTTAGCAGCTCAGTAATCTATCATTTGTATTGTATGGTTTCCATTCTCTGCTACGAAAAGACATTCTGACTCATTCTGATTTCTCTGTATAAAGAAAGATATAGATCTTCTGTTTTAAAACTCCTAGCCTATACTGTGAGGTACTTTCGCATTGCACTGGTAGTTTGTTTGCATGTTTTTGTTTTAGCTTCTCCGACAGTCTCCATTTAGCATTTGTTCTAGCTTCCCACGTAACATCTAGTATTTCCTAAAAGGCATCAAACATGTGCATGCGCTTTACTCTCGCTCTCATTGCACTTTGCTTCTAGCTTCCTTTGCTATGTTACTTGTTAGCTAAATATCAAAATACGAATTATAACAGCTGATCCCATATAAGGTCAACAAAAACCGGTACACGTAACCACGAGGGGATGTCTGTGCAAGAATATTCTGGTCACCAAGCGCATATCTTATCAGGAGTGATTGGGCTCGCACGTATAATCATGTATAACTTGGATATGTCACCCTAATGCGAAAGAAAGCTGGAAACCACCGATGCAAACAAGCCTGTATCCAGATAGCTGTCCCTGGGGAAAATCGCGGAAAAAATCCCAGAATTTGCGGGTAAATATGGCATAATTTGCGGTAAATATGCGGTGAATATTATTGATATGCGGCAAGTTTGCAGTCAAGCGCAGAGCAGGGTGCTTTCAGCGCCACCACAGTGACCAGCCCGCGCCCTACACATAGACTCTACTTGACCAGTTTGTGGCGTCAACGGCTCACAGCGGTCAACCGTACAGTGCACTGTGTGTACGTGTAGTGCAACAAAAAAGTTCAAAAATCGCGGAAAACGCGGTCTTTTAAAATATCGCAATAAAACGCGGGAAAAAATGCGGCCGCGGAATCGCGATTTTCCCCGGGGACAGAGATAGAAACCGGAGCAAAATGGATCCAAAAATCAGTATCGTCACGATTGCTGGCAGATTTCAAGCCCCTTTCCATTGTAGTGAAAATGGTGATGTAGTACAGCCGGGGTCAAAGAAACCCCCGGCTTGCTATAAAAGGATCAGAATCCTTTGTGAGTTTGTCCCCATAAAAGCTGTGAGAGCGCATACGAGCGGTGCAAGATTATCTGTCCCTGCGGGAATTTGCGGAAAAAGTCACGAAACTTGCGCAAAAAATTGCGGCAGAAAGCAACGAAAAATGCGCCGAAAAGTGCGGAAAGATGCGGAACTTGCCAGGAATTCGCGGAATTATTTGCAGAAAATTGCGGATTTGGGCCAAATCACGAAATTTGTTGCATCTGTAGAATCGCTATTTAGGCAGTAGATCTGCTCCACTCTCTCGGGAGTAGTACGAGCCGAGTCTAGTCTGTGCAAAAAAACATGATCAAGGAAAGCACTGCGGGAAAAGTACAGAAAAATGTTTTAAAAAAAGTGCAGAAAACAACAAAAACGCGGATTATGCAGAAAACCGCGGGCTTGGGCCAAAATCGCGAAATTTGTTGCATCCGTGGGATCGCGATTTCCTGGAGGGACAGGATTATGAAATAAGTAAGCCTCGGTCATCCGAAGTATTCCGAGTCCGGTCCCAGGCCAACAAGGTGTTTGGATACTACAGAAGAAACCAACATGCGGCAGCGGCGGTATTACCAGTGTGCAGACATTACTGAAGCCACACCCAGTGTACATGTAGATCTACAGCCAAACCTAGCTAGGATGAACTTCAAGGGACCGGACAAGTTTGTTTGTCTTATCCGGAATTCTTCTGATCCAGATCTGACAAAAAAATTGATATGCATATCATATGGATTGTATATATGTGAAGGTATATGCTGTGGCAAATGTAAAATATTTTTTCACAACATAACCCTGCAACATGTAAGTATAATGTGCAATGAATTCATGACAGCATGGCCTCCGCCTTGTAACATGTTTTGCCAGTACAAGAGGCCTCGACTATCGGAAAAACTACAGCCAGCGCACCCATGGGGACCCGAAAGTTCGTACTACATGCTGATTTTGTTAAAAATCACGCTTGACATTAGTTCGTCTTCACGAAAGCTCGTCGTACAGGAGTCATAAACGAACAATTTGACTTGATATGATGCCTGGCCAACCAAAAGATTGGCCCTAGTTCGTACTAAAGGAAAGTTTGCCTTATCGGTGTTCGTCCTTGCGAGGTTTGACTGCATGTTCAACAGTGCACTGTGTCGAAGAGTTGAGTGTTTCAGAGTCAGGTGCCAGCCATATATTGCAGCAGATAATAATCGGATGATAGATCAGATGTAGTTGGGAATGATAAAGAAAACAGCGCGCTACTCAAACTGTTCACCGGGACATGCAAACTGGAGATTGTGAATCAATCAATTGAAAATTTGTTAGCGAAAGCAAAGGAAAAGAAAACATGAAAGATCACCCCCTGAGTACTAGGAGTAATATGCACATTGAAGTAGTAGAACTGCTTTAGTTCTTAGGGTGAAAACAAGGTAGGTCAGTACATAGACAACTGAACACACAACATTCGTGAAGGAACGGAGGGAGGGGAGGGGGTAAGTAAGTAGGTCTGCAGTAACACAATACGCATGCTGTGACGAGCACCATGCACTTACACAACCGACAGTACTAGCATGCTGCTGTGCGGAGCAGCAGCTAGTTATGGAAGTGGTGTGAGAACACGCGTGTAACACGACGCGCTTTAGATCTTGCACCCCTGAAGAAACAAAACACGCCATGTGAGAGAGAAGCAAACAGTGGTTTGCAGGTTGAACTCATTCACATTTTCAAATGCTGACACGCCGGCAACAGATCAAATCACAATTTCCCATGATGCTGGATGGTCAATACTAGTAAACTGAATAAATCAGCACACGGAGCACAGAAGCCATATTTTTTTCCGACTAGGCCTTTCATTCAATTACTCTTCGGGTCGAATACAATGGTGATTAACAAGGTAGTAAGCAAGTCCTTATAACTGGTACTTTGGCGGTCAGAGCATTGACAAAAATAGCACTTGAAAAATAGCGCTAGTGGCGCCAACAGCATATTTGGCAGTCAGAGCATAGACTGAGTGAAGCACATACATGATGTACTGAGTAGTGTACGTTTGAGTAATCATGCAACGAGTAACAAGGTTTGCAATCATGCAACGAGTAACAAGGTTTGCAACAAAAAGGCACGACGCACCAGTCTTAAGACCATGTTGTAAATTGTATACAATACCAGTATTCACATACAAACTAACCGTATTGCTTTGGACAAGCCGTTTGGTGTGTGCGGCTCGTTTGAAGTGCTGTCGAAAAAGGGCAGCGTGGAGCGAGATACAGATTGGATAAAGCTATCCTGCAAGGAAAAGAACCCAGACAGACCAACAATAAGTCATCAAATCCATTCCTTGGGTGGCATTGCCCAGTAGCAACAGCAATAGCAGGACATACGCACAGACACGGACACACACACACCTTGTACGACCGTCGCAAGAAAAGAACGCAAACCTGCAAGCGCACTGGATGTACACCCACAGTATTTCTCTCATAGCAACACTACCAGAGAAGATCTGAATGAAACAGATCGGGACTTGCGGCAGATGCACACAACTACGGCGAACACATGTGAATCGACCTTCAATGCACACCTATTCTACACCACACGGAGTACATTGGAATAGGACAGCCAAGACAGCTACCTATGCACACTCTGCACTTGCTGGGGTAACCAGTATAGACAGCACACTGCTTTAATGAAAGCAGACACTAGATGCGCTGGTACATACACGCGTGCACGCACACACACACACACACACAAGCGCGCACACACACACACGCACACATACACTGCCATTGCAGTATCCAGTACAGTACTTGTATCATTCAATACAATACAATACAAGACACACAGCAGCTGGTGGAGCAGTAGGGGTACGTACAGCATCAGTGCAGATGACGCCTTCCCTGGCCTTGAGCAGTGCATCAATCACACTCTTCACTTGTTCACTGCCACTTTGTGCACCCGTACCAGCAGCACGGAACACGATCCACTGCTCCTGAGAGTTGCCATGGGTAGAGCTTGCCACAGATATACCAAACAGGTCCGTAGATTGCTCTGCACGCCATCACAGCATAACGTTCACAGCAGCACACACACGTTGCCAGTTAGCATGTTCTTATTCTGAAGTACATTACACAAGTGCCACGCGGCTGTAGTTCTGACCAATAAGACAACCACACGCTTTTAAATAACGTAGCACAGTCCACCCATGCCTTGTTTACCCGGTCGGTCCAGGACCGGGCACTGCCCGTAACTCCGAATCACGTCATATTGATGGGGATCCTCCGGGAAAGGCCATAGACATGGCATGTGACGTCACTATTTCCGCAAAAGTGACAAAAGAGTGGTAATGTTTCCACTGAAACTCGCCCAAAGGGTGCCCGGTAGACCAAAGTGCCCGTAACTAACTTCGGGGTCCGGATAACCGAGGTATGAGTGTAGTTGGTTCAGAAAACACAACTGCACAAAGAGTATAGGAGCCAGCAAAGTCCCTAACCGGCATCTGCGAAATAGCGCAATAGCTTCTTGATTTCGCCCAGCTGAAAGAAGTCGATATGCCGAAGTCCTCGCTTGCCAGATGTTCGGAGTGAGCTGTTGGCATTGAAGTCGTCGAGTGATATGCTTTCCAAGTGTCCCCTCCGCTTTGCTATCTGTGTAGCAGCAGCAGTGCAGGCACAAGCATGACACATGAACACACATATACACGTACACACGTGAAACACATAGCAAAGGATATAATATAGAACTAGAGGTGAGAAACACGTACTGGTATTAAATACAAATGAAGGACAACAGACATACTTTTTTGAATCGTCCATAAACTCCAACGCAGCCACTTGCACATGTATAGCTCTTCACTTCTCCAACCTCCACAGCGGTCTCTTTACTGCGAATAAAGGGACGGCCTTGGGATTAGGAGAAGTGAAGAGCTATACATATGCAACAGATATGATACTCAATCTGCGGACAGAATTGTTTCGTCCTTTGTGGACTCATCAGCGCAGCACAGAGAAAATGAGGCCGAACCTGCAACAGATATGATATAAGAGACCTTTCGCTAACGATTTTCGTACACCATTTTCGTAGTTCGGGAATAAGGTTACGAAGATCTTACGGAGGTTCGTCTGATCTGGACGGAAAAAGCCACTTTCAACGATTATTGCTTTCGTTCTTGTTTGGCGGGATTTGTTTCAGATTTTCAGACTTTTCCCGCTACTCTTTCTTTTAGCCCTAACGTTTCAGTGTACTATGGCTTCAAATTTGCCTGCACCTGTTCCTCCGACACCTATTACACCGGATAGGCAACGGATAGTTTGGGACTCAGGCATGGACTTGGTCCTGCTCAGACAGATTCGTGGATCAGGAAATCCTTTTGTCCGTGGTTCGTCCGTAATGGATGATTCGTTGATGAACTATCCTCACAAGACCGGCGGTTCGGCAATTTTAAAAGAAAGGCGCTTCAGATAGGCTGCACCTGCTGATGTCGAAGCAGAAATCCAAAGATAGCAAAAGCAAATCGGCCTCTGGTATTGTAGAGGACTTCTCCGAAGCAGACGTGCTTCTAACCGAGCTACAGGAGCTGAAGGCCGAGAAGGAGCAAGCCGCAGTGGCAGTGGTGACAGCCAAGCATGCGGAAAAGGCTGTGGCCGAGCAGATGCGAGTCGATGCTTGTAGGACCCTTTCGAAGAAATCTTCAGCGAAAGAAGGAACAGAGATAAAAGCATTTTGAATTTTGATGATTGAGTTCTCAAAGGTGAAATTTGAAATTTAAACAAGAAGAAAACACAAAAAGGTACGCCGTAAAATTGTTTTCAATCTCCCGCCGGTGAGAAATATGTTGCTACGACAACAACGCAACGAAATGTGGACATGCTGAGCGAAACAAAAATTTTATGAAACTTCGGTACGTAATCCAGACCTAAGGAAAATTAACGAAAATCGTTAGCGAAAGGTCCCTATAAAGACAGAATAAATACTGCTGCGGATGAGGAAGGGCAGGTCCCAGGATTTTTAAAGATTAGTTAGTCACCACAAGTTTAAACTGCAAGGCAGTAGCGTGAATGATACACTGCGCACTTGCGTGGCTAACATAAAGCCAGTCATGCCACCGGGTGGTCATGAGCTGTTCTTGCACACACACCGTCCGCTGCCCTTACCTCCACACTGTCGTTGAAGATGATAATGCAGACGGGAATCTCCACCGTGCCACCACTGTCGGAGCCCTCCACCACATACAGGTTGGACATCACCTCGATAATTGACCGTGAGCTGGATAAGGTGGTCGGCTGCAAGAAATACCAATCATGGATACAACCAAGAAATTCATGATAAGTCAAACAAATATGGTTTGATGCGGAGAGGTAAAAGCATGGGATGCATTTGAACATACTCATACTCACAATGTATGACATACTTTGACTGCTCACATACGGAAATTCGTTTTGGTTTGAAAATTACTCAAATCAAAGTAAGCCTTTGTGGCACATTCGGGTTCAACATAATTAATAATTATGGTGTGAAGATTCTTCCAATAACGTTATTATGTACCAGTTAACACAGGGGTGCTCCCATATATGTAGCAGATAACACAGGGTCCTCCCCATACATGCAGCAGTTAACACAGGGGTTAGCTTTCTAGGAGACAGTGAATCACATCACTTACCGGAAGACCTTCAACAAGGTTCGGTAAGCTAAGCATCTTTATCCGCCCTTCGGCAATGCGCTTGTCATCGTTGATACGCCTGCCACAGTGTCCATAGGAAAGTTACACATACACAGTAGACTAAGAGTACAGCCATGAAAACCCATGCACAACCCAGGCCAGGCACAACCCATGCACAACCCAGGCCCGGCACAACCCATGCACAACCCAGGCCAGGCACAACCCATGCACAACCCATGCACAACCCATGCAAAACCCAGGCCAGGCACAACCCATGCACAACCCAGGCCTGGCACAACCCATGCACAACCCAGACCAGGCACAATCAGACTCATACACTACACACTACCAGTACATTGTGCAACGAGGTCTGATTGCATTGCTATCACAAAGAAACTCACTGTGCCGCTGTTTTGAAGCCTGCCAGTGCGTTCCTCAACTGATCCTTGTCAGAATGATCGTCAGTGGTTAGTTTGATTATACCTGTGTATGCACACACATACCGGTATACACACCGAAATATTCAATCTCCAGAGGTATACACACATGCATGCAAACATACAGACACAGACATACAAACAAAGCATTCAATAATTGGATGTGAATAGTGGAGCACGGACCAGTGCACCAGAAACGAGTGTCCACAACCACAACATTCACGACGATAGAACCCTGATATATCCAACTGAAACTTGCCAAGAAAAGCGTGCTGCGCGTATGGAGAAAGGCTAGGTTCTAGTTCCAGATCCCTGTAAACTACTTCGAAGTATGTACGAGGCAATGCCGTTCATTTCAATATCGAACATCTGGAGAATGCAACTAGCGAGAAAGATGCAAAAGGTACCTTCTAAAAGAAGTAGATAGCGCGGCATCCGCTGAACCGGAGTAATGAGCAGCTCCGTCAATGTCTGTTTAGAGAACGGCCCATGGAGTTTTGCTGCCTCGGAATAGCGAAGCTGAGAGCAGGAAACAGAGAGAAATGAATAAAAATACTGGACAATGATACGGGTGCACAGTTTGTTGAGAACAGCGGGTAAATGATCATGTCATACAGAAGACTGCAGGCAAATAATGATGTCATAAAGAGAACTGCAGACAGACGATGCTGTCATACAGAGAATGGTACATAGGGATGTCAGATGAGTGGTGCAACACAGCTATAGTATTAGTAAAGGCACCTGGAATGACTCTGTTACGTATTCAGCAGCATACCCGGTGCCATGCAGCTTCGTAATTGTCTGCTATAATTGCTCGAGGCTCTGCACACAAGGTGGATTCTGAATCGTATTATATGTACCGTGTACCGTACAGTGCAGCATAACAAACACAGCGTGGTCCAGCAGGAAATAATAATATGGTTGCTGTAGAACCTCAATGTAAAGAACAATGGTCACAATATGCCAACATACCTTCATGAACGCCATGAAGCGAGGATTGGACTTGGACTTCTTTGTCACCGTCTCTTGTCGTCCTTCGTAAAAGTTGATGAACCGTGGGTAGATCTGAATCATTTCATCCACCTGTACACACAGCCAACAGGCAGCCAACGACAAGCAACGAAACTCTTATAAGTCCCACAGCAAGCCCCCAACAACCCTAAAGAGAAACAGAAGCCAACAAGGATGGCACTGGGCGTGCCGCTCAGTAAACACAAAGTGTACCCATTGTTCAAGACGACTGCAACACAAACTCACGTGCTTGAGGAGGATATCACCGAAGCATGTTGTGTCCGTTATTGTCGTGACACTGAAGCGATTCTGAAGACTGCACTGCAAGAGACGAAGAAAACGTGACATCAAGAAATAATTGCCCGTTAGCTTCCTCTTTGTCCAAGTGTACTGCGAGCCAGACTGAGCTAGTCGTATGCAATTACGAGATGGTGTAGTTCGGGATTGTACACAATCCGGTGATAGAAGAAAAAAATTAGTCCAGCTCATGCATTGTGTACCGCTCAACCAGCCCGTTATGGTAAGTACAGACCTAGCCCACCACCCACACACATCCACACACACAAACATATCCCCTCCTCCCCTCCCACCCACACTGTAACATATCACCTAAGCCAGAACGAGAATGCCTTGAGCACAGAGGTGCTAGGAAACACTAGGGGCACTGATATCCGCAAGCTCTGTGATCTATGTCCCTGTCATATTCTTCCCGAGAAGATCATCAGCTCTACGCAAGAGGAAATCAGACTGTAGCCATGACAGGATTTCCAATACTGCAAACAATCATACTAACGCACTTACTAGCATTTTCTCGTGTAAAGCGGCGAGCTGGGGAAGAGGGTAGAACATCTCCTTGACCTCCTCCGGATTCAAAATGGCACCGCCAATCTGATTGGGTAGTTCCAGTGGCTCTACAAAGCTCTGCATGGGTACACGAGACAAGAAGACCCAGCAACAAAATACGTATCCTTTACATACCAATACAGAATGCACCCTTAAATGCAATGCTGAACTATGCAGCGCACAGAATCAAATCAGGAGGGACGCGTTCCAGTAGAGCTGCAGTTCCTGCCCAGAACTTTCACAAAGACTCCCATGGCTGTGCATGAAGGCGTTCACATGTGGACATGATTCAGGAAACAGATCAGCTTGGTAGCGAGGGACGTAGCATCAAACACAAGACGCGTCTAAAATAGCTCCTAATAATATAAGATGCACTGTGACTGACAAAACAGACACTCTCCATGGGTACACACACGTGCACGCACACACACACACACATCCGCGCACACACATACACACACACACAGATGCACACACACCCACACACACACACACACACATACAATATTAACTGGTTTGAGGGAAAGACACACATACATACACACAGATGCACACACACATACACACGCACACTTACGTTAACTATGTAGTTGAGTATGGCAACGTAGTTGACCTCCGTCTCTTGTAGTTCTAAGCACTTGTTGCGGCGCTCGGCGAGTTTCTTGTTCAGCTTAGTCATAGTAGGGCTTTCAGCTACTTCGCCTACGGCATCGATAGAATATTCAGAAGAGACAATCAACAACTGCACCCTACTCATCCCAGTCAGTCTATGGAGACAGATCATTTGGGAAGAAGAAACGCTGGCATTAGAAGCACAAGGGCGTATACACAGCGCAATTGCGAACGAATATGCGTGCTGGTGAATAGAATGAACCACTGCTCAATACCAAAAACAACATCAGCAGGTTGGCTACACAACGAACGGTGAGGGGTTCTAGTGTCAATATATGCCTGCTGCAGGTTTGGGTAAGGATAGAGAAAGAGAGTGTAAAGTATGTATGCATCCATACAAAAAAATCACGACTCGCTTGAGACTCAGACTGAGTTTCCAGCATCCATAGGAATGCCACCACCCTGCAAAGATCTAAGGTGCAGATGCAGCTCCTAAAGCGGTGGGAGGTGAGTAGATCAGCCCACCAGCAAAGTGGCATCCGTACAAACAGTGGGAAAATAGGCACAGCAAAGACATACTTATGGGGCTGTTGGTGGGTTCTAGTGTGAGCTGTTGGGAAGTAACGGATCCAGCTGTCGACACGGATGACAAGGGAAGGGAGGGCGATGACGACGGAAAGACAAACGCATTGGGTGTGGTAAGGGGCGAAGGACCTGCATGAGACAGTCCGGGGCGGTGAAGAAACGGACGGCAGCTGGGCGAGCGCGACGGAGTGCTCTGTGTGACACTCTGTACGCAGACACAAGACACAGCATGTGCAATGAAAGGATTGAAGAGAGAGAGAGAGAGAGAGAGAGAGAGAGAGAGAGAGAGAGAGAGAGAGAGAGAGAGAGAGAGAGAGAAAGAGAGAGAGAGGGGGGGGGGGAGAATGGAAATAGGCATTAATGCACACATGCAAGCTTGGAGAATGAATACACACAGGGGCTAGAAACAAGCAGGCCACCGCTCTACGAAGAGCACCCAATATCGACAGGCAGAACTTACACGGGTGCAAAATCGTAACTGCTGTGTCTTCCGGAGAGGGGCAACCAGGATCAAGTAAGAACACATGCCACCTGAATGGCTGACTGAATGTCAGAATGTTAAAAAATTCTGACATTTTTCTATGCGTCTTAAAAGCATAAGCAATCCAGGCAAACATTGTATGAGAACTATAGCACAGGCTGTTACCTGGAAGAGATGCAGGTTAGAATTGCTGCAGGCACGGATTTGAATGGACTCCCAGAACCACTGCAGAGACAAACACAGAACAAGTCAGAGAACAGTGAGACTGGAAACATGGCAAATCAGCAATTATTTCTTTACGGCAAACGATCACCCAAGGAGTCGTGGGACTCGTGTAACTACACTACTAGACATGGTTAGCTAAATACAAACACAAACACACAAACACCCACCCACGCACACCCACACATGTACAAGTATACCCCCCCCCCCCTCCACACACACACACACTTGCATACAGCGTGGCTTACATCTGCTTTGACAGCCACTGCTCCTGTCGGCATGTCATCCAGGCGAGTAAGATCAGGCGAGCAGACGACGTGTGTGCAACTCTCGCTGTATGGGACAGCTTTGCAACCTGGAGAGAGGAAGAAAGAATGCCGTCAACAGAGCGGTTCTTTGAGGCCAGCACATCCATGTGCAGATGTCACTGACTCTAGTCAATACAGGTGTGTACAATCAGGCATATCTGTTGTCAAATCTAACAAGCTACATGTACTATAAGTACAACAGTGAGAATTCGTACTAGAAGTAGATGGTATATCAGTATTGTACATGAAAGAAACGAGGCCAGATTCCAAAGATTTAGCCGTTGGCTTTCAACTGGATTAACAATCATAGTACTAAATGGGTTACTGCGTTCTCTACGGGGGGGGGGGGGGGGGGGGGGGGTCAAGGCAGGCAGTCCATGTGGTTGCAAGCACAAGTAGAGTCCATAGCGGCCTGTCAAATCCTTGACTCGTTCACTCCTAGAATCGCTGTAGTAGGATCAAGTGATGAAGTTAATCTCGTCAAAGGGGCATATGCTCCAATCTAGGCCCCACTGCGTTTCAATGCTCAACATTACATTGTCACATTATACATGGTGGACCTTTACAAAGCAATTTAGCAATGATCACATATAAAACAGAACAGAAGAAACTTCAAGAAAGCTGGAATTGATTTGACTTCACTTCACTGCAGCTGTATTTAGGGTTGAAGAATATGGTGGTAAAGACGCACCTGGCGAAATGGCGCAAGGCACAGAGCTGGCCTTCTCACCACCTCCCACCATCAGTTTGTGCTTGGTCGAGTGCTAACTGATGTACCAGCCCACTATGGCAGACATCACTACTATAGCCATGCATCTACTAGATGCCTGGTGCAAATTGATGGTGGTGGTGAGAAGGAGAGCTCTGTGCCAAATTGTAACTGTGCAGCTTAGAGAGCATATGTGGACAGGCGTGTATTTACCACCATTTCGCCAGGTGTGTCTTTATCACCATATTCAACAGAAGAAAGCTGAGTAAATGCTGTTGAAAGGAAAGGGACACATGGATACGAGGAACGTATGAGTGACTGTCCACCACTGCAACTAGATAATATGGTCAGAAAGTGCGACAACTAGGCACGAAAACTGACAGAGTACTGTGACATTCAACGACCTGACACCTACATGTAACTCCAACACATCTCCGAAGAACAAACCAACGACCTCGCCACACACCCTATCTGCTGAATGCACAGTGCAAAGAAATTCATCAGATCCAACTATACTCGCGACCTACCGCAAATGGCATGCATGGCCACGTGAACATCTCATCAACCTCAGGATTGGGCCACGGGTACATCCAATAAGCAAGAAAACGTTTGGTCACCCTGCAACACCGGGTATATCTGTACAGAATTGAATGACCCGCCACGTTTGGTCACCCTGCAACACCGGGTATATCTGTACAGAATTGAATGACCCGCCGCCTATCAAAAGGACTGACAGATGCTGTAAAGGACCTCGTGCAAGATTACAGGTGAAGTACAACATTGACTTACCGTTGAGATCACAGAAACTCTCCATTTGCTGTCGGTCTTCCTCGCTGAACCCACAGAACGATAAAGTCAAGTCCTTGAACGGCGGCAAACGATGCTGCATCTGAAAAATACATGGAGAAAGGGAGTGTGCCAGGAGTGTGTCTATACTGTACGGCCCAAGATCCGAGCAGATATGCGCAAGAGCTATGTGTATACTGAGACTGGTGAATGGGAGGCCTGGTGATGTTCAAACTCAACTTTCTGAATAGCTGTGAACGTTTTCGATAACTCATCGGGAATTCAGGGTCACTAGTCCGGAACAGAAGAAGAAAACGCGAGCAGCTAAATGTCACATGCACACAAACGTCACATGCACGCTACCACACTTACCATGTTATCATCAGTGGCTCGAACATGTCTAAACAGTGAGAAACAAACAGTAGCAGACACTTGCTATTTAGTACAGCGGCAGTCTAAAAGACTCTAAAGCACTGCTATTACCAGCCTGCTTCATCATCTCACTATTCTCATTCTACCCGTATCCGTTACATGCCTGCTCCAGTGGATCCACTGTGTATTGGTCTATTTTGACTATGGTACAGGTCCTTGGGACTTCTGCATGCTGCCAAGGTGATGTTATCATTGGGCTAAATGTGTGCGTACCAAATACTGATGTCAGAGAAAATTCCGCCACGGACTAACAATGCTAAAATTGATAATGTACACGAGACATGATGTGTGAGTATCAGATCAAACGATATAGCACACTCTGCTTACAAGTCGTGCCGACTGTCCCAGCATGCCTCTACCCACTGTGTTGACATGATGGACCGACCCAGCGCCACTGCTTTCTGCACAGAACGAGCATGCAGAATGCAAACAGCATGCGATACCAAGCCACCGGATTTCCTCAAATACATTAGTAGACAATGCCATATTAGGCCATGCTCGTATATAAAGTTTAGCTCTTGCGATAACATTGCACATAACGATAACATTCATCGATAACATTGCTTTTTCTTTTCTATAAATGTATCCTTGGCTCTCCATCCGAGTCCATTCTTGCACATTACTTTACTTGTTTCTTGTGTATCTTGCATGGTGATACTTTCATGGATGAAATTGTACCCAAATTAAAATAAATAATGACTTCTACAGGTTTTTCGGCACGTTACTCCTGTTCTGCAATGTTTCTACAGGTACAGTACCGCCGGGCGCCGAAGAACGGCCAGGCTAGAATTTCTCCATTATTTCATGGAACGGTATAGGCTGGATTTTTGCAGATAAGAACGGAAACCGTAATTTACACTCAGACGTATAACTGCATAAATGTCATGTAAGACTGTAACATCAAATAAAAACAAAACTGCTGTGTTCGCTAAATATAAGAACGGGCTAGCCTAGAACCCTGACCCCCCCCCCCCCCCCTCCCCCCGTTCTTCGGCGCCGGACAGTACTGTATGGCAACACCCGAACACGATTTTCGTGCTATTTGAAGTCAATGACAACCAAGTCGGGTCAAGGGAGGGATGCCGTGCCACCCTTGTCGTCCGCCCTGGAGCAGCTTCGAAGGCTGCAAACATTTACCGGGCGCCGGGAGACATCGACAAACTTTCGTGGGCGGTGACGGATGAGGGGAGTTCCTCCGACACTCCCGTTGATGTTGACAAGGACGGATACGAATGTGCCATGCTTGGTAGGTACCAGTGTCTGCTCCAGAGCTGGGTCAGCCGGGTCAGTGACCCGGCTGGAGAGTTCTTGGGCCCGTTTGGAAAAAGAACACCGGGTCACTTGTGACCCGGTTGGGAGTCGTGTTGAGTACTTTTTTTGTTATACTGTACTTCGAGGGGGTGGAGGTAGACACTGATATGACAGTCTGCAGCTAGTGAAGGTGCGCGTGGACAGAGTACCAAGTACGTTCAGACAATGTCGTAAATATTTTTAGTCTAGACTCCTGCTGTACAGTAGCCGCACTTGTACGTACCCGGCTCTGACCCGGTTGCAAGAGTTGGGCCAGGTGCACGTGTACCCGGTTGTTTTGCAATCCTGGAACAGACACTGGGTACTACTCTTTTTGTAGGTGTTCTAGTCCAATAACAGTATAGGTCTATGTGCAAAAGCAGTGTACTAGTATACATGTACCGTAATAACGCACGTATAAGCACATGCGCTTAAAAGTGAATTTTTGCTACGAATCCAATTTTCAAAAATGAAAATGTTCCACCTAAACGCGCATGCGCGATCAGAGTTCAGTTGCCAGAGTCTTTGTGTTTGACTAGGTCTTGTAGTGTCAGTTTCATGGTTCCTGTATGCTGTTTTTCAGACTTTTATCCGTGATTGTGTCAAAGTGAGAATTTTGGTAGTGCTTCGCCTATAAGAGCATGCGCTTATAAGTGAGAGTGCGCTTATATCCGAATACAGGCACATGCGCCTATATGTGCGTTACTACGGTATGTGCATGGTGTGCATTGTGATATATTTGGTCAAGAAATAATGATGATACCAATCCACAGTACTTGATGTAATTGGCGTATTTTGGACTGTTCTTCGTTTCTTTCAGATGTGACTTGTAAGGATGTGTCGACCCCGAAAAGGGTCAAGACCGAACGGCCGTGGGGGAATCCAATCAGGAACCCCCACGGCCAAATATCCAGAAGGCGATTGACAACATCGCCGAAGCAATCAAGACTGAGGAGAGGGAGGATGATCCAGACAGGCTCTTCTGCCTGAGCCTTGTGTCTCACTTCAAGTTTTGCCTCCTCTGTGTGCTCTGAGACACAGCCTTCCCCAGAGCCGGATTCTGAATTCCGAACGGCCGTGGGGGAATCCAATCAAGACCCCCCCCCCCCCTGCGGCCCAATATCCAGAAGGCGATAGACAACATCGCCGAAGCAATCAAGACTGAGGAGAGGGGAGGATGATCCAGACAGGCTCTTCTGCCTGAGCTGTGTGTCTCACTTCAAGGATTTGCCTCCTCTGAGACGGAGCCTTCCCCAGAGCCGGATTCTGAATTCTGAACGGCCGTGGGGGAATCTAATCAAGACCCCCCCCCCACGGCCCAATATCCAGAAGGCGATAGACAACATCACCGAAGCAATCAAGACTAAGGAGAGGTAGGATGATGCAGACAGGATCTTCTGCCTGAGCCTTGTGTCTCATTTCAAGGATCTTCCTCCTCTCCGACGGAGTCTACTCCAAGCCAGGATTCTCAATGTCGTGGTAGAAGTGGAGTCGGCGCAACACCTCCAGCGTCAGGACAAAAGGTCAAAGCGTTGACACTACCACTCAGGACCCCCTCCCTCACACTGTTCGTAAATAATACAAGACAGGTATTCTATTGGCGGAAAGCAGGCATGTGTGTGTAAGGATATGTTAACAGTGAGTAAGTTTTCTTAACCATGCCATCCTCCTTACCTCATAACGAGAACTTGTAACATTGGGGGCAACCACATGACTGACATCGGATATGTCTGTCCTCACATCAGCACCCATGTACCGTACTTTCATCACCAGTCCATCCTACATGGCGAGAGAGAGAGAGAGAGAGAGAGAGAGAGAGAGAGAGAGAGAGAGAGAGAGAGAGAGAGAGAGAGAGAGAGAGAGAGGGAGAGAGAGAGAGAGAGAGAGAGGGAGAGAGAGAGAGAGAGACAGAGAGAGAGAGAGAGAGAGAGAGAGAGAGAGAGAGAGAGAGAGAGAGAGAGAGAGAGAGAGAGAGACAGAGAGACGTGTGGCAGCTCGAGAGAGTGCTCGACGCACCTAGGTGCAGAGCCTTATGCAGGTACAGAGAAGGGAAACAAAGCGGTGTTGCTGTTACTCAGAGTTTCACGCGTTAGCGATCATCAGACGGCACTGCCTGGGCTGCCTGATGATCGCTAACGCGTGAACTTCTGAGTAGCAGCAACAACGCTTTGTTTCCCTTCTCTATTACCTGTATGCACTTCCTATGAGAAGTTCCGTGCAAATGAAAAGCAAGTCTTCATTAATAACCACTATAGTATGGGTTCATTGATAGGCATCAGTACCAGTAATACTGCATAGTGAGGAAGCACACTGACATACCATGTCCTTCTTCTCGCCTGAGCGAAATCCCATGAAGCAGATCTCCAGACCCGACATATTCAATGAATAAACGGGCCTCCTGGTGAATGGCAGATTCTGAACACAGAGTAAATAGGGACACAAAGATGAGGAATTGCAGCCAGACACGATCAATAAAATCACATTATCCTAATGAATGAGTCAGTACTCTACGCCAGTCCACAGCCCGGTGACGGCGGTGTTTACAGGTCGGGTGCTGTACAGTACCTGGTATTATATTACATGTCTCGGTCAAACTACGTCGGAAACACTGCGTCAGGGTCTGAATCATGAGTTTTTCCATGGCAACAGATGAAAAGACGGGACAACTAAGCAGGGGTCGCACAATGAAATCAAATACATTTTCCGGACTTTTCCCAGACCATTTTTTCTAGACCACACGAAGTAGCAAATTTAATTCAAAACTGCAAAATAATGTCAATCGGTGCTCACTGCCTCAGTACACGTAGCAGCAGAACTAAAAATTGAAATAACGCATGCCATGATGACTCGTGCCTCAGACATATTCATGACACAGCAAAGCTTTTTTTTTTTAAGATAGGAAATCAACTGATATTCGAAATCAAGGAACAGAAGGCAAAAAATGTAAGCCTGAAGATTCCACAATGTAAAATAAATGAACAGTCGACTCAAACACACCAAAAGGCTGACACGACAGAGCACGAATGAAATGACCCAGGATAACTACAGAAATTGATGGGTGACAGCATGATCATATTCCTTTCAACTCTCTTTCTCCGCCATGGCACGAGCAACTGACTACAGCTAAGTGGACGTACTGTACTGTATCGTAAAGATTTGATTTTGTGAAGTGTGCCAGGCCACGGCAGCAAAAGCACAAATAAAGTGTGACTCCACGTCAGCATCAATTGCTTGGGTTTGATGCTAGTATAGGTCCAGCATGAAATTTGAAGTAGCGTGACCGAAGCCAGGGTGTCCTCACATAGCCAGTATCAAACACTCAGGATATACATGTATGCACCAAGAATCTACACTTTGAACTGGTGTGGAACACTCACCGTCTTGGCAGCCGCACAGTAGTGCAAACAAGGTGGACCCAGAATCCTGCAGTAAGCCAAAGAGAGAACAGAAGCAAGAACAATGCACATACTTGAACGAGGGAAAGTTCTCTGTGCTGCTGCTGATAGTGGTGATTGTGGCATTCCAACAAGAAGAGCAAACACATTATATTCGTGGTCCAATTGAAATCTAGAGATAGCCACCGACACTAGTATCAGGCACTACACAAGAACAAGAACAACAGCAGCAGCAGCAGCGACGACGACAACGACGACGACGACGACAACGACGACGACGACAACAACAACAACAACAACAACAACAACAACAACAACAACAACAACAACAACAACAACAACAACAACAACAACAACAACAACAACAACAGCAACAGCAACAAGTCCAGTCATATTGACTTTTCCACATTTGTACGTCATTATAACTAGTGGATCATCGTGTCAGATGCAGCTCCTACTAAAGCAGTGGGAAGTGAGTGGATTACACCCAATACCTGAAAATCCCATCAGCTACAGCTATGTTGCCATCACGGTGGGTGACAAGTTCTCAATTGACAGTGGGTCGCAATGCACTGAGAACAGTTCCCTCAAAACAGACGTGCAGACAAAGAGCACTATTTGCAGTGCATAATTTTATCTAAACTCGGATACTGAGCCAGTAATAAAATGTAAAAAAAAGAAGAGAAGAAACACATGAGAACCTTCCCCTCTTCGGTCCTACGTAACCATGAACCTTCCAAGTTGGAAGGCTGTTGGTTTGCGCACTGGAGATGTGTTAGAGCTAGGTCTCGGGTCGCTGAATGTCTCAGTAGCCTGTCAGTTTCGCGCCTTATTATCGCACTTTCTGACTGTTTATCATCTTGTTACAGTCGTGGATAGTTGCTGCATAACTCGTTCTCATGTGTTTCTTCTCTTTTTTTACATTATTTTATCTATTTACTTATTCACCGTCCAATGGCAGTAACGACATAAATGGACGGGGACATAAGCCAGTCATGGAAACAAAGGAGAAGAGAGAGAAAGAAAGACAAAACGGTAAACTGAGGAGAGAAACACATCAACAACAACAACAACACTCAAGCATGCTATGCAGAGCGTTGCAATGGTACCTACCTGACGTGGCTACTCCTTAGAGACCTGACCTTGCTCCACAGCTTATCGAACAGAGCTCCATCGAAGTTTGACACGACGAAGGCCAGGTCACAGCCACTGGGTACTTCATCAGGAATCTTAGCCTCGTTGGAAAATGCCACCTGCAGCTCCAGGACCTAGACCGAGTAGTGAAAGCAATCAAACAAACACCTTTAAATAATGCTTATGTCTTACAGTAAGATCGGGCGCCGAAGAACGCAGGGGCTCGAGCGCAGCCTAGGAAAGTTCTTAAATTTTTGATTCTAGCCAGACCGTTCTTATTCACACGCGCGCGGCGAGTCGAGTGACGTCATGACGTTTGTCATGTACATGTACATGTACATGTAGTGCAATGTAGTACTTCTAAACTAGTGGGTGTCGTAAATGGGAATGACTGTACATGTAGCAGTTACTGTTTACACGTGTACATGACATGTACTCACCTCCCATACATGTACAATGTAGATCTACGTACAATGTAGATCTAGTGTTCTTAAATCTGATAATTCTAGCCTGGACTGTTCTTAAATTTTGCCGGTTTTCCAGCCTGGGCGTTCTTCGGCGAGGTGTTCTTCGGCGCCCGATCTTACTGTATGCAATGAAAGATGGCGTGGACATAGCGTAGGCAAGAAACAAAAGCAGGGCAGTACAGTTCAGCACTGTACTGTCTAGGGTCAGGGTCACAACACCCCCTCCTCCCCCCCTCAAGCTCGACGAACTACTTGCAAAAAAACCCTTGGTGCCGGTCACAAAGAGCACGACTGCATAAGCGGACGGGTCCGTATTGCATATGTCTGGCATGACACATGCATGTACGTGTACTTTGATGCTGTACGTCGGTATAAAAATGCATTGTTTCCCACTGGATTTCATTGCGATCATTTCGGCCAGTTCTCTGAGCTCTGCTAAGGACACCTAACAAGGTCGAAACAGCTAGCTGTCCGCAGATTCTGTATGCACGTGTATGACTATGTCCCGGAAGGCGGATTTCAACTGGATCAACTCGAACACATGTCAAAATCTTTCCTACATGTGTAGATCTTTTTTTCTTTCTCTCGACCGGGTCAGTGACATGGGTTACTACTACTAGTACCCAATTATGGCTGTAGACTTGCATGATGAATATTGATGATTATGTCTATCTGTCTCGTGGGAGAGTTTCTGCCTTGTAGGCCCTTGTATCAGTATCACTCTGTACTACGTTTACCAACATGGCATTGGACACTGGATAGGCATGGCTACAGTACAAATTATCACGTATTCAGCGATCTAAACATTACTGGACGTGTCATATCGTTGATTTACCTTGGCACTTTCCGCAATGGCACTGTCATCGCGAAGGTCTTCGCCGACTACACACAGCCAAGCTTCACCACCTAGACAGTAACAAGTGAAAAAGTAAGTTAGTTCAAGATAGTGCAGTGGGTACCGTGGTGTACGAGAACAGTGAGGAACAACTAGATTGTGCTTACCGACTTCGTGGAAAGTGTCCTCGTTCAGTGTTGTCAGGCTGTACCTAGAGTGATTGACAGATCCTGTCGACACCCTGAGCCTAGCACTGCGCCTCTCCATGACTTGACCTTTCAGGAACTAACACCGTCACTGGTACAGCTCGTATGTGCAGGCAGCACTCGACTTTGCTCACAAACTGTTAGTTGACGAGTGGGAAGTCTGTGGCTCTCTCAGTACTCCATTGGAGACAAGAATAATTACCCTGGTATAACCTAATACTAGTTATAAGAATTACCCTCTACATTATAGGTATTACTCTCCATCTAATCGCAAAGGCCTGGAAGAGGCCTTGCCACAAAGATTCTCACTTCGACCATGGTCAACAGCTACGATATCTTGTTCTCCAGTCAAGTACGACAAACAATATACATGCATGCAGATTTTTCTTGCCGTTTGAAAACCCCGCCGCTACATATTTGGCAATACGCGACGAACGGATATCGCCTATCGGATATCCCGGATGATGACGAAACTGCATTGTACACGTGATGTTTCGTTTGTAACCAGGGGGTATTGTACTACTCCCTGTTTGTAACCATGAATCATGTGAATGGAAGAAGAGGTGGCATGCCCGGCCGGGAGCTTACATCGTGACGCATCCGCCAGGGCCAGGGAGAAGCACCCGGGTTATTGCGGGTACCACTGCCACTGGCTCGCCACGCTGGTCCAATCCGACTTGAATCTGGCACCCAACCTGTGTGAGTGTGTCCTGCTGAAGTTGGTGTCTTGCAGTAGTATTTATTTTACTTGGATACCCAACTGGCCTATGCTATGGCCTTCTTGCAGGGTGCACAAGGAACTTGACTGTATGTACATGTACACCGGCAATATGATTACAGTTCAAATCAACTCCGGCACCCTCCTCACCTTCCTGACTATCATGTATTATTCAGTGACTATTATTTATTATTATTGCAAATATTAAACGCTGAGTAATTACACGAATGCATAAAACCAGCATTTGCTTCCGGGGAGGATTCACAAAATAAAATAAAACACCATGGCTCAATGTAACTGCACATACGGAAAGCAGCTTCTATTGACATGTATGCATAGAATAAAAACTACAAACTGAACACAAACCCAGGCGAAGCCCAGGTTTGCGCGCTGCATTTAGTTATATATTCCACGTTGATAGTGAAAACAAATCACCGGTATGTACACAGTCACTGCACACCGCATTGTGTTACCAGGTGACCAGTGCAATTCTTCCTTGCCACACGTGAGGTCGTAAAAGTCATTGCACGGCGCTGAAATCGTACCGGACAACTGCACTTTTTTCTGAGATACAAGAAATCTGCCGGGATGAAGATGACGATGCCCAAGCATTTGGTATCATGCAGCCCCAAGTCCGGCATGCTGTGCAGTGCATGTGCTTCTGGCTGCCAATGGCCCGGACGTGTCGGATTTAAAAAAGATCGCGCTCATGCCTGCTCAGCTTCAGAAGCCGCTTCAGCTGGTTCCTTATGGCCCCGATATCGCTTTCAAAATGAGATGCAACTCATACCAGACACCCTGAGAAACACAGTATCCAATCACAAATTCGAGAGACAGGCTTACAGCTTTTCAGTGAAGGAGGGTGCACTGTACATGTATCATCAAGTACTTCGAAGTCACGATCCGAGAGAACCGTGTTACTGTACGGCAGAGCAAAATGAAACCTCCGCTAAAACACTGAATGAGCGGTGCTATGCACAGAGTCAAACTTGGATATGTATAAATTTCCTAATTTCCGAATAAATGATTGAGATAAAACTGAACGCATTTCTGAAAATAGTCTGGAAACTTAGTTCGGCAAACCCTACTTTGCATACAGCATTGTACTGCTCGGCCATGTTGGCAGTTTAGCCACTATGGAAGGTAGCACGTAGCAGCAAACAACGTGTAACACTAAAATTGGAAAAGAGTCTTCACGAAAAGGGAGCGACAAAATAATATTTAAGAGCTAGGCAGCCAGCGCCCAAGACGAGTGTGTATACGCTGCACTGAAACAACCGATCGCCGGGATCTGTGACACTGAGTGCACCGCAGCAAGCCACTGGATGTAACTGAAAGCTCAGCAGCGGCTAGTGTTGAGCAAGGTCACTCACCGGCAGAAGTTGTCCATTGGCTTGACGCCGATGTTCTCGTAGTAGACGCCTGCCTGCTCAAGCCAGTCCAGCACGTCCTGGCGCTGCTCGGGGATACTGAGCTTCATTGGGTGGATGAAGTGCATGGTTGGGTTCCACACTGCACGCGCCTGTCGATAGCGTTCACTGGTGTTGCCCCAGCTGTAGTGACCCTTCTCGCCATCGATGACGTTCGACTCCGGCGATGCCAGCTGCAGTAAGCTGGGAATGGCAAACTCAAAGAAGACCTCACGGAACATGTACGCCAGGAACTTGAAGTCCGGCACGAACCTTGCCGGCACATATCCAACATCAGAAACACCCTTGACAAAACAGTTCACACAGCCCAGGGCATTCTTCATTCGGCGCAGGTACTTCGGTGGGAGACAGTGGTACGCATTGTACGCAGCAAGTCGACCGAAACGCTGGGTCCAATGCCAGGACGGGACCGCAGCAGTTGTGGAGTTGAGGTAATATGGCACAAAGTCCGTGCCCCCTCGCCACACCATGGAGGCGTCAAGGACAGACAGCACTGCATGGTAATTCAGCATAACGTCATCTGCTATCCACATGTACCCATCATAGCCTGGATATTCATGCATTGCCTGCGCAATGGTACGGTGTTGATAGAACCCCTCCTGGACATTGGACTGATGCACTCCCATTGCGCTATCGCCGACGTCGGCATAAAACACGAGTTTGGAGAAGGCTTTTCCGTAGAGCTGCTTGATCAGAGGGATATTGTCGAAATAGGGAAAGTTGAAGATGATAATCAGTAACACACGCTTGCAGCCATTCACAGCACGGTTGTTTGGCTCCCGGAGAGATTGCTGTATGTCAATGCTGCTGCTGCTTGGATACACACAGCCCCAGAGTCGACAGCAACTGATCGTGTGCTGTGCACGCCAGTGCTCTGCGTCTCCATCGTCCAATCCATTCCGCCACGCTGCTGCCACCGCTCTCAGCTGGTGACGCCCGGCGGTGTGCTGCTTAACACATGCACTTACGGCCGCGGCAGGACTCTTGCTCAGAGATTGGTGATTGACGGCACTGAAGCCTCTCCATGCGTCCGCGTATCCATCAGGACACGTTATCTCCGGGTCAATCCACAGTGGAGGCTGGGGCACCACGTCCACGTCCTTAGGCTGACCGTTTGCGTACACTAAGCTATAAATCACAAACGCTGCTATGGCTAGTGGCAAGTAGATTGGTGAGCGAAGACACTTCAGACACAGCCTGGGATTGTAACTTGACAGTAAGCAGCCGATAGTAGCGCGCCAATTGGACGTTTCACGTAGTTCTCTCAGGCCGGCAGCTAACGATCTCACCAAAAGCCTCCAGCTCGAAGCCGAGGCCTTCAGAGCAGCAGTCCACTTGCCTATGTGTCTCTGCATTAGCTGCTATAGGCACTAGTTACCGCACAATGCATGCAACTATAGCGTTCTGGACACCATTCTTAGAAAAGAATCGTCTTGTTTACCATTACTGAACGTCGATATAATTACCCGTACTGAGAGCTCGGTTTAGGTCTAAAGAAGTGTTCTTCTATTGCCACGTAACGGGGTGATATCTCAACCAGGACTAAACTCAAGAATGGTAAATGGGGTGCGGCACGACTTTACAATTTTTATTATCATCAAAGTGAAAATACAAAAGACATTACAGTTTACTTGCCTTCATGATTCACTAATCTGATCACTGTTCCACGGCCACGGCAACGGCATGCTTTGCTACGCACGTAGATCTACGGCGCGGTGCAAAATACAAAAATACACTGTAAAACTGGGGGGGTCTTCTGCAACCACACGAGAGTCGGAGTGCACTAGTGCTAGTCATGCTGGACATACTGTCACCCGCCCGTACCCGCCTTCTGATTTCCTTGATACCAAAACGGTCACTGGGTATTATAATATCAAGAGTACATAACCCCCCTACATAACCCCCCAGAGTGTGCAACGCCTGATCCAGCTCTGCATAGGGTCTTGGTCGAGCGGAATCGGATCTTTGCGTCATAATACCGTACACATCTGAGGGGAACCCGGGGAGTCGCGGGTACTCTAAGAGTCTTGGATCAAAAACAATGGTGCCCTGCCTCGAGACCGGCCTTGCGCTGGTGTGAAGTGTACGCATGACATCAGAAGATCCGATTCCGCTCGACCAAGACCCTACACAGAGCTGGATCGGCGTTGCACACTCTGGGGGGTTATGTACTCTTGATAATATCCCCCATTATTATATTGCATACATGTACAACATAACATGACTGTATTTTTTGAACAGTACAATGTACATGACTTGTAGTCAATATTGGCCTGCTACATACATGTATACAGTAGATCTACTTGTTGGCAAGACTTGCCAATAAGTAGTTACACTAGTACGGGTACTGTAATTTCACAAATTTTCGGTGTACTTTTATTTTCGGTACTTTCGGTGCGTCTGTTTCATACCTAAAATTTCAATACACCGAACAAACACTAACACACATAATCCAATAGGGAATTGCTTCTCTGTACCGAAAATTTCTGTTCGCCTAACCTGGCCTTTTGCCCTCATACCGAAAATATTGAGCACCGAAAATTTCTGAAATTAGAGTACTTGCCACTCCTTTTTTTCAATTTTTTGTAGGACATTCCGAGACAGTGATTGGATGAGACGATACTGATGCAACTCAGCATCATAATTATAATTATAGTATTCCCCACACTACTAGTATAGCACCAGCTAGAACGTGACTGAACACGAGCTTGATAGCATGTCAGTGTTGAAATGCATGCCAGCAACCACTAAAATTATAAATATACAATCGGCACCGCCAGTTATGCAGCCAGCCGCATTCACATAGATATTTTAGTCATCGGCGGCGGCCAACAGAAAAGCAATACGGTAACCGGTAACCGCTGAAACTCACGGGCAGCCAAGGAGGTGACGCGCCTTAGGGAAAGGCAAAAATAACACATTTGGCAGCTCAGAAAATACGATTACATGTACATGTATATACATGCCAGCAGGGAGTTGCACTGTGGGACATGTTCTGAAAGTACAAGCCGCATGGGTTTTTCCGATGACCGTAATTCATTAGCAGCAAAAGCAAGCACATGAGGAATTTCATTCTCGAGAAACTTGAGTCAACCAGATGATATGACCAGGGTGCAAAGAGCAGGTATTACACCCCCCCCCCTCCCTGATTATAGCTGTACATGACTGTACAGGTCAAGTTGTCGGATTGTCCACTTGAATTTCCACCCCCCTGGGCAGCTTGTAGGCTACAAATGATGTCGTAAAGAGGATGTAGCCAATAATCCAAAACACCAGGTGGTAGTTGAGAGGGAACGTCATCTGGTTCGTTGTGCCCCACGCAAATAGAACGCTGGCGAGCGACGGGCCAAAGAACGTTGAAACAGAAATGCCAACTTCCGCTACGGCATTGAGCCTTACTCTGTATTTATTGCTTGACGCATTGTTGACTAGGATAGTGCTGGTGGTACCGGCCAGACTGCGAAAGATGTACATGAAGGCAATGTGCATTACCAGCAGTACCCACACCGCAACCGTCATGAATGCTATACTGGTGATCTTGAAGGACCAGCGCGGGTTGCCGCCGTGCTTGCTGGCTGCCCTCTTGGCACGCACGGGGCACCGCCAGTCGTGCTTGCGAGCATGCCGCGTCAGAACCAGGTCGAACTCAGCCTCCTCAGGATCTATGTTGTCATCTTTGTAGTAAACAACGACGCGATCTTTGCTCTGTTTCTTCGCTGAGTGCTGATGCCAGTGTGTTTGTATTGCACTCGGTGATCGTCTTGCGGCCAAATCTTGGAACCTGTCGCTTACCTCACGCTCAACTAGCTCGTCATGGCCAAGCCCTACCGGCAGAGACTGATCATCAGCCCGTACACGCACCACCGGTAAAGAAACATTGTGTTTGCCTTCGCTGTTTGACTCGTACAGCGGCATGTACCAAGTCGACAGCCACGGCAGTATAATGAGGCTGACACCAAGTAGAAACGCGCTGCAGTAGAATGTGCGGCGCAGGCCGGCCTTGCGCGACAGCGCCGGATAGACGAGCAATTGGACAAGCAGTGACGCAGCACTGCCGGTGGTCACTATCAGACCGAGATGGGCGCTATCCATGCAGAAACCACCTCTTGAAGGCCGCTGTAGCAGGATGAGGGTCACCACAGCCGTACTGGACTGTGTTGCAAGTCCCCACAGCAAGATGGTGTATAGAACAGTGACGTTGGCCGGGTCATTGCGGTATGCCTCGGCATAGTAGTCGAATCCGCTGCGTAACTTCTTCCCCAGCCTGCTGCAAGTGGCTCGGCAACAATCGCAAAACGTCAGTCGTCTACTGGGGTTCATATCCAGTGCCGAGTACTTGGTCTTGAGGACTAATGGTATTTCATCGCCATACGGGCATACACACAGCCGTGCACACAGTCGCTGGTACCATGGCAGCTCAGGTATTGTCCTGCCGGCTGCCAAGCTCTGGGCCAGATAGTCCCGTCGGTCGATACCGAGCAGTTTCACTTCTTCATCGCCACTGCCACCAGCACCGCTGCTTGGAACGCGAGCAGTGCTTGTTTTTGCTGCACTTGGTGTTATGAGTGTCTCCTTGACACAGAGTAGCAAGAATACGAACAGTGTCATGTAGATTGAGATTATGACCAGACAGGGCAGAAGGAACGGCACGTGCCGGAAGAACGCAACGTTCAACGCCCGGTACTTATTGGCCGGTTGAGATAGGAAGCCGGCGACCACTGGACCGATTATACGGCCCAGTGAGCTCCACACGCCGCGGAGCGAGAACAGCCTCGGCCGGTTGTGTCGCCGCGAGCTCTCGCAGAGCAATGTACTGACGATGGCTTGGTTGCCGTAACTCAAACCCCATCCAAAGCGGGCTAGGAGGGCCCACCAGAACGCCTGCGCCACGCCAAACAGAAAGCAGAACAGCGATGCGCTCAGCAGGCTGGCCAGCAGCACTTTCCGCCGGCCAAATCTCTCTGCGGCCAAAGCCAGCCCAGCATTGCCGATCATAGTGCCCAGAAATCCCATCATGATCATCAGGCTGGAGTAGAAACCGATTTCGTGTACGTGTATGTGCAGCAGATACTGTGTCATGAACGGCTCCATAATAGTCAGCATACTGTTGGTCATGTACCGCGCGAACGGGATGGCTGTTATTGGCAGGACCTGCTTCCAGTTGATACCGCTGGTGGCCCGTACAACCTCGTGCACGTCCTCCTCATCGTCGCCGTTTGCTACTGCGGGAGAGGCTGCTGGGGCGGCCATGTTACTTAGCTTGCAAGGCAGTTCAGCATCTAGAGATCACCGGCTCACACGCCCGCTGTGTTTGCTTGGGCATAGTCCCCATGTACCGCCAACTGCCCGGGCCTGATGCAGCACAGCATGCACTGGGAAGGCGAAGGAAAACGTGCTCTGCAACCAAGACTAGACGCTAGGCACGTCCAACACCCCAGGCCTACTTCTATTCCACGTCCGCCTACGTAATCATTAGCCTCTGTAGGACTACGAGTATCCTCACTTGAGGAGAGACATGATACTGAGGGAGCAGAGGGTTCGGCTAAGGAAGAAAAAGACAAGAAACACAGTGCTGGATATTGCTTCTGCAGTTCTGGTGAAACCAGAGCTTCGACATTTACCTAGGCTGTACGCTTGTCGTTCAGAACCCAAATCCATGTGAATTTCACAACTGCACGCTGCGCCCTTTCGCACGCGGAAGATGGTGCGGCAGTCTACTCAGGGAGAACCGCAATCTAGGAAGTGACGGAATGCGGCGTTTATCCAGGGCCAAGTCGGGATGCCTGAAATGTGCAGTGCTGTGACCGCGAGCGCTACGCACTGCACTAGCAGCGGGCAGCGGGCGGAACGCAATGATCGCACGCAAAGCTAAACTAACAGCCATGCCACTGACTGTACATGTACAATGTACCAGTACACAGTGTCAGCAGTAAGCTACACTATACAGACTAATATTATGTGTGCAGCGAGAGCACAGCGTACATTGTATCTAATATTGCATCTATTTGTATCTAATATTGACTGACTCATTGAGTAGACGAGGTCAATAATTATAGGAAATAAAAGACGAGTAACAGCCCGAGGTACAGTACAGGTGAAGCTGGGGTCTTTTACGAAGTTTCTTCCTAGTATGAACTATGAACCACAGAAGTGAAAATTAGATGTATCATGAGAAACCAAAGCACGTGTTCAATCCCTGAAAAAGGGTCAGGCTATATTGAATGCTTATACGTCTTGACATTGTCATTGTATTTGTAGTATTTGACTCCTTAGGTATGGCAACAATCAGTGTGAGTCAATACTGTAAGAGAGTGATAACAAGTATAGCGATGAACACCGGCATCCACGACTGTAACAAGATCATAAGCAGTCAGAATGTGCGATAACAGAGCCCAAAACTGACAGGCCACTGAGACATTCAACGACCTGCCACCTAGCTCCAACACATCTCTTACGCGCAAACCCACTCTTTTGGCAACAGCCTTCCAACTGGCTGGGAAGGTTCGCGGTTAGGTAGGACCGCACTGGAGATATGACTGTTAGAG
Organism: Sycon ciliatum; assembly: GCF_964019385.1. Classification (NCBI taxonomy): domain Eukaryota; kingdom Metazoa; phylum Porifera; class Calcarea; order Leucosolenida; family Sycettidae; genus Sycon; species Sycon ciliatum. The sequence continues at coordinate 11,650,343 of NC_088644.1, forward strand.
CTAGGTCTCAGGTCGTTGAGTGTCTCAGTAGCCTGTCAGTTTTGTACTCTGTTATCGCACTTTCTGACTGCTTATTATCTTGTTACAATTATAGTTGTGGATAGTTGCTCCATAACTCGTTCCCATGTGTTTTCTTCTATTTTACACTACTTCTTTGCATTTTTCACTCCAATTTCGAGAGAAAAAATCGCATGATGTGGACAGCACTTGTAAAGTTGTATTTCTTGTGAACAGGTACCTGTCGCACAAACATCCCAGCAGTGGCGAACAATCCAATACAGTCGGAACATGCACAGTTATGTCAGAATTCCGCAGACGATGGCCAAGCACAGGTTCGGAGACCAGTAACGCGAAGCATGACTCGTGCGACGACATCCACCACCGGAGTTGGACTTGAAGTTGAAGCAAGCAGAGACAAATCAATGACGTTGAGGGCAGAAGGTGATACTGAAGAAACCACGGATGAGGAGGGTGAGAGCAGTGCTGGAGAAAATGACATGGACAGCCACTGAGGACGAGGAGGAGCAGACTGAAGGTGAGAGCGAAAGGAAACAGTCAGCAGTATAGAAACACCTGTTGTCCAATAGTCAATGCCGTTCGATGTACATGTATTAGGATTCGTGCTTCACTGTTTTGTGCCATGCTTGTGGGTTTTGTGAATTTAAAAAAAGTATTAGAAGCTATCCGCAAGTACAACCCAGATCTATGCAGTCAAAAGGATGTCACAAAACTTAGACTTTTCACCTAGCATTTGCATACACATCCATTCATACATACATATACACCTACATGGTTGTACACCTACACCCCACATGCTCACTCTATCACATTCATTTCAGGCATCTCTTACATTCCCTTGCTTCTAGTTTTTCATTTCACCCACCCTTGGTATTAGGTCACACCCTTGACACATTCTCAGATCTTTCCATTTCATATTTTACTCTTTTTTCACACCTCAGCTTTATAATTCCATGACACTATCCTTTAGACGCTCATGTATATCTTTACGTTTGTTTCCCTTCCTAGGTTTTGTTGTTGAGACCGCTTTCCCTGATGAGTGTCTCATGAAAATCGATAAGGACATTTTTGTATTTTAAAGGTTCACCATATTCTGTAGCGAGGAAAAGGACATATGGATACGAGTTAAGAGTAACTCTCCACCACTCAGGTAACCAGATACTTATTATACAGTCAGAAAGTGCAAAGACTACAAAACTGACAGAGTACTGAGACATTCGACGTCCTGACACCTAGCTTCAACACATCTCCGTAGCGCTAACCGACAGCCTTCCAACTTGGAAGGTTCAAGGTTATGGAAAGACCAAAGAGGGGAAGGCAAGCGCAATGAAAACGAGCACAAGCTACAGTCCCAACGGAACAAAGAATGTCGATTGTTACTGGACGATGACGAGACCAGTAGGATACTTGACAAAGCGGTCTAACTACAATTCGAAGCAGCTAAGCAGCACACCACCCAACTTGGGTGGGTCTTAAAATCAAAGATAAGTAAAGAAGGGGGAAGCTTTGCGAAAACATCCGAGTTTCAAATTGCACACCTGATGAGCCGACACGAACCATACGACGAAACGTACGTCGTGTTCACCATTATTCTCTTAGTTTTTTCACAATGTCCGCCTCACTAATACCATTCATCGCTATTATCAAGTTATTGCCTCCTCATCGCCTATTCTAATACAGTATTATACTATAAAGAAAGTTAGTACACTGTACGAGGAAATAATGTCAAGTACGCCTAAAGACCGAGGTGAAGCCGAGATCTTTTACGGGGTTAATTAAAAAAATTTCCTGTCTTGACCTACAAGTACGAGTTGTAGTACGAAGTCAACATTCGATTTATCACGACAAACCAAAGCATGTGTTCAATTACTAACCAAAGGAGTCAAACAAAATTAGAAGCAGTCAATATAATTATTATAGCCCTAGGGCATGACATACATTTCTTACATGACACGTGATCGTTGCCGGGGCCATGGCCAATAGACGGTCTTCCCGCCGCGGGCATAATCAGGCCATCAGGACCGTTTGACGTCATTTCGGGAGTTTCAGGACCGTTTGACGTCACTTCGGGTATGTTAGGACCGTTTGACGTCATTTCGAGAATAATTTTTCGATCTTCGATCTTTGACCTTCCCTAATATGTTGCTTCGCGCTGTAAGAAATCAAATCAAGCACGCTCTGTCTGTCATGATGGCTGAATCTTGCCCTTGCCTGCAGCCCTCGGGCCTACGGCCCTTGGGCTGCAGGCTCGGGCAAGATTCAGCCATCATGACCTCCTGAGCGTGCTTGATTACATACGTATGCAGGAGTATTTGACTGCATACATGTACATGCAGGTATAGCCATTATCAATGGGAGTCATTACTCACTGTATGATATGCACAGTCTGTAGTGATAGCTTAGTAATAATTTTAATAGTAATGGATGCCGGTAGTGCTAGGTATACTCCATCCTCTAACCATGGCCATGGACCTGGATAGGATCCAGCGGATAATGCTCCGAAAATGTTCGTATAATGCTAACCATAATGCTCCAAAAACTGCCTTATAATGCTGATTATAATGCTTCAGCAAGGGATATAATGCTCTTGGTTTGGGACAAAAATGGAAGAAAGTCTGCACGTTGTCAAATTTCCAGGAAATTATGCATATCGTCGATCTGCATCTGAAGTTGCCACCTTATCTCTCACGAGCTCCACCACTTCTTAGCACTACAAGACATGATCACTTCTCCATTGATTGCTCTCCATTCCAACTTTGACCTGGGATTTCCCGATATTATCCACTATGAAACTCGTTATGCCGCTCAAACCTCACATAATGCTCGTTTTGTTCTTTTCTGATGCTCGGATAGTCGTATAATGCTGAATATAATGCTGGCATTATCCGCTGGACCCTAGACCTGGACCACGCACAGTAAGCCCTACATCACTGAGTTGGGCAGGGTTGGACATCACCCGGTACCACAAACTCTATACATGTATCAAACTTATATAAGTGATCCTGGGAGTCGAGGGAGAAGTCTTCAAGGTGTTCATGTGACCCTGGTACCTCGTTCTGCCTTACTTGTGATGAAGCTTTGCCCACCGTCATATCGAGTCAAGGCTACATGTATGTGAGATCGTCATCATATGGTTTCAGAGACAATTCAATGAAAGCAATGACATCATCAGTGACATCATCATTCGAAATGACAATGTTGCTGCTCCGCTGGCAGGCAGCAGAAAAGCTCAACTTACTAACGTTATAAGCTGCAGTAAGCCAGGTGTTACTAGCAGCTTTCCTCACCGTGGCAAGCTTGGCACAGCCAGCTAGGCCCGCATCATCAGAGCTATTGTGAGCTGCTGCGGCTGATACTGGCATTGCCGCCGGTGCGTCTTGGCTGTAGTATATGCTGAACTGTCCTGCATTATCATCCAAGTACACTATGCGCAGATAGACCGATCCAGATGTAAGCGCTGTGGACAGGTTGCGATCCAGTTGGAATAGCATCACATTCTTGCCAAACGAGTGGTTGAATGAGCGGGCAAAGCGTCCCCAGAAGTTGCTTCCTTCGGTGCTGTTGGCATTTCCCACCCTCCACCTCCCGTCCGTTGTCTCCACTGGATCCAGTTGGGTGAGGTACATGTTGTAGTTCGTGGGAAGGATTTCCCAGCCAACATCGTTCCAAGCAGTGCGCTGTCGTCCTGACTGGGTTCCCTGTGTGGCGTGATGTGGGTCATCCTGTCGCGCTCCTGCCCAGCTGAACGCCTCTGCAATGGCTTTCATCCTATCCGCGTTGCTTAGTCTGGCCTTGCCAAACGTCTGCTCCGGGAATCGGACCGTGTCGGCAGCATTCAGACCATCGTGCAGATACGCCCAAGCACCCGGGGACTCGTTGGCATGGCGCACGCCGGCATACTTGTTGAAAAACTTCAGCATCGGCCAGATCTGCGTTGGGTAGGCATCCAGCTCCCACTCCATGGCACGCATGCTATCCAGGTTCCAAGTCAAAGACCAGGTAATGGCTGCCCACGCGGTGGCAACCGGGTTCATGTTGCCCTCCATTAAGTGTCTATCCTGAAAGCACACAGCCCGAATATACTGGCCACCAGTGTGCGGCGTATGCATCAAGTGATACATTGTGTCGTTCCACATCAGGCTCAAGCGTTCTCCGGTCTCCTGGTACTGCTTGCATACTTCATGTGCTGCATTTCCAAGGTGCTCGTAGCCCACAATATCAGCCAATTGCTCCGTCAAGCCGGGGATGTCTTCCAGACCGTGTACGTTGAGTGCAAACAGGTCATTCTTCAAGGCAATGGAACGATACTCCTGCACCACTCGGATGGTGTAATTATGCCAGTAACTCAGCCACACATCTCTTGGTATCTCGTACTTGGGATTCTGGGCAGGACCGTGCCATGGTGCTACATCACCAGTGGACCCCAACACAACATCGACACCAGTGAGAGCAGCACCCAGATCACTCGGCAGTGACGCAATGAACAGCCTCACCGTCGACGTCATGTTCATGAAGAAGTGCGTGTAATTGGTGCTGAGATAGTAGGGGAAATCTCGCAAGTCGTTTGCGGTGAAGTTGACGACAACTCTGGGCACTCCATTGTTGTAGAGCCATTGTGGAGCTGCTGCGCCTGTTTCGATAGTGTAGTACACCAGTTTTCCCGCAGCAACTGCCGCCTTTATGTCGACCAGGAATTGGGTAAAATTGTAAGCAGCATATTCAGGCTGAATGTCGGTCCATTCATACTTCAAATGAACGGTCCTTGCGTAGGGGCATGACAGGTTGCCGACTCCCTCTTGCATGATCCCGGACACCACGCTGCTGCTCCGCTTGTCCCGTTGGAAGACTGCACGCTCCTCACCACCATCCGCCACTCCGGACGCGGACGCACACCCACAAGAAGCCAAGAGGAAGCACAGCCACGCAGTGCTGCGGCCCAACATTTCCACCGTGTCACGAGCGGACGACAGTCACTCTCACACGTTCGTAGGTCGACAATCTCAACCAGCTCCGTAACCGGTGTAGATCTACGTGGTGTGGTAAAATAATTCTATTTCAGGTAGTAGTGACCCTTCCTAAATACTTGTCTGTGGAATTACCTGGCTGGGTACTGCATGATCACCTAAAAAGAAGTGAGACCAAGCGGACGTGCAAACTTCGACAAGGGAGATACTACTACAATTGTAGTCTAGCACTGCAGTGCAGAACATTGTTTCAGGCTAAATCTTCTGCTACTGCCGTAGAGGTCTACTGACTGACTAGCGTCAAACCAATCCAAGATCGCGTGATCATGGTGATCGATCTGTAGACTACTAAGTACTACTAGTAGGGTGTTCGGTGCCTCGAACCCAGGCGCATTTTGAGTGGAAACAGTTTTGTACGGGGTCCGTGGCACAATCGTACATCACTGTGCTTCTTGCCTTGGCAAGGTAAAATTTTAGCAGCTCAGGACGAGTTTGTTTCTTTGTTGGAAAGAGGAGATGTCTCTGCTGTTGAGACCGTAAGTCCCGTTTCCACACGACGAATTTTAGCAATGTTACGCCCTGCGCAACTTCAGGGTATCGATTTCGACCTGTTCTGGGCCGGTCGCAACGCCGGCGACTATTCCATCGTCTTCAGCGTCGAAAAACTACGCAGTGTGTGAAATTTGGAGGCTGTACGATGCTGTCTTCTTGTTCTATGAGCGATCGATTTGCGCCAGGATACCAAATGTATGGAGTACATGTACATGTACATGGAGTTGATGGACTTGGCTGTAGTGCTGTTTATTTGTAGTTTCGCTGAGCTACCACATCAGATAAACCTCTGGTCGCTGTATCTGGAGAGTGGAGAAAGCCATTGTGCAGACAAATTGGTCAAGAGCAGATTTCCTGCCAATACTGCGTTCAATATGCAGCTGAAAATCTGCACAGAATTGACACTCAGAGTCAGAGGATTTGCAAAATTGCAGCGCGCTAACGCAGTGCAGCTACGCAATGCCGTATGCACCGTGTCTTGAGTACATTGTCATCCACATAGCATGGGCAATGTAGGACCAGTGTATTTGTCGACTTTATAATTTACATCCAAATTACGCTTGCACAATCATCCGATAAATGAACTGTCTGTTGGTTGTGCGAATCGTATGAATGAATTACATGTGACGTGCGACACCAATTGCCCCGAAGTGCTGCACGCGCCGTATATGACTGGGAGCAAGTTGTCCTTCTAAAGCTGATGATTAGCAGGACTGCTGCTGCCTTGGCCTGGCTGAAGCTTACATCGTGTTGAAATGGTGCAGCATACCTGTTAATTGGCTGCATGCATCCGGTCCCGCGGCGCAACATGCCCGGGTGCGGGTGCCGTCTCGGCTGAGTGCGTATGTTATTTTCTTGGATGCTTCATCTACATGGGGTAGATAACTGTAATCTCCTCCTGGTGATGTGTCTTTGTAGTACCCGTATTCCAATTAGCTTCAGCCTGTGAAGGGTTACATCTTTCGCATCTATTTCGACTAATTTGTACGCGTTGCTATGGTGGTTGCTATGGGCGTAATTTGAATTTGGCTAATTGGAATACCAAAAAAATTGGTCAAGTGATGGAAGCTCTCTATTGGCTATCATCTGTGGAAATTTGAAAGACCCTGAACGAAATTGATTTTCACCTTGTTCTAGTTGGTTTTGAATTTCCCGGTTTTGTGCCACTGGCCTGCATCAAAACTGTTCCAGAAAAAGTGCCAACAAGCGCACTTCAAACGATCATAACTCTTGAACGTCTGGTCGGATTTAGACAAACCTCATATATTTCCCGGCTAGTTTATCCTACTCTTTCCAATGAGACTAAAATCGAGGAGATTGGAGCAACTTTCAAAATCGTCCGAACACCCTACTACTAGTAGACTAAAGAGTCCATAATACCTGGGCAACGCCGGACTCAGAGTCACTCTGAAGACTGAAGTGAAGACTGAATTCTTGATGCCAAAAAAGTAGCAGCTAACAAGCGGTGTTTCAGACTTTTTGGTGAGATGTTTGCCGCTATGCACTACATGTATACACTTTTTTTTTTTTTTTTTTTTTTTAATTTCGGCCAGTCGGCTACATGTACTATCATTAATTTTCGTCTTGGGGGTTAGACAAGGGGAAGTAGCCATGTAGGGGCGTTAGCCCGCCTTTCGGGAGAAGTAGACTAAGGGCGCGTTCGAATTGTCACTCTTTAACTTTTCGAGGAGTTTCGCTTTTCTGAAGAGGTGGCCTTATTTTGGCTCTTCAGAAAAACGAAACTCCTCGAAACTCCACAACCTCATCCGATGGGAGAGGTGGAATAGCTACATCAGTACATGTACAATGCACGTCGAGATGGTCGATCTGATCTGACGTCATTATTGCCATGACAATTCCATTGAAAAACTCTAAAATGATGGAAACCGTTCTATTGAGTATTGGGACTTCAACTAATCTCTTTGAAAAATCTGTTCGAACAGTTGATGAAGACAATTCGAACGCCCCCCCCCCCCCCCCCAAGAGGACTAATTTTCCACCGCAAAGCGATTCTGCAGTGCAGTGCGATAGGGAGAGGTGCCAGGACCAGGAGGAGACACAGATCTGGTGACGGTCATCCCCAGTCAGCTCAAGCAGTCCATGGCATTTATCTTCTTCAAGACTCTTTATCTTGGCAGTACACCCATCTCTTTCACACTCTGTAAATAACGGAGACTCCCTCGATTTAGGCTAAGGCCTGTGGAGAATCCATATACTAGTATACAACTACAACTACACCTACAGGACTGTTACTACACAATGACTGTTACTACTGTATTCCTTCAGTCTCCGCAAGCAGCACAAGAACAGCACTGAGCTAGCTATCCAAGCATGCCTGGAAGTAACTAGTTGAACGAGTGTCTCCTGATGATTTCACAGAGCAAGAGTAACTCGGAGTAGAGACGAATTCCACTGGACTTTGTGTGTGAAGCAATAGTTGAAAGAGAGACAGGAAGACTATGCGATGCCCTGGAGTATCTCGGATCAGGCTACAAGTACAACAACATCAGCAAGAAGTGCAACCTTTGCCTCGCCGAGGGGTTCCGGGTCATAATCGCAGATAGAAGCACATACCTCAACGAGGGAAGCGAGCTCATCTCGAAATGCATGCAGCGTATATATATAGCCACCAAATTCATTTTTCAAAATACCTCCATTACAGTCATTATAATGTACATGTACATGTAATGCTATTATATAGTAAAGAAAAAACCAACTGGCTAACATCCTCATGTTATTTCTATAACTTAGAACCTTCCAAGTAATTAGTTGGACGGCTGTTGGAGTGCGCATGTGCTAGAGCTGTTAGCCAGTTAGTTGTAGAACGTCAGTACCGTCGGTCAGTGTCCTGCAATGTTATCCCATGAGCTGATTGTTTAGTAACTGGTGGTGTTAGTGGACATTATAGCGTAACTTATAGTTTCTTGGCCCTTTTTCTTTATTATAAATTTATCCTTGGCTCTCCATCCGAATCCATACGTGTAAATGTGTATGTTTAAACATGTTTTTGGTTGACAGCATGTAACAATAATGCCATGTGTATGTTTCCATCAGTCACACTAGCTAAGGATCTAGCTTTCAGTACCGTGCAACGAGAGAGAGAGAGAGAGAGAGAGAGAGAGAGAGAGAGAGAGAGAGAGAGAGAGAGAGAGAGAGAGAGAGAGAGAGAGAGAGAGAGAGAGAGAGAGGGAGAGAGAGGGAGAGAGAGGGAGAGAGTGAGAGAGAGTGAGAGAGAGTGAGAGAGAGAGAGAGAGTGAGAGAGAGTGAGAGAGGGAGAGAGAGTGAGAGAGAGGAGAGAGAGTGAGAGAGAGTGAGAGAGAGTGAGAGAGAGTGAGAGAGAGTGAGAGAGAGTGAGAGAGAGTGAGAGAGAGTGAGAGAGAGTGAGAGAGAGTGAGAGAGAGTGAGAGAGAGTGAGAGAGAGTGAGAGAGAGTGAGAGAGAGTGAGAGAGAGTGAGAGAGAGTGAGAGAGAGTGAGAGAGAGTGAGAGAGAGTGAGAGAGAGTGAGAGAGAGTGAGAGAGAGTGAGAGAGAGTGAGAGAGAGTGAGAGAGAGTGAGAGAGAGTGAGAGAGAGTGAGAGAGAGTGAGAGAGAGTGAGAGAGAGTGAGAGAGAGTGAG
>NC_088644.1:11659691-11664691 GCF_964019385.1 Sycon ciliatum
TGTTGACAGATTGCCGGTGCATGGTGAACGGCGGTGCACCTACATGTAGAAAGACCGCGTCCAATCATTGGCATTGCCATGACCATGATGACATGGCATGACTCCCATGCCCAGTACCCGGGCCCCTTTTATTTCTCCCCTCCCCCTCGATCCCCCAGGCTCCGGCCCTCGAGTCGACTCGTTGCGTGAACGTTGGCCTTGTCGCAGCTATGCGTGGCAGAGAGCGACTCAAGCTATTCTTCTACAACAGTACAAGTCAGTAGACCTACACCCTAACCATGGTGCACTCTGGTCTGTAGCTGTGTTGATCTTCTTGCCTTGACTCAAGGCAAGAAGATCAACACAGCTACAGACCAGAGTGCACCATGTCCATGGTTAGGGTGTAGGTGTACTGTAGAATAGAATGATAGATCTACATGACATGTACATGACTTGTGCCGGTAGATCTAAAAATTAATCATACATGTAGACCCTCTAGTCTCTACCTGATTTAGGCTACAGTACTGGCACTGGTAGATCTAATCTCCCGAGATGGGCATGGACTTCGTGTGGCACTGACACTAGGAGTAGTCTACTTGAGCACTGATTTATTCACAACGCCAAGGCAAGGCGTAAAACCATGAAGTAAGAACCATCGCTGAGTCTGTCGTGATTGTAGTTCTCTCCAGTCCTAGTACTCTAAAAATGATTGTCACAAAGTCAAAGAATCTCGCAGAGACGGCAGTCATAACAAGAAGATCCACTACTAGTACTACAGTACAGTAGTAGTATCGCGTTGGCGGGTAGTTTGGCACACACAAAAACCCCGGTCGATGATACTTGACAGCTTTGCTTTTGCCTGCAGACCTGGGAGTTTGGTGCCATCTACTGTACTAATCTGTGCGGGGAATATTATAAGTATTGCCTATCCAGTATCCTGGCCTACAATGCTACATGTAGCGCCTGGTACAGACAGACTCAGTGGTAGTCTACTCTAATAGTAATAGTAGTACTACTAGTACTGTACCGTGTGCATCAGTAGAGTGGTGTGCACGGAGTATGGAGAGTCACAGTCGCCTGGTCACAGTCTAGCCTTCAAGTTTTAGTGACTGAAAACTGCAGCAGCTACATTTACTACAATATTTACTGACACCATGCACGCTTGTTTTGTGTAGCTAGACCGTAGAAGGACCCGGTATATACCGGTAGTGCTGTCAAACTCGAGTCGTCGAGACTCCGTCTCTCAGTCGACAGAGAGTATCGACCGGTGTACTGCATCCTCGCGATCGGTCTGCAGCAGGTACATTGTACAAGCTTTTCGTGTGCAGGCTGGTGCAGCACGTCCCCTTTGCTTTTACTTGGGAGAGTTTTGGCAGGCCTGTGGCAGTGCTAAGTCAGTTATTTGTATTACTACGGTAATCACACAGTTTATACAAAGGCAGGATAGCAACCTCAGCTCCGAGTGACTCTACAATACTACATGTAGCGCGTAGACCAGGTGAACATAACAGTAGATTGCTGAAAACTTGTCACTGTGACAGGTCGCACTGTATTTTTTCGGCCAGAGTGTTTGCCAGTTTGGTGTTCTGTCCCTAGCGTCCTCTCAGTCTCACCGCTGCTCAGTCAGTGGCCTGAGCTCTCCTTTTTGTATGGAGTTTTGAGGCGTTCGGAAGTCTTGTGTGCGCGGATTGCGTGTTCGTGTGCTTGTGGCCCCATCGCACGGCTAGTGTAGTGCAGCCAGGAAGGCAGGTGTGAAACGATGGACGCTGGACAGGGTAGCTCTGGCGAAGCAGCTCCTGGTGCTGACGGAACAGCCGTGCCCGAGATAAACATCGAGCCGGGATCACCTCCGCGGGACGATGATCCTGCTTACGACTCGATCAGGGAGGCCGAAGCCGTCTCACAGTATGAAAATCTTCAACTGGCCTCCGTCGGCAGAGCAGCAGCCAATCGCTCGTCCACCAAAAATTCTACTCGGCGGAAGTCCACTATTCGACAATCCCGCTCTGGGTCTGCGGGCCGCTCCAGGGGTAGATCAAAAACGAGCAGCGACCGAAAGGGCAAGGGCTCGTCGTTCGCACCCCAAGAAGGTAGGGATATTCTGACCCTGGCTAATAACTTTTTCTCAGTGTATGTCAACTTTTGTCAAGTATCCTACTACAGTGTAGTACTACTCGATCGGGTATGATGCTTCTCATCTACCGGTAGTTTCTAAGGACATGCATGTCGACTTCGTTTTCGTAGTACCGGTATGTATCTTTTAAGTTTGTTACTAATACTAGAGGAGTTTGCAGAAAGTATGTGTGTGTCACACTCAGCGTACCAGTATCCTAGATTAAAGGGGAAGTTAAGGCAAAAATCAAAATTTCACCAGTTGTAGTCTTCGGGGTGCTGAGTCGAACGGTCGTGGTCCGAGGAAGCTGAGACGCTCCCTTCCTACTTGAATCCCAATCGAACTCGCGCACTTCCACCGAAACTGGGTGACTGCGCCCTACTAGATGGGGATTTGTATGCAAAATGTCACTAAAAGCGCTATTTCGTTTTTATAAAAGCACGGATGACCGCGATTGGCCCATATCTTGTAGTCTTCTGGACGCTGAGTCGATTGGTTTTGGTCCGAAAAGGCTGCGATGCAGCGTTCCTCCTTTATTCCCAATCGAACATGGTTGAAGAAGCGGTCACGTGCTCCTGCGTACGCCAGTCACCTGGTCACCGTGCCTGCAGGGTACAACTTACTAGCCTGTTTGACCTTTTTTGGGTGCAGTCCTGTCACTCGAGTTGAACCTTGGTGTGAAAGTTGTCGCCTGCTGGCGTGGTGACCAGGTGATTTGGGCACCCAGGAGCACGTGACCGCTTGTTCAACCATGTTCGATTGGGAATAAAGGAGGAACGCTGCATCGCAGCCTTTTCGGACCAAAACCAGTCGACTCAGCGTCCAAAAGACTACAACATATGGGCCAATCGCGGTCATCCGTGCTTTTATAAGAACGAAATGGCGCTTTTAGTGACATTTTGCATACAAATCCCCATCTAGTAGGGCGCAGTCACCCAGTTTCGGTGGAAGTGCGCGAGTTCGATTGGGATTCAAGTAGGAAGGGAGCGTCTCAGCTTTCTCGGACCAAGACCATTCGACTCAGCACCCCGAAGCCTACAACTGGTGAAATTTTAATTTTTGCCTTAACTTCCCCTTTAATAGCTGGTGGGGGTCTACATTTAGATGTTTAGTCATCATTCATAGCCTGATCGCAAGCAGCGTGCCATTCACTGATTGAAAGTCCGCGCACCCATTAGTCAACACTGTACCCTAACTCCTAAGTCCTTCATGCATCTTTATCAATATTTGACAATAATTTAGAGCATGTACATTACATGTAACTGTTAGTGTTATCAACATTCTCCGAGGCTGTTTTTGAAACATGATAATGAGAGACAATAGATCATTAAAGATCACGTCAAAAAAGAAAGGGGATCAGGTGTCAGATGAGAAAAAATACATTCTGTCCAAGAGAAGGGTGTCACCTGAAACTGCATGGCAGCCCTACCAGTCCATGTTGCCAATTGCCAGGCTAGAACTGACTCATAAGACCCATCATGATCAACATCTGCACGAGGTCTTACATTGTATAAACCAACACTGGTCTACGTAGTGTCTTCTGTGCATTATCACCTTGGTGTTTGGTGTTTGGCCTAATCTTCTTACTGTAGTAGTTATCTGTAACTAGGTAAGCCAACAAATATTTGGTGCATATCTACTTTCGGCTATTTTCAGCCTGGCCTGATATCGGTTCGAATGGCATGTCTCTGGCTTAAACTCGCCAAATCGCCATATATGTATGACACACATGGCCATAGTGACCAGCGCAGTGACGCAAGACGGTTAGGCCGCGATGAGTGGCCTCAGTCCGCAGTATTCAGTATTCAGTGCAAGTGGGCTCAGTATGTGTAGGGTATACTCGAAAGTCAAGTGAAGTTCCGCACATCCGACTTGCCGGCACCAGCTGTAAGTGTTGAGAAACACAACAGCTTTAAAAATCATCAGTGTACTTGGGCCCAGTATAATAATAATGAGCCCATATACACGATCTACATGTACCGGTATATTGTAAGCTAGTTATGTATACATGTACATGATTGTACTGTGTGCTTGCAATGTACAATCGAAGTCGTACCACTGCTCTGCGGAAACAGACTCTGCAAAAAGGTGGTTGCCGCCAATATGACTCCTGTGCAGCATGTTTGTATGTAGTTTGGTGTCACATTACGCGTTCTTGAGTGATCCGTTTGGTAGCACCTGTGGAGAGGGCAGCGACCCTTTTGGTAGCCTGGAGCACTTGTGATGAGGGCAGCTATCTTGCATCTGCACGCATGGGCCGGAGAAACATTCTCTTTGCACTACAAGCTACTGGTCACTTTGTTTGAAGTACTTCATTGCCAGATGAGCTGGGCAGGTCAACAGCATCATTTCGAGATGCACATCGGCAACTTGGTATGATGCACGCGAATCCAGTATCCGCAACCTCCCAGATTGCACCAAACATGCCAGCGGGCAAATAGACTGTCACGCTAACCATAGTGTAGCATGTCTTGCTTTATCTGCCGTGCTTCGGCCACTCCTAGCAAAAATTGATCATGTGATGTATCTTGTGGCCTAGGAATAGAATAGTCCCTATTGAAAACGGGCTACTGCATTTTCCGAAGTATAAGCCGCACTGTAGTATAAGCCACAAATAGATTTTTGGTATGAAATGCAGATATCTTTCCTATTTTTCACCGTTAATTTGACCATTGTAGTATAAGGCGGACGACCGATTGTTTGGGGTGATCTACTGGTGTTTAAAGCAAGTGCGGTTTATACTCCGGAAAATACCGTATATTTATGTCGTGCACTGCTGAACCGCACTGTGACGCTGTGCTGCCGCTGTGCAGGTGTCAAGCGCTATTTCAGGGAGAACGCACCTGTGCAGGAGATCCTGGAAGCTCTGCTGATACCCGATGACGGCGAAGACATTGACGGCATACTG
>NC_088644.1:11669691-11686823 GCF_964019385.1 Sycon ciliatum
GTAGATCATCGGCACATTGCCTAGTATGCTCTTGTGTTACGTACTGGGCGAGAAATGGAGGCGCTGACACACCAAAGACCACTCGGTTGAATTTGTATACCGTCGGTGGTTGCATTGATCTTGGTTCTCAGCATAGGAATCGGTGATATCCTCGATCAGTCTCGGGAATGGCAATCTGTACATACATTGCCATCCAGACTTTTGATCGATACACTCACTGGCTTGGATGGTAAGGAGGATTGCTGACCATTGAGCATATTGATTGTCAACATTTCTGAAGGACCATTAAAACCGAGTTCCGACGCCACACTGCTGCTGAGGAATGTACCAGTACTGCCTTCATCAAGCAAGGCATTCACTTGCATTTCTTTATTTCCATTCGTCAGTATTGCTGGCACAGTTTGCAACCCGATCATTGTACGGATTGCATGGGCTGACGTCAAAGTGCCTTGCTCCCCTTTCCATGGAGTATCCCACCTCAGGCTTCACATGGATGGTGTGATGTGACAGTGAGGCCAACCGTTGGATTGTTCCGGTGTCTGAGCGTTGGCTTGGGTTTCCGAGTTGTGTACTTCGGCACACGATGTGCTGGTTGGGAGGCAGTAGTGCTGGTTGAAGCAGCATGATGGAGCATTTGGTGGTGTCCTTCCTTGCAACCATCCTCTGCTACCAGTTTTGTTCGGAAGGCGCGAGCCCGACCCATTCGCAAATACTAGTTCCCCCGTTCTCACACACAGTCTGCACCAGGGAGTCGTACTCAAACTAGGGAGGTGACACGGCACAGAAATCCGTGTCACAGGGGTTGACTCGCACCCGTGACCCCTCGTTGTTATTTTTGGAATAGTTCAGTCCAGTCCAGTCCGAAAGGTCATACTCGGATCGACTCGCCTTCTGTACTTCACCTCCAAGCGTGCAGCATGGGTGTCTAGTTTTTGAAATTATTGAGGCAGCACATTTCGTTTACAGCCAATCACTCGCCAGTATTCTTTGAAAGACTACCAGCAATTCGTTTACCTCCTGCCATGTCCGAACTACTTGATAGCAGTGATGGCAACAGCAGCAGTTATGAGACAGCGTGTAGTGTTACGGTAACTGTTCAGAACTGTTCAGAGTCGTATCCTAGGTTAATCCGAATACTAAAAATTGGCCCGAATTACACATAACACGAAGCTGGTTTTTGAAAATTGTAAGTCGTGTATCTGCCCCATTTCTTCTTTATGACTTGCACAATACACCAGTCTTCCTAAACAACACATTTCTAGCAGGGGTTAAGTACCATAAGAGAAGTACAGCCAGTGATATTGTCATGTTAAAATACTACAATTTTGACACAAATTACACATAACACGAAGCCAGGTTTTGAAAAATGTAAGTCGTATATCTGCCCCATTTCTTCTTTATGACTTGCACAATGGTCCAGTCTGCCTAAATAACACATTTATAGCAGGGGTTATGTACCATATTAGAGAAGTACAGCCAATGATATTGTCATGTCTAAATATTACAATTTTGACACAAATTAGACATAACACGAAGCTGGTTTTTGAAAATTGTAAGTCGTGTATCTGCCCCATTTCTTCTTTATGACTTGCACAATACACCAGTCTTCCTAAACAACACATTTCTAGCAGGGGTTAAGTACCATACAAGAGAGCTACATTGTACATCTAGTCATACTGTCATAAACAGCCAGCATTTTTCCTGCAGCAGTCACACCACCATCATCATTATTTCCAGGGAAATCCTCTTACATTGTCAGCTCCTACGTCGTTAGATACAATGTAGGGGGCTGTAGGACCGGCTCGTCAAAAATAGAGAACCTGAACAAGCGTGCTCGGGACGTCTCAGCAATCGTAGTATGCTTGAGCACTCCTATAAAAACTTGATCAATGGCAAAATCGTTCCCCACAGAAAAATCATACTTTGCGGGTCTTGCGTTGCACGCTTGGAGGTGAAGTACAGAAGGCGAGTCGATCCGAGTATGACCTTTCGGACTGGACTGGACTGAACTATTCCAAAAATAACAACGAGGGGTCACGGGTGCGAGTCAACCCCTGTGACACGGATTTCTGTGCCGTGTCACCTCCCTAGTTTGAGTACGACTCCCTGGTCTGCACACAGAGACTGAGCTGTTTGAACTCCAAAAGAAACTAGCGATGAATGTAAAGCAAAACCTAACTATTCTCTAGCAAGGCCTCTACTCAATCAACAACGACTTGAGGTACAAACTAGAGAGTTTTTACAGAATCTAACAAGGGCTCTGGCAAGGGAGCCAGCGAGGAAGCTTCAGCTGGTGTCACAGTGACGTGTCCAGGATTTGGCTGAGGTGGGGGGGGGGGGGGGGGTTGCGGCCGGGATGGGGTGGGGGTAGATGACATCATGCTACTGTCCCAGGTCAGCCATTTTGAAAACCACCGTGTTTCTGTAGCCATGCATGCTCACTGGTACTCTCTGGTGTGTACAATCAACACCAGCTCGAGCACCGTACCGTGCAACCGCTTTTGGACAATCGTTTCAGGCCGCGCTCCCAGCCCTGCCTTTTATTTTTCGAAACCTAGGTCGAACCTTTTGAGGGGGGGGGGGGCGCCCCCCCCCCCCCCCCCCCCGCACCCCCCTAAACCCGCCACTGGTGTCTATTGCAGGAAACAAGCTGCAAAACAGCTAAAGAGAGGATGTGATAGAGCAAGCAAGCTGGAAATGCCATTAATTAATCACAGCACACCTCAGCGTTACAAAAGAAGCATTGGAGCATGAGACTGATATCACTGTGAAGATAAGCCTGGGGGGGGGGGGGGGGGGGGCACACAACTGCACACACAACTGCACACAACTGCACAAACACCTATTGCAAATGAACCGTAGCGGCACCAGTATTGTATTCTGGAAACAATGAAGACTACTGATAGGTAGTGTTGGTCTAGCTACTCTCCAGTGCTGGTGTAGTGGCGCCATGCAAGGATCATGAAAGAATAATTGTAAATGTAGGAATTACTGTATGCTTCTAAACGGGCAGTGTACCGGCATGGCAAACTACATTCTCCTTTCTTCTCAGCATAACCTGTAGCCATTCACTACTCACCCTGTTTAGTTTGTTTAAAAAAGCACGTTAAGAATGTACTCCTTAGAGTGTACTCCTTAGAGTGTACTCCTTAGAGTGTACTCCTTAGGGTGGGTATACTTAGTACACCTAATGGTCCTTGCCGATAGGGGAGCCCGAAGTACGGCCGTGGTAGTCCACAAGTGCAGCCGGTCACACACTACTGTGTACAGTTAAACCTGTCTGAGACGACCGCTCAAGAGACATTCAAAATGTTGTCTCCGTAACAAGGCGGTCTCCTTATCCAGGGTCATTTGACTGGAAATAGCATCCTTTGGTTCTGGTTTCAGTGGTCTTCTAGGACAGGTGGTTGCCTCGACAGGTTTTACTGCGCTGGCAGGTGTTGTACCTCGCACTGAGCAGACAGCCCTCGCAGCTCCCCTCATGTTCACCTCAACACCTTCTTGGAACAGACAAGGCAAAGGCAAGGCAAAGCAGCCTGGGGGCACATTTGCACGCAACTCTGGCTATGTGGCTGATTTGCTGATTATCGTGTGTGTGTGTGTGTGTGTGTGTGTGTGTGTGTGTGTGTATGTGTGTGTATGTGTGTGTGTGTGTGTGTGTGTGTGTGTGTGTTCGTGTGTGTGTGTGCGTGTGTGTGCGTGCGCATGTGCATATGCATGTGTGTGTGTGTGTGTGTGTGTGTGTGTGTGTGTGTATGCCCGTGTGTGTGTGTCCTCGCGTTGTGTGTGTATGTGTGTCTGTGTGTGTAATGTGTATGTGTCTACATGTATGTATGTGTGTTGACCTGGTTTTCAGATGATCAGCGTCAAGCCATACAGCGAGAACACAACATTGCGTCTGTGATCATGCTATCAATGAAGGACTCACCCGACCATATTGGTGTGCACTTCACGGGCCTGTCCGCTCTAAGCAACCTTGGACGCAATGGTACGTTCGGAGTGAGCGAGTGTCATTCGCATGTTTCTCAATCATGGTTGGTGGATCTGATCTACCCTCACCACACGGTTTAGGAGCTGCATCTGACACCTGATCATGGGGTGACGGGGTTCCACGAAAGCGGAAAGGTGGTTCTTGACCCGCCCTGTACGCAAGCCCGTGCGTTGTCTTTTAGCATATGTGTCGTGAATATGCATCACGAATCCGCGTTACGCTCATTATTATGTCTTTATTTGTTTATGTGTTACATCATGTTGACGTCATGCTAATGTCTTGCTGCACGCATCGCGTGCACCGTTTTGCGGCTCTCAGCCCGGAGCATGCGCAGCGAGCCTGTGGCTCCTTTTTTGCTGCCTTTTTCCCTTTTGCATGCTTCACTTGTCTCAACCTTGTCTCAAATAAGGTTCTCTGGTGACACTCCTTTTCAAGTCACCTAGTCCTTTCAAGTAACAAGTGCAATGTCGTTCCGTGAACCGGAACCCCTCCATATTTGAGTTTACCAAGACGTATTTGTGCGTGGCTATACAAGCTCTCCCACTCAACAGTTCAAAGTTGCGCACAATATGCATGTTCATGATGCCATGCCCTTGGCTCTAATTCAGATATTGTGCAAAAGTGATCTACCATTGCCAGACATCATGGATGGTTAATTGGGTACATAGTTATATGTTTGACGTCATGGATGGGCACATGTGGTTGAAATCATGGATGGGGCACATGTGGTTGAAATCATGGATGGGGCACATGTGTTGTTGAAATCAGGAAGGAGGTACATGTATACGTGTGTGTGTTTGATTCACATTATCTCGGTGGTGTTCACCCCCTTCCCCTCTCTACTGTGAGTCGACAGATTTTCGGCCCATTCAAATTTCGGCCTCCCAGGGCTAAACCACACTTCGGCTGCAACACATTTTTGGCCTGTACTGCTGCTGCCTGTATACACTGTCACACTGAACCTTGCAAAAAAAATTTCGCCTGCGACAA
This sequence comes from Sycon ciliatum, assembly GCF_964019385.1. Classification (NCBI taxonomy): domain Eukaryota; kingdom Metazoa; phylum Porifera; class Calcarea; order Leucosolenida; family Sycettidae; genus Sycon; species Sycon ciliatum. The sequence goes on from NC_088644.1 coordinate 11,674,673, forward strand.
ATGGCCGAAAATAAATATGCGCCGAACATTTGTTGACTTACAGTGTGTGTCCATGTGTGTGTGTGTGTGTGTGTGTGTGTGTGTGTGTGTGTGTGTGTGTGTGTGTGTGTGTGTGTGTGTGTGTGTGTGTGTGTGTGCGTGTGCGTGTGTGTGTGTGTCTGCAGAGTCGCTGGTCGATGACTTAGCCCTGGCCGGGATAGTGGAGGTGTGTGCCGGCGTGTTGGAAAGACACACGTCGCACGAAGGTGTTCAGATGGTTGCTGGCAGGTGTCTGGTAGTGTGCGCATCCAGTGGTAAGTTAGGTGCTGTGTGAAACTACACGGTATGTGGGCCATTGGTACACAATGTTGCCAGTCCATACTGAACGCCCTGCGGCGCCCGGCATTTACAACACCCTTAGAGAGGTTATGCAACAGCCCTATCACCCCCCCCCCCCTCTCCTAACTTTACTTGATTTCCAAAAAATCCTCTTTTCCTAACATGCCCGCTGTTGGACTTGAAGTTTCAACTCTGAACTGTTTTCCATTCAGGGCTTGCCTAACCAGAGTTATTCTGTATTTCTTTGTTATGCTTCATTGTCCCAGCACATGCCAAGCGAGACTACAACAGATACAAGGTGCGAGCTCTTTGCGAAGCTGTCCGCGAGCGTCTGCCGGATTCCAATGCGTCAGCTGAGGCAGCAGAAGCCATGCGGCTTTACAAAGGTGGAAGCTGCTGTGCGATTTTATGAGGATGAGCAACAGCAGCAATAGACCAAACTGTTTTGTCCCAGTTTTAGGAATGATACTCAGAGTTTAGTTTGATGTGCAGGTGTTTGTGCCCGCTACTTTGCCCAGCACATGTTTCATCTAGTCACAGATACCAGAGGATGCGTGTGCTCTTGCACGTGCGTGTGTGTGGTGTGTGTGTGTGTGTTTGTGTGTGTGTGAGAGAGAGAGAGAGAGAGAATGAGTGTATACGCGTCCTTGAGAGTAGCTCTGATTTCCGCCACACTCGGTTGTTGGTCAAGCACACTGTCACAATGACATCACCACAGTTGGCATGTGTACGCAGTGTGCCGCCGAATTTCTCAAAGCCCGTTATTATGCAACACGCAAGCAAACTATGAACTTGTTATGTCCTCTTGCGAATCAGAACATCAGCGCTGTTGCTGAGCCAATGGGGTATGTAGTTGCAAAACATTTGATCAACACTATATTTAGCCCAAACGCATAGGCAGTGCCTAGGAAATACTGATATCATTATCTATGTCACTATGAACTGGCGTATTATCATTCAGTGTATCCATGCCGTGTTGTCCCGGGTACTATCGGTACGAATTTCCTATATCATTATCCGCCTCATACTACAGTGCTGGCAACTGAAATCCGACCCCCTTGCCGGCGCGGCGCGCCGGCAAGGGGGTCGGATTTCAGTTGCCAGCACTGTAGTTTCAGTTTTCCCCTTAAAATTTGTATATAAACTGTCACAGCAAATTATTCTCTTCTCTGGGTCTTTTGTCATAGTTGATAATGCTTTTCAGACGAATGGTGGCCAGTTGCTCTCGGTGCTGAGCTGTGCTAAGTCTTTGTACACTTCAGGATACCGTGGTTGTGAGAACTGGTGACATTATACCGCAAAGAGTTGCATCATATGGGTGGAGATTTTAGGGTGCAGGCGAACACGACCACGGAAAAGTGAAAAAAATCAAATAATAATTATTGCAATCATTATCATGCAGTTTGCCATTCCATCCAGACTTCGCCGACCAATGATACTACTTCAGTAGTATTGTATTCATAGCAGCTGCCCGGAAATAGTGCAAACTGTAGACCGAGATGTTTTCTACTGCCATAGGAAGATTCAGTGGCGGCCTAGGCCAGCCAGCGAGTCGCGGACTATCCTCAAAGACAATCACTATCCTCAAAGACAATCAGGACACGGTTGCTATGCAGCTCTCCCAATTTGGCCATCCAGATGCAACTTGCAGTAAGTCATCGCTATAATAGGAACGATTTCGGATTAAATGAACAAACACTAGTGACAACATGTCAGCCGGATAAGAGAAACACGGGCACAAATCAACACCAGACCCCAACAACAATGAACATGAGCAGCCACAGCGCACTACAATAGGCAAATGTCTTCCTCGGCCACAGGAATACCAGACCCAGCTAATCTAAAGAGGAAACGGTGTGTGCAAGGTGAAGTGCCATTCCTACATCAGACCTACCTATTCAATTAAAAACTGTGGTGCTAAAAGAGAAAAATCTCAAAAAAACTAAGTGGGTAGTAGTGTCTGCATACTGGGGCATTGTGTAAAACAGATTTTGTTGTTGATCGAATCAGTGGTTGAGAATATAGGAACCAGGAATAATGCAGTTTGCACCAAAATGGACAATTTTAATATCGGGAAGTTGTTGGTCAAATTGAGGCAAAGCTCATGAAACGGGCATGTATACACACAGTGGGAAGCAAGCAGCAACGGCGTGACATTGACTTTCAAAATACTTTGAAGTAATGAAGAGATCAGTCTGTATGTATAACGGTTGAATGGCTAGAAATGTTCGTCTCGCTCCCTGCATGGCTGGCTGAGCGCGGGTGTGCAGCACTTCTTTCTAGTGACGGCTGCGGTTGCTGAACAGACGCCGCGACACGCTTCCAGCTATCTTGGAAATGGCAGCGTGGTGGAAAAGATGGCGAGGAGCATGGCTGTTTTCTGTACTGCCTGAGTCGCTGCGCAGGTCTGGAATAAACGCTCATAGTGTTGTCCAGTCTACTCGCCAGTTAGGATCTCAACGGTCGCGATTCTTTGTCGTCTCCTTTGTGTGCACAATGAGCGGTGTGAGTGTTGCCAGTGGTGCGGAGCGTTTCAGGAAGGGATGCTGGATACACATCATCGTACAACACACACACACGCACACACGCACAAGCTCACTATCGTTGCCACTGAAAGAAAACCGGGAAAAGGTGGTCTGCACTGGGAGTCCAGGCCACACACACACACACACACACACACACACACACACACACACACACACACACACACACACACACACACACACACACACACACACACACACACACACACACACACACACACACACACACACACACACACACACACACACACACACACACACACACACACACACACACACACACACACACACACACACACACACACACACACACACACACACACACACACACACACACACACACACACACACACACACACACACACACACACACACACACACACACACACACACACACACACACACACACACACACACACACACACACACACACACACACACACACACACACACACACACACACACACACACACACACACACACACACACACACACACACACACACACACACACACACACACACACACACACACACACACACACACACACACACACACACACACACACACACACACACACACACACACACACACACACACACACACACACACACACACACACACACACACACACACACACACACACACACACACACACACACACACACACACACACACACACACACACACACACACACACACACACACACACACACACACACACACACACACACACACACACACACACACACACACACACACACACACACACACACACACACACACACACACACACACACACACACACACACACACACACACACACACACACACACACACACACACACACACACACACACACACACACACACACACACACACACACACACACACACACACACACACACACACACACACACACACACACACACACACACACACACACACACACACACACACCAGCTGTAGGCCAGAGACCTACTTGTAGAGTGATAACAAAAGGAAAATGGGCTCAGGACAAACCACAGGAACTCAGCTACACTCTATGTAGAGCACCGCCTCTGGCGCACTTTGTGTTTGCAAAGTCACGGCAGAGTTTTGCACTAGCGACTCAAGCTGTATGCATAGCCGCTATGCCAATAAGCGATCCCACGGACTAACACTGCATACATAGCATCCATAAGCGCTTCCACTGACTCACCACCACGACATACGCATAATCTCTATAAGGGTCATTGGGACGAATTTGCAATACTGGGGTCAGCCAGAGCTGGGGAATCCTCCAACTCAACCTATTTCGGAAATTTGCCTCGCAAGTGCAAATATGGATATGGAGAAAAACACCTAAAAAGAATATTTTGAGGACCTTCATGTCGGAAAGGATTGATGCAGCTATCGTTACACCTGCCGCACTAGTTCTGATGCCCCGTGTCCATATGCATATGTGTGCGGACTTGTCACAACTGACGGTGCACAGGCATATACAGTGACACCTGTCTAAAGCGATCGCTCAAGGGACCTTCTAAATCTGGCCTCCGTGTACAGGTGACCGCCTTATCAAAGGTCATTCGACTGGAAATAACATCCCTTGGTCCTGGTTGTGGTGGTCCTCTGAGGTAGGTGGTTGCCTTATCAGAGTGGTCGCCTTGACAGGTTTTTACTGTAGTACATACCTGAAGAAGCTCTTCAGCACCCGGCCGGACGTTGGCATCCATTGTCAGGCACTTGTCCAGAAAGTCCTTGAAAGTAGGCGAGAGACGTTCCGGATGTTGGATTGTTGGCGTGCCATTGGTGGCAATAAGATACAGCGCCTACCAGCGTTAGCAAGACGAAGAAGAAAGCAGCCAGAAATTTATCATGTTGTGCGATCTCCATTGGTAAAAAATGTCAAACTGATAAAAGGACGGCCAAATCCAATTCCAAAACACTACTAACCCTAGCCACAGTCGATTTTATGTGATAAATAATCACAACTTGCGTGCATGAATGTCTCTCATCTTTCAGGCAGCCCGGGTCATACAGACAACATCAGCAGCCAGCATCACCGGGCATACTAGTATGCACTCCCAGTCCCAGACCATGTTCAAAATCTTCAAATATTACTTATGTAGCCAAATCAACTCTACTACCCCTAAGGATAGCACAGGGAACCAGCACAGGGAACCTGCTTCCATAATCCTATAGCACCATACTGTCCTGCGAGGCATTGCCGATCAGACTAAGCCTCAGCATACCACTAGAACAACCACTGATACGGACACAGCAAAGGCTTGAGAGCATACATTTCTAGCATGACTCCGGGCCTAGCCAGTATTAGCTGCCGTTCTACACTTACCCTGAGTGGATTCTCATTGAGATACGGCGGCTCTCCTTCGATCATCTCTATGGCCATGATGCCTAAGCTCCATACATCAACCTGCATGAACCACAGCAGTGTTACAACGGGAGCATGTAAGGATATGTTAGATACAGGAGCGTCCGTGGGTGTTGAACCTGCCACCAGATCTAATCTGTTACTCTAAACTGCTTGACTGCTGTATATGCCGGAGTAGGGCAGACCTGCAAGTTCACTGCCACCATCAAACTGGGACCAGGAAGGAGAGCAGCGGGCAACAGCACTGGAAACAGTCACCAATACAATGCTCTACACCCTGCAATACAATGCTCTACACCCTGCAATACAATGCTCTACACCCTGCAATACAATGCTCTACACCCTGCAATACAATGCTCTACACCCTGCAATACACTGCTCTACACCCTGCAATACAATGCTCTACACCCTGCAATACAATGCTCTACACCCTGCAATACACTGCTCTACACCCTGCAATACACTGCTCTACACCCTGCAATACAATGCTCTACACCCTGCAATACACTGCTCTACACCCTGCAATACAATGCTCTACACCCTGCAATACACTGCTCTACACCCTGCAATACAATGCTCTACACCCTGCAATACAATGCTCTACACCCTGCAATACAATGCTCTACACGACCCTGCAATACAATGCTCTACACCCTGCAATACAATGCTCTACACGACCCTGCAATACAATGCTCTACACGACCCTGCAATACAATGCTCTACACGACCCTGCAATACAATGCTCTACACCCTGCAATACAATGCTCTACACGACCCTGCAATACAATGCTCTACACCCTGCAATACAATGCTCTACACCCTGCAATACAATGCTCTACACCCTGCAATACAATGCTCTACACCCTGCAATACAATACTCTACACCCTGCAATACAATGCTCTACACCCTGCAATACAATGCTCTACACGACCCTGCAATACAATGCTCTACACCCTGCAATACAATGCTCTACACCCTGCAATACACTGCTCTACACCCTGCAATACAATGCTCTACACCCTGCAATACACTGCTCTACACCCTGCAATACAATGCTCTAAACCCTGCAATACACTGCTCTACACCCTGCAATACAATGCTCTACACCCTGCAATACAATGCTCTACACCCTGCAATACAATGCTCTACACCCTGCAATACAATGCTCTACACCCTGCAATACAATGCTCTACACGACCCTGCAATACAATGCTCTACACCCTGCAATACAATGCTCTACACGACCCTGCAATACAATGCTCTACACGACCCTGCAATACAATGCTCTACACCCTGCAATACAATGCTCTACACGACCCTGCAATACAATGCTCTACACCCTGCAATACAATGCTCTACACCCTGCAATACAATGCTCTACACGACCCTGCAATACAATGCTCTACACCCTGCAATACAATGCTCTACACGACCCTGCAATACAATGCTCTACACGACCCTGCAATACAATGCTCTACACGACCCTGCAATACAATGCTCTACACCCTGCAATACAATGCTCTACACGACCCTGCAATACAATGCTCTACACGACCCTGCAATACAATGCTCTACACCCTGCAATACAATGCTCTACACGACCCTGCAATACAATGCTCTACACGACCCTGCAATACAATGCTCTACACCCTGCAATACAATGCTCTACACGACCCTGCAGTCAGGCCACACAATATACAGTAAAACCTGTCAAGGCGACCACTCTGGTAAGGTGACCACCTGCCCCAAAAGACCACATGCAACCAGGATGCTATTTGCCGTCAAATGACCCTGGAAAAGGAGACCACCTGGCAACAGAGACCACGGTTTGAAGGTCCCTTGAGCGGTCGTCTTAGACAGGGCACACAACATAGTCCATTACTGAGAGGGAACCTGCAACCCCAGTACAGTGACCAGAGTGATCACACAGTACTGATTGCACATACCTTGGGACCATACTCTTTTCTTGTGACAACTTCCGGAGCCATCCAGTATGGTGTTCCAACCATGGTTATTCTCTTGTTCTGCTCGGGAGTGATCTGTGCGCAGAATCCAAAGTCAGCTGTAGGGACACATTGTAAACACATGGACGAGCCAAGCCCGTCAGCAATAGAGCATTAGTACTGGTGAGTGGCTGGAAGTGCTCCCAGGCTGGCACCTGGAAACCGTCGGCGGGTGCAGCATCAGCACTAAGACATGCTGCAAACAAACTATTGGCCGTTGTCATGGACAAAAAACTTGATGATACAATTATTTCCATGTCAACACCCATTGCGCGAAATCGCGCATCTATGAGCGACATCCACATAAACTGCTGGGACCATGGTTGTGTACTCGAATCTCATTCTGAGCACCATTTTTTCTTCCTTTTTTCAGCCGTTTTTTTGCAAAAAGTCCTCGAGCTCGATTTTTTTGATCGATCGTTCTTCAAGGAAAGACGAGTGGACAATCGATCAACAGGGCCGAGGACGAATGCGTCTGGTTGGAGTTCTTGCGTGGCACAGGATGACCAGACACACATATAGATACATTGCGACGATCTAATCTGCACAGTGTTTCCTAATACCGCACGCACGACGGTAAGTACAATTCATGTGATTTCAAATTGTTTGTGATCTACAACGTCGCGAGCAGGACGGAAATACAGCAACAGCACGACAACCGTTATACCAGGCAGTAACCAACAGTCACCTCCGTCACATTCTCCAGATCAGAAGGCAAGTGAGGCAGTGAACATGAAGAAATAAAGTATGAAAGAATGAAAAGTGAATAATTCAAAAATCTCAGAAACGTTGAACGTAAAAAACACTGAGAACAAGAAAAGTGACTTACTTCGATGGCAAAAGACAAAGCGAATGTTCCTCGTATGGACCTGGCTCTTGCGGAATCAGCCACACTGTGGAACCATGTGTTTGATTCCACAAGGGATGGCTACCTGCTCCTCACCAACCAGCCTCCACGACGGTGGTAAAGTCGCCAAAAATACGAAAGTTGAACATTTTGTGCATGCATGCAATAGAAAATCTGTGCTGAGTATGTCGAGTGGCCATTCGCACAGGACAAAGCCGTTGCGCAAGCTGTGACCCTGAAATTTCGTCCATTGGTAGCGAGGGTAACCCTGAGCTGGAAAGTGTAAGGGATGGCATGCTACACTCCCCCGCATACGCTTGACAGCACAATTTGAGGCGTGGAGTAGTAATATACCAGTATCTTACTACCCCCTGATACCTGATGCATGGGCGTCGTCATCTTCATCCCGCAGATCGAAAATGTACAGGTGTCGCGTGATTTCGCGCAATGAATAGGAGTACAATGCACGTACAAAGGTTGCGCTTGTTTAGGTCACAGTGGAGAATGCAGACGCACACATATTCACATGCACACACACACACACACACACACGCGCGCGCGAGCGCGCACACACACACGCACACACACGGCGACCAAGAAAGGCACCATGGTGGTTTACAAGAAACTTACTCAGCTTTACTCCACCATCCATTCCCAGCAGGATGTTATCACTCTTGATGTCACGATGTATGACAAAGCTCTGGTGCAGGAATGCCAGTGCTTGTAGGCACTGCAGCGAGGATAGAGAGAAAGAAAGAGAGAAAGAGAGAGAGAGAGAGAGAGAGAGAGAGAGAGAGAGAGAGAGAGAGAGAGAGAGAGAGAGAGAGAGAGAGAGAGAGAGATAGAGAGATAGAGAGATAGATAGAGAGAGATAGAGAGAGATAGAGAGAGATAGAGATAGAGAGAGAGAGAGAGAGAGAGAGAGAGAGAGAGAGAGAGAGAGAGAGAGAGAGAGGAGAGAGACACACACACACACATACACACACACACACACATACACACACACACACACACACACACACAGAAAGGATCAACGCATTGTATGTATCGTGTACTACAGTTGCGCTCGGTGAAACCCAACCCAAAGTGCATATTTGGTGCCCTCAACACGGCCCTTGACCGAGTTGACGCCCTGGAAGTAGTGCGGATGCGGCAGGACGTACACATGTACCAGCATAGTGGTGTAATCGGAACTGGTCCAGGACGTCAGTTTGGCACTTCGGGTCGGATTTCAGTGAGCGCAACTGGATAATAATGCACATCAAGAAACAGTTCACCATCTGAATCGGCACTAATCCAAACCAGTGGTCTGCTGTCATGTGTCTGGACAGGAAAAAATGTTACCACATATAAACATCTGGAAGCAACATTGGGATCGTACAATGAGGTCTGACATGGGCACAATCAAAGACACTACAAATGTTTGTTACAGTGTGGATTTTTCATAAAATAAAATAAATAAATAAATTCGACGGGTTTGCGTAACGGGCAGGTCAAGAACAAGGAGTCGTACAACTCCCTGGCCAAGAACCACCTTTCCGCTTCCGTGGGACGCCACCACCCCAATGATCAGGCGTCAGATGCGGCTCCTAAACGGTGGGGGAGGATAGATCAGATCCACCAACCATAGACCAAGGGCCTAAATCCCATTTGCCTAATCCATGTTTTACTCATGCCAGGCCACGAGTTCCCAATTAACTGTGGGTTGCAGCACGTTAGACCGGATTTTTCATGGGATAACTGCATTACTCTGAAGCCTACTGCTACCATAACTGAAATGCCACATGCTTTTAGTTGATCAAACCTCTTGCAGGAAAACATCCACCTACCTCCCGGCACACAGCTGCGATCTGGCCTTCATCCATAACTGTCTCCTGCACAACGTCCGTGAGTGATCCACCAGCCAAATACTGCATCACAACCTGTAAAGCATGACATAGTGTGACACAACCATACACAGCAACCCGATAAGACTATTGTCACAAACGACGGTGTTACTGCTTCAAGAGAGTCCCAAGACAACTTTCTGGTTAGCCAGGGGCGTCGGAAGGTAATTTAGTGTGGTACGGTCAGCCATCAGAATTAAAATTTGCTCGTGGGGTAGGGGCGGAGATTTAGAGCCCAAATCAGTGCATTTTTTCGGTTCACAGGGTCTTGGGGCAAATAGTGGTGCGGTCAATACCGTAGTGACCGTACCGTGTCCGGCGCCCCTGTTAGCCCATATCAAACGTGTTGGAATGTGTGTGTGTGTGTGTTATAATGGCGGCACAGCTCATATTTCTAATAGCTATAATCAAATCACTATCTCCAAGGCGTTTATTCACTGCTTCTCTTGGATTAAAACAAGATTTGGGGCTTCTATTCACTGATTCGGAACACTCTGAAAACTAAAGTCATGTACACTTTCACCATGGCCACATCATGCCGGTTTGAAGTTAGAATCATTGTCACAGGAAACAATTACTTTGGTGTCTCTCTGCTAGACTTCCTGGATGCCAAAGACCACATTTTCATCCCATGTCCAATGTCCACTGCATGACATTCCTTACCCATAATTCCTCGCCAACCAAGAAGCTGTCAACGTAGTTCACAATGTTGGGATGCTTGTGTTCCCGCATGACAAGGATTTCATTGATAATCAGCTCCTGTGCATTGACAGATATAGTACAGCGGAACAGCACAGTCAGCATGTGGCGTTTCACACCTTTCTCACCTCTCCGCACGCTTTTTCTACTCGACTCTGCTAGTTCTTAGTTGTCCAGAATGTGACTCTCTCATCGTTTTCTAGGCTTCCTGGGCTAATACCGGGTTCTCTCTCTCCTTTCTCCCTTCTTCTTCCTCCTCCTTCTCCTCCTCCACTTTCTCTCCCTCTCTCCTTCTCCCCCCCCCCCCCCCCCCCCCCCCCGCCCACTCCCTCTTCCAGGCTCCACTACACTTTCACCAAAGACTTACCATGACATTATACAGTGTAGATAGGACATCACCCTGTCATACACTTCTTGTTAATGCACAATATAGAGATACGCTAGACTACCTACCGGCTTGGGTTGATTCTTGAGCACCATGGTCTTTATCGCAACCTGCATGCCGAGCACCAATGGAAACAGACGAGCAATTAGAATGCCAGCTCACATGCATGAAGATAGAAAGCACATTATATCTACACTGATAAACGCAATGGAATGTGTCCAGCTAGGATTCAAATTGCAAACTGACCTCCTTTCCAGTGGCGACGTCGTTTGCCTGGAAGACCTTCCCTGATGCACTGCAGGTAAACACAGTACACGTGGCTTGTCAAGTTAAGTTTTGTGTGCGATACGAAGCGGCTCTTTGTTAGCTCTTGGCTACATTGTTAAAGGGGAAGTTAAGGCAAAAATTAAAATTTCACCAGTTGTAGTCTTCGGGGTGCTGAGTCGAATGGTCTTGGTCCGAGAAAGCTGAGACGCTCCCTTCCTACTTGAATCCCAATCGAACTCGCTCACTTCCACCGAAACTGGGTGACTGCGCCCTACTAGATGGGGATTTGTATGCAAAATGTCACTAAAAGCGCCATTTCGTTCTTATAAAAGCACGGATGACCGCGATTGGCCCATATGTTGTAGTCTTTTGGACGCTGAGTCGACTGGTTTTGGTCCGAAAAGGCTGCGATGCAGCGTTCCTCCTTTATTCCCAATCGAACATGGTTGAACAAGCGGTCACGTGCTCCTGGGTGCCCAAATCACCTGGTCACCACGCCAGCAGGCGACAACTTTCACACCAAGGTTCAACTCGAGTGACAGGACTACACCCAAAAAAGGTCAAACAGGCTAGTAAGTTGTACCCTGCAGGCACGGTGACCAGGTGACTGGCGTACGCAGCAGCACGTGACCGCTTGTTCAACCATGTTCGATTGGGAATAAAGGAGGAACGCTGCATCGCAGCCTTTTCGGACCAAAACCAGTCGACTCAGCGTCCAAAAGACTACAACATATGGGCCAATCGCGGTTATCCGTGCTTTTATAAAAACGAAATGGCGCTTTTAGTGACATTTTGCATACAAATCCCCATCTAGTAGGGCGCAGTCACC
>NC_088644.1:11687023-11827023 GCF_964019385.1 Sycon ciliatum
TGTCCAAATCATTCCCACACGCTCCACTGGTTGGTTTTCCAGGAGCAACGAAAAGGTCTGGACCAGGTCGTTCAAAGTCACTCTCCTTGTAGCTCCCCGGAGCTCCCGAATCTATCTCCATCCTGACCGGGTGAACGACTATGAAATTCACTGACTAATGAGCAGGAAAGGGACTAAAAGCCCATCACAGTAACACTAAAACTCAGCAAATGACGGATGAGAAGAATACGCAGTGATCCAGCAAGTGATTATCGCAGACCAGCTTTCTCGCAGGTCAACGGTAAAACCATGGCACAGAGGAACAACACGAGAGGAATGTCCTAGTTTGCTGTCAAGCCAAACCTGATTCTCACTACATTTCTCTCAGGCTGAACACACTGTCGCGGACTCTTTCACCAGTTTACTGGCCAGCTAGCTTGCCTATTCATGAGTGAACACACACACAGCCGAATTGGTTTGAAAAGAAGTGCATGAAGCTTGCAGGTCTGGCGCATGGCCAAGGCCGGGCTAGATTTGAATGGCTGTCGGTTGCCGAGGCGACTTGACCATGTTGACGCAGATTCGCAAAAAAAAGGAAACGAATCGCACATACAAAACGTACGGGCGGCACGTGCACGTGCGAGTTGTTTTTAGTACTTTTTACCATGTGAATCCGAGGCTGAAAAATGCAGATCCTTTTGGAATAGATCAACAGGGTTTGGTGAACAATAATTTTCCAATGCTTCGATAATAGCTGGCCTTCTCTTCCAGATCCTCGTAGTGAGTCGGGAGCAGAGAAATAAAGCACTGGAAGGAAGGTGGTGTAGAACCGCGTGAATCGGCTGTGGGAGATGGGAAAGTCAAGCAATAAAGTTCAGGTGAGAATTTCTGTGTGTGCATGCGTGCGTGCAGTCGAGTGAATTTGTGTCACAGGCATATTGACGACTTTTCGTCATAACGTGTTGCTTGGACCAGTTCTCTCACTGGCTCGTTGGGAATAAGTTATTTCCTTTGGAGCATCCCGTGGACTTGTCATACTCGTATCCCGACGGGTATCACTTTGATTTTGAGGTGTAAAATGTGTTGATATCAGGGAATATTAATTTTTGCTACTACAAAGCATCTAATTTCTGGCCACTTCTGGTCAGAGACCCCTTGTCAGGGGTCCGGATACAGCGAGTATTCCGCATAAGGGCATCCAACACGCCTTCATGCGTGCCAGTTATGATCACATGTGCACATCAATTTATTCCGAAATGCACATGTACCAGCATAGTCCTGTAATAATTACATTCAGGTATAGGATAACTCGATATTATACCGGTAGTACTTGACATACAAACATGTTGTGCGCTACATGAGCAGAACACCATGCCTCATCACATGATGTCATGTGTGTCGCGTGTAACGTTGCTACGCCATATTAGGGCCCAGTCACACATGCACTCAAAAGTAGCGGTTCCGCTGAAGCGATGTAGCAGGAGCGGGAAGTACCATGGCAACTGCGAAAAGCGGAGCTACCCCTTCAGCAAAAACTGAAATCTGCTGCCTCCAAAATGCTGGGAGCGGCACTCTCGCTTCTGCAGTTTCGCTTCAATGGATAACACCGCTTTCTGCTGCACATGCACTTCCTACGAAAATTTTATATGCGTACGGCACCCATGCAATACAATGTGTGGAAGGTAGTCATTGACCTCTTGGATTTACTGTAAAGTACACAGCCAACTTTCCGTATAACGACACCCGACGGGCATCAGAAAAGTGTCCTTATTCGCGAAGTGCCGTTATACCCGAAGTCTCATTATTACCGTAGTTCCGCGCATATAAGCCCATGGGCCTATATCCGGATATAAGCCCACCTCCGTTTATAGGCCCATGGGCTAATAAACAGACCCAAACACCGTAGTACAGCATGTCAGTGCAGACTACATTACCAGTACCGGTACCTATGGTAGGCGGACAACCGCGCACGGACTTGTACTTTTTCGCATGCTAGCTGCCTTCAAAATTCGAATATAGGCCCAGGGCTAAAAACGAACCATTGTTACTGATATTTTCCCGGAAAATGCATTATTTCATATATTAGCCCATGGGCTTATATGCGCGGAATGTATTCCAGTTAGATTGGACTTTGCTCTGGGCATGGGAATTCTGTCGTTATTCGCGAATTGTCGTTATATACGCAGTCGTTATTAGCGAAGTTGACTACACCACAGTCCACTTCACTTTCATGTTCCGCCAAAGACGAGTTTGTCCTGTCTATTTGTGTGACCATGCACACGTGGTTCCGCTGGAGAGGCACAAGGTTCGCTGCTGCAGAACCTCACCATCAAAGCGGATCCCCTGTGCATGTATGACCAGGCCCAAATGGAGCATTGAGTTGTGTCTTGTCCTTGCCGCGTTTTCTTCATTGCTGGCAACTAGGTAAAATTTAACGTCTGTTGGACCATTCCAAAGTACAGTCAGACCTCGTTTATCCGGTCCTCGTTTATCCGGATCCCTCGCCATCCGGAAGAAAATCGCTGGTTACCGATGTGCAGCATATGTTGTGCATACAACATAACCGGACCTCGCGATCCGCACACCGGTGCATGATTTTGTGTACTTGGTCCGTTTCATCGCAATTGTTGCTTATCTCCCACGCACCTTTTGACAGGTAAAACCCAGTCCGATATCGATATCTAACTCACATTCGTTTGGGAGTTTGTGATGGCAAGATCAAAGGAGACCAGAAATCAAAAAAAAACATCGCGACTAGCGCCAGTGGCATCACGATTTGTATGATTGTGATGGAAAAGTGGGGAACCTTTCGCTGCAGTGAATGCACTGCAGTGCACACATTCACTGCAGCGAACAGCCAAGCGCAGCTCAAAGACCGGAACTGTAGCAGGGGAAATCGACATCCTGACCTTGAGAGCGTGACAGTCACGGCCAGGCCAGCCAGCTCATTCGCCACGTTTGAACTGCAAGTGCAACGACCTGGCATTCTTTGCAAGCCTGCAAACTGATGGCGAGATGGTGGCAACGAAGACATTGTCCGACCTGGCAGCGGCAGTACAAGAGTCATGGTCAGCGTATCCAGCAGAGCGCATGACAGCTGTCTGGAGAAGGATGTGTGCCTGATTCAAAAACATTGTTGAAACACACAGTGGTGACACACGGGTCACGCTGCCCACGTTCCTCGAAGTTCCAAAGTGACAGCCACAACTGTTCCTTTCCCATCGCTGCCATACGCCTAGCGGAGAAAGCAAGATATACTCTACGCCAGCAGCTATACACACCAGCGAATGTCAGCTCAAGTGACATTGGCTCGAGTGATACAGAGCCAGAGTCGGATAAACTAAAGCGTGAGTGCAAGAACGCGCTCCGTCGCTGTTTGTTTTGTATATTTTTTGTAACCTTGCTTCCTTTCTCGACTTGCTTCATCAGATTCCATCGCTGAATTATTTTTATTGTGGCGGACAGGCATCCTGTATCATGCTCCTTCACTATGCGTATTGGAACTTTTACAGAGCGATAAAATAACTATTGTTCTTAGTTGCGATAGATAAGCGACAATTGCGATGAAACGGACCAAGTACAAACTGGTTAAAATGTGTACAAAATGCTTCGTCGTATCCGGTTGCATGTGGCTGGCTAGCGCCTGCAGAAGCTAGTATCAATGAGTTGTACAAGCAAATGAGGTCCTTGACCTGCTGGGTGTGTGCGGACAGCACTCAGTTAACTAGTTGCATGCACTTGTCATTTTTCTCGCTTGTTTTACATACTGGGCACGCTAGGCGTACTGCATAGGACCCGTCTACATGTATGTATGATGTCACTACTTTTGACATGCCACATGCATATACAGTATGTGTGTTCAGTTATCCGGTTACCTCGCCTATCCGGATGTTTTTGTGGAAAACAGATGTGTGCGGTTAAGCGAGGTCTGACTGTACTGTCATCTGCCCCCACGCTGTGTCGTTCCCAGCTGGTTTTTCGATGGTGGAAAATAGATCGAGGCTGATAAGTGCAGAACAATGCACAACTGCATGAAAGATCAACTTGCCGTGCTGGATTGCACGCGTTTCCATCCACATGCACACCTGCACTGGCAGGTACTGTGTACAGCGGTGTACTCGCGTCAGTTCAACACCGTATTTTGAGTCGCATACTACTGAAGTAGTCGCTTCACGGGTGGAGAGTTTGACAGGGGCGACAATTATGCAGGGGGCAGATCAGTGGTACTTTACGATACAACTCTCAGCTCTCTATTTAGCTTGGTTTCAGGCAGTGTCTGTAAATTCTGAACATCACTGTAAGAGGTGATGCACAATACTTGCGTTGCGTACTTGTTTGGCATAATGGCAGTCTTGTTACTCGGTTTTGCATTTGTCTCTTGTGCCGATTTTTGCTGTTATAGGATGCACAGGAGAACACTAGTTTTGTGATTGCTCCGTCATCAACAACCCCGAAATTGGCCACATCCGACTGGCCTCTCCTGTTGAAGGTAAGGGAACAGTGGACAGGTTTTTTGTTACGGCTGGTATCTGGTATATGGAACCATGTGTAACACAGCAGCCGTTGCATCATGTTCAATACCTGGCTTTCATTGGAACGCACTAGTATCATGCAAGTGCATCTGGAGGCCTATCCTTTTGGTATAATTTATGAAACGTATTCTGCTGCCAGTCTTGTCCCTCACTCCATTGTCTCTTCTTTTGATTTATTTGCTTGAATTCTTGCGTTGGTGTCCGATAGAACTTCGACACTCTCAATGTACGTACGGGACACTACACACCCCTGACATCGGGCTGCTCGCCATTGCAGAGACCCATCGGCGAATATGTCAAGTAAGGCAATCTGGAGAAGGTAGCAGTCCTTGTAATGTAGGTCTCTGCTATGTCAAGTCCTTCTTGGCCCCTGTGTGCTGCTTGCGCATGCGTGTGTGTAAGGAATCTCCATCTTACTAAGGATTTCATAGTGGCCCAATAAGCTGTAATGACCTTTGCTGCCTTTTGCACTGTTTAGGACACCTAACTGGTACGTTTGTGGATATCACGTTGTGATTTGAGACTCGTCTACAATGCACGTTTTTCATGCTTTAGCCTGCTTATGTGTGCCATTATTATATTTTTGCGTGTACTTGTTCAGATCTGGCTTCATCAACCTTGACAAGCCAGCAAACCCATCTTCTCACGAAGTCGTGGCATGGATCAAGCGTATCCTGCGTGTAGAGAAGACTGGCCACAGTGGCACACTCGACCCAAAGGTCACGGGCTGCTTGATTGTTTGCATTGACCGTGCCACTCGCCTAGTAAAATCCCAGCAGGGTGCTGGTAAGTTGCTTGTTCGCCATCAACCACTGTACATGTAGTTGGGGAGGTAGTGTGATGGCTCTAGTAGTTTCTTTCCTTGTGGTCTTCTTTTGTCTCAGGGTGCGTTCTTAAATCCTTTCGGAAAAGTTGGAGACTCTCCGAAAGGTTCGAGAGCTGTTCTTATATCCTCTCTGACTTTTGGTAGGCTCTCCAAAGCCCTCCCAAGCTTCAGAGGTGGTTGAAACTTGGAGATTCCCGCGGTTTGGGATCAGCGCATGCGAACTACGGCTAAAGGCCATGTGTTCATCATGAGTGTAGGCAGCTCCCTTTTCGCATACGCACAGTGCATACTACATTCGTGGCACTCAAGATCGCGGGCCCCTTTGGCGCTTCTTATTGCTTGACATGTGCAAAATATCTCGGAGTTCTTTGAGGCCCACTCTTAAATGATACCAGTTTCTTCGACTTCCCTTTTCTTCTTCTCCGAGAAGCTAGAGAATATAAGAACGCACCCTAACTCTCCCTCTCAATGTTTCATCGTCTTCCTTGTGTGTGTGTGTGTGTGTGCATGTGTATTTGTGTTCACCTCTCTCTTTCTTTCCTTCTTTCTTTCTCTCCTTGATGTGTCCTGCCGTTAACAGTTGAGCTAAAACCGTATGTTAGTAAACAGGGAGCCCAGTTTTATCTTTGTTGAGACAGTGTGAGAGGTATTCAAGTCCACTATTTCAACATAATCTTTCAGTGTTCTAGGGAATCTTGTAATGATTTTTGAATGATTTTTTTCCAAGACCTCCTCGGGGTCTTATAATACAAGCAAGGTCTTCTAATAGAGCAGTGTCACTATTGGAGGAAATTGGATCTGCTATAATTTATTATATTTTATTTGTTGCTGTTTTATAGATATCCATTATTGTCTTCTCACGTGTGTGTGTGTGTGTGTGTGTGTGTGTGTGTGTGTGTGTGTGTGTGTGTGTGTGCACGTGTGTGCGTATCACTACAGGAAAGGAGTATGTGTGCGTTGTACGTCTACACAGTGCAGTGGAGGATAACACTCAGCTTGCACGGGTAAGCCACAAAGACTTGGAGCAAATCAGTGTGAGATTCTGAGGTTTTTCTCTACTTGGAACTATTTGACCAAGACGATCCTTGCTCCTTTGCAAACATTGCAGAAGATAAACTGGTTCAGAGAAAGCCAATCCAGTAGAACCTCTGGCTCATAATGTACCATGATCAAGTTCGAGCGTTGTTGCTATTTTTGCAATACAGTAAAACCTTTTCTTCTTTCCCTGCTTTGCCATCTTTTTCTATAGACAATTGAGCAGTTGACCGGTGCACTCTTCCAGCGACCACCTCTAATTTCTGCTGTCAAGCGTCAGCTGCGAGTACGAACTATCTACGAGAGCAAACTGTTTGAGTTTGACCAGGACAGACATCTAGGTATGGCTGGTACTTGTTTGTGGATGTGCACAGCACTAGCGCTTCTGTAATTGATCACATGTACCTGTGCATTGCCAGGCAGGATCATTCTTCTAGCACTGTGTCTTCTGCTCGAAATATCACAAATATTTCGTGTGTTTCAAAAAGTTGGCTACACCTAATTTGGCACGTTGGGAGTGCCAACTTATTCTAATATTGCAGCTGGAGTTGCACTGTATTGTGTTCTTTTTAAGTATTTTAGTATCCTAGTGCATGTACATGTATAATGTATTTTCCACGGTGTCTTGTTATGAAAAGTTGCAGTATCAATTTCAATCCATGAGTGTGAGAGTGTGCACTAACGTTTTCCTGTCTGTCTTTGTGCAGGTGTATTCTGGGTTAGCTGTGAGGCTGGCACGTACATTCGAACACTGTGCGTGCACATTGGTCTGCTGATGGGTGTTGGCGCTCATATGCAGGAGCTGCGTCGTGTCCGATCCGGTATTCAGAATGAAAACGTATGTACCACAGCGTATGTCTGTCTGTCTTTTTGATGGTCCACTTCTATTGTTTTTGTCCGTCTTCATCGTCGCCTGTGCTGGTGAGCTAATAAGCGCGAGATTGGTGATACATTCAGACGTTCATTCACTTGTGTATGTGCACGTGTTTGTTTGCAGGAGGGTCTGGTCACCATGCACGACGTTCTTGATGCCCAGTGGTCACTTGACAACTGCAAAGATGGTGAGGCAGAGTAATACCGTTGAGCTTGCGCTGCTTTTTGTGTTCTGGCTCTTTGCGCATCAATGATGTGTTCAAACATGCCAACACTTTTGCTATTAAGGCTAATCGCAAAATGAAGTCTGAAGTGTGCATGTGTGTGTGTATGCGTACACTCATGGTGCCCCATGCTTCCCTCTGCCCTATCCTGATGCCTACAGAGACGTACATGCGCCGCGTGGTCAAGCCCCTGGAGGCACTGCTGACGGGACACAAGAGACTCGTAGTCAAGGACAGTGCTGTAAGTGTGTGTGCTGTGGTGATGCTGTGCAGCGCTGCGGTTTCCTGGTATTTGCTGCCCTGCTGCCGGGTGTATTGTTCCTGTACACCGTACCGTGAATATTCTTCACTGAATTGTACACCAACGTTTGCCCTAAAACTGAACAAAGCCTGTAAGGGAATGGACCTCTAGTTAGCTGAGCAAGGTCCCCTTGGAAGATCAAAGTGCTGGGTTTGAAAAGAAAGTTGTTGTGTTTGTGACATCTCTATCTATCCAGGTGAATGCTATCTGCTATGGTGCAAAGTTGATGATCCCCGGTCTGCTGCGTTACGAGTCCGGCATTGAGCTCAACCAGGAGATTGTCATCATGTCCACTAAAGGCGAGGCAGTCGCGCTCGGCATTGCACTCATGACGACTGCTGTCATGGCAACTGTAGACCACGGCACAGTGGCTAAGATCAAGCGTGTGATCATGGAGCGTGATGTGTACCCGCGCAAGTGGAGTCTCGGGCCACATGCCGTTGCTAAGAAGCAGCTCATTGCCGAGGGCAAGCTCACCAAGCATGGCAAGCCCAATGAGAAGACGCCCAAGGACTGGTCCGCCACGTATGCTGACCACAGGTATGTTGTGGGTGGGTGCATATGTGTGTCTGTGTGTGAGTGTGAATCTTGAATTTGACTCTCTCTCGCCCCTTTCACGGGTAGACCCGCTTGACCATTTTCTGACAACGAGCAAGCGCACACATGTATGGGTGTATGGGTTTTGTATCATATCAATGTTTTGTGTGGTAGCATCAATTGTGAGGGCCATTGGCACTGACCGGTCTCATATTCTTTGCCTGTGTGTGTTGTGCGTTGCGTATTGTTTAGTGGCACTCCTTCCAAGAAGGTGAAGGCCGAAGAGGATATGGACGTACCCACACCCGGAACTCCCGTCACTCCAGCTCTGGCCAAGGTGAGTGGTGCTGGAATGAGCAGTCAGGTCAAAGTATGGTCTGTATGTATGGCGATCACCGTGCTGGCACAGCAGTTTCCTGGTGGTTTGAGTCTGAGCAAGAGTACACAACCCCCCAAGAGTGTGCAACTCCCGCATACCCTGCTGTCCCGACAGAATTTCAAGTTGACGTCATTATTAATGATGCAATGCTCCTTGCACCAGTGATTTACAACATGTGTACGGGTATCAACTCTTCACACGTTTTTCTTTGCAATAATTTGTACAGGATACGACGGGTTTTGGTCCACCACAGGTTCCGGATTCGTCTGACAATCCGTGTACAGTGCGCATTGCATCATAAAAATGACATCAACTTGAAATTCTGTCGGGACAGCACCCATAGTGGAGTTGCACACTCTTGGGGGGTTATGTACTCTTGGTCTGAGTTCGGGTATTCTATGCGCTGTTGCCATGTAGTTTGTGGTGATGATGCTTATTGTGCACATTGTCCCTGCTCCTCTGTGTGAGGCTCACTCCTCCAAAGTCACGACTTTTCATCTGTTCTTGGCAGTCCTGGCAGTGATCTTGTTTGTTCCTCACTGTCTCTGGTCACTGTTTGTTGTGTTGTGTTTCTGACATGGCAGAGAAAGCACACGCCTGCAGATTCCTCCTCGGCCGAGGAAGAAAGTGCAGAGGAAACACCTAAAGTGAAGAAGGACAAGAAAGAAAAGAAAGCGAAGAAGGACAAGAAGGAAAAGAAGGAGAAAAAGGAGAAAAAGAAGAAGGTCAAGGAAGAGTCCAGTGATGCTGATTCCGATGCTGTAAGTGTTAGCCGGTGTTTGTGTTAGCCTCCCAAGCATTTAGTGTTTTGAAATTATAACGATCTGAACATCGCTACTTCCTCCGTATACAAAAACTTCGTGACTTTTTTTTAAGGCTGCGCATAGCTCTGGAATTGTTCCGTTTGACTTGGAATAACACTCGTGGCATTGTCTAACCTGTTTACAAGCTATATACAAAGAAAAAGCAACTCAGGCGAATGAGATTGAGTTTATTCAGAGTCTTCGTCGCTCCTGTCATTGTCACCTGACGACGCTGACACCGCATCGCCAAAAGTCGCTGCTTCTGCTCGCAATTTGTTCAGATTCTTTTCAGCTGCAATGATGATCCGACGCGGGACTTTGGCTAGCGTACTCTTCATTTCCAGAGCTGTGTACGAATCGGTGTCGACTATATTCAGTCGTTCCAACCCGCGACCTCCATTATGCCGTAAAACGAGTCGCTCAAGCACATCCACACGCTTCGCATTTTCTCGGCAGGAGAATCCTCCCAGCATTCTACAACGGCTTCGACGAGGTCCCTGCGATTCCCCTAGGCCACAACGGAGACGTCCGACTGGAGTTGAGAGAGGCGAAGAAAGCCAGGTCGTCGACAATCCGATCCGGAGTCTGCGCTGGTTGCACGACGACTCAAATGTTTCATCTTTCCGTGCGAGCTGAACCGATTTATGTTGTCACGCTGCGTATGGGGCCGCGCACCGCAAGTACGAGCCTGGCCTGTTTCAGGGCAGCGAGTGCCGCGTGAGTCGTGACTCCGTGCTCCAGGCGCGAGCTCCACTTCGTCACGGTGTCAGTTTCGAGCAAGTAAGTGTTATTTTTTTGTCATTTGACTCGTGAGTTCCTGTCGGCAACGTCCTCGCACACATGGCTTCCGTAGAGAATCTGTTCGAGATCAACCAAACCTACCTCAACATGAATGTGGGTTGTCGATGACAGCCTTTGGTGCGGTTCGTTGAGCAGGTTCTTGCTCAAAAACACCGTTGAAAAAAGTCACGAAGTTTTTGTATACGGAGGAAGTACTTCCGACAATGGTAAAACAATCACAGTTCAGGCTGAAGACCAGTCTGCATGCAGCAACACCAGTGTGTATGTATGGTGTACCATACCGGACTTCAACGGCATTTCCATTTTGTGTCCTTGTGTTGTTCTTTGTTTGCAGGCACCAGCAAAGAAGAAGAAGAAATCTCATTAGGGAACCTGGTGGAAGTGCCCAGTGGAACTGCGAATCCATGCGTTTTTCTTCTAATTCCGTCAAGAGTTCTGACGAATTCCATCGAGTTGTTGGCCAATGTAACATGAGCCCAGCTCTGTACATGTTGTCGTGTACATGTTCTAACTTGTTTTTCGATTTTGACAGCATGTTACAAGGCGAGGACGCGTAGTGCTCCTGACTACAACCATAACCTGGTTGGCAGCCTTGTAACATGCTGTCAAAATCGAGAAAAAAACATGTTAAACTACCAAGCAAGGCTTCTGTGCATGTTCTAACTTCTAATGCTGGCAGCATTCAGGTTTGATGCCAGGGAACCGTTGTCCTTCAGTGCACAATCTCTTTTTGTCCTGTGTTGTATTTTGACTTGCGGGACGTTTTTCCTCTTCGAGGCATGAATGGTCTAGTGCACGTTGGTGTCACGCCTCCAATCTTGAGATACACATCTTACGGATTATGCTAATGCCGTACCACATCGATGAGCTGTTGCAGTGTATAGCGTGTATGAGGCATTCTTTTCTTGACTCGTGCGTGTCATAACAATGGTATACACCCCCTGTCCACCAGGGAGTTGTAAAATGTCACGCCTCCCTGCTGTCCACTGTTGTCTGTCATTTCTGGAAAAGACACAACTTCCTGATGCCCTTGGGCCTTGGCGTGTTATAATTCATTGACCGATCATGGGTCCGGGTAGTTGGTAGAAGATCCTTATAGTTATACTAGAGCTCAATGCAGTCCGTGCCACGCCGCCTTGCACTTTCGTGTTGAGTTTTATGTATTGTAACATTCCTGGCTTTATTGAATCGAGAATGTTCTCAATCAAGGTCCTCCCCAGAGCAGTGCGGGTTCTTACGGTACAGTAGTACCAGCAAGAGTACACGCTCCCAGGGAGCTTATTTTACTCTTCATGGCAGATGAATCTGCAGCTATTGTACGCTACATGCTGTGACACGGTGCTGTTTCCTGGGATGATTATTCTGCTGCTGGAAGAAAAATAATTATCCCTTTATTATCAAGAGTCCATACTGCACTACAGTAGTTATTATGTTACTGTAAATCAACAAATTTTGGCCGGTGAGAAACTTTGGCCGATCTCGAAATGAAACTTTTGTGCTCTCACATGCATCCATGCATCATTTGCCTCAATGACTAAAGAAGTTACAATTTATAGTTGATTTACAGTATAGGTTTTGCATTCCGAAATTCGATTCGTCTTTTGAGTTTTGAGTCTACCTCAGACTCAGTCTGTACGAGTAGATCCACTACAATAGTCTAGCAAGTGTACCATCCCGAGTTGCACACTCTGTACTGGTTGTAGATCTACTCTTGCTAGTAGACCCAGGTGCTCGAAGTCCGTACACGTTTACAGTGTGTGTTTGCCGAGCTGAAACTCACACTAGCAATGATCACTTGCCAGAATCCTGCTCGTGGATGGAAGGTATCTTGTCCAAGTTTGTTTTGAGGCCAGGCTCAATTGAACCAGGCCATCTTTCGATCCGATCTGTTTCTCTGGAGTTCGCTCATTTTCCATATCAAAATTTGGTGTCGCAGAGGGTACTCTAAGTCCGGACTGATCAGAGGTGACTCGAAATACACACATATTTCTGCTAATTGCTAACTTGCAATCCCTCGGTTACGACGAAAGCACCGAAGGGATATGTTTGGCATGTGCCTCCACCGGTATTTCTTGCAAAAGCGTAGTTTGTTGCCGAAATGCAAGCTGTTTTTAGTCGGCTCAGAGAAGAAGCAGCTGCGCTGTGAAAACCGCGGGAAAACAGTGGTGGAGATGCCAGGAGTGTCAACCTTTCTGCAAGGATAGGTGGTTCTCTGTAAATTCTTCTCCTCTGGCCATTGTCAGCTCTAAGCTGGCTCTTGATGATTGAGTGAAGGTCTGTTTGACGCTGTGTCCGTTCGAAATCGGTCTTGGCAAAGTTGATTTTTGCATGAAATGTAACCCAATTTGTATTTCGTATGGACACTCGAAAACCCACTCCCGTGGTATGGGACTTCTGCTGATCGTAGATCCCTGAAAATTGGTACGCGAGGAGAACATACCACACTGTCCCCTCCATAAAATATTTGAGTCGAATACAATAACAGAACATGAAATTATGGGCGTACGAACTTAGGATACCATGTACGGACTTCGAGCACCTGGGTCTACGAGTACTGGTCTGTACTTTGAGTTTGATCAAGAGTACATAAGTCACAAGTACATATCTTGCATAACCAAGGCCGGGGGGGGGGGGGTTATGTACTCTTGGTTTGATTCAGACGCTTTTTGCGATGCGATGGAGGCGTGCGATGCGAAAATACCATTCACAGAAGAAGTCAGCGATGCCGCATCATGCGACGAGAGATGGCTGCGATTTGGGGATTTCCCGGTCCGGCGCGTCTACGTCTGCACTCTGCAGTTGGACATGACGTCATGTATACATGTATACACGCGTGAAAAAGTTTTGATTATTGTTTTGGAGTGTTTGTTGAATGATTTTCTCATTCCCCTGCCTCGATCGAACGTATGGAATTGTTTTGCTTCTTCTAATTTTATCCTGCAACTTGCAAGTCAGTGTAGCTGCTCTGATATCTTGTGAGACTTATTCACTACTCATCATGCCGAAGGTGAAGCGACAAAGAACGAAATATCACTATTCCAAATCTGATGATGGCGTGGAGGACATTGATGCGCCTATGGACTATGGACTGGCGGATCTCATGAGTGAGTTGAACAAGGAAGAGGGCCAGGGATCAGACGTGACAGTGGAGGCGAAAAAGGAAGCGGACGTGAAAGACGAGGTAGTAGTGGGCAAGAAGAACAAGAGAATGAATCGCCGCAACCAATGGCTAAAAAAGCTGGGGGCCATTCACTCTAACCAGCTGGAACAGAAAGCAGCAGCTAAACGACGGAAAACTGTTGTTGTCGGTGATGTCAGGCCGCTGCAGGATGCGTTGGACGAGGTGGCTCAAATATTCACAGATCCTGGCACCACGAAAGAGAAGGCAGAAAAGAACCTGCAGCGGCAGGCTAAAGTTGTATCCAGAAATAAACGCCAAATGGTTCTCGCCGATGAGTGCAAACGATTTCAAGCAGTGCTGGGGAATCAACAGTTCAAAACCGACCCTCTGAAGGCAATCAGTCGGTGCCTGCAGTCGAACATGACAACAAGTAGCTGATCCTGCAGGAGCCGCCAACTGACGGTGATGTAGTTCCTGTTGGTCTATTTACCTGTCTAGTGTGTGTGTGTGTGTGTGTGTGCTGTGTGTGTGTGTGTGTGTGTGTGTGTGTGTGTGTGTGTGTGTGTGTGTGTGTGTGTGTGTGTGTGTGTGTGTGTGTGTGTGTGTGTGTGTGTGTGTGTGTGTGTGTGTGTGTGTGTGTGTGTGTGTGTGTGTGTGTGTGTGTGTGTGTGTGTGTGTGTGTGTGTAAGTACAAGTGTGTGTGCTTATGGTGTATGCATGTGTGTGTGTGTGTGTGTGTGTGTGCTTGTGGTGTATGCATGTGTGTGTGTGTGTGTGTGTGTGTGTGTGTGTGTGTGTGTGTGTGTGTGTGTGTGTGTGTGTGTTAGGTTCATATCCTTGAGAAAGTCTGCACGTTATACAGCCTAACGTCTGGTACGCTTGAGTCTTTGTTATTTTTCCCACCTGTTCTATAACATGCGAGTCTGTGTTCAGCTGGTAGCTCAATGCACATATGCACTGCAGGACGGTCATATGCAGTGGCTTGAAAATTTATTTTCTTCCAGCAGAATAATCATCCCAAGAAACAGCAACAAAAGTTCTTTTTTTTAATGTAGCACATCAGCAGTAGCCTAGCTTAAACTAACTTGTATTGCTTACAGCATGTAAAGTATTATAATCGTTCATTGAATATATGCGGTGAGCTTCTGAGTGCTTGTCTGTGTGCATGATACCGGTATGTGCTTAGAAGTTGGAACAGCGAAAACTAATCAGGGCTCTCTGTTGTGTAAACGCTGCTATAGCTTGAGAGACTGTAGTGTGATGTGCATGTCGATACTGGTTCAGCAGTGGTGAGATCAGCAGAAGTCACTGTTGTGCGCGCGTAGCATATCGTGTTAGGTTGGTAGCCGTGCACGTATCCTTCAGCGTTGTTTGCGTCGTATCATCATGCTGACCGATTTCAGCGGACCTTCGGAGACGTATGTTGGCCAGGTTAGACCGTATGGTGGTGGCTGCGTGGGCAACTTGTACACTCCGTTCAGATTGCTGCCAATGCACACATCACTGTACCACCATGCGCCTCCGAAATCACGGGCACAGTTCGTGCTTGCTCCATCACCATCACGATCGTATGCAGAGAACTTAGCGCCAGCATGCGTCGGCGCAATGTTGTCCAGCGAGTCACCGGCCGTCCCTGTGTATTCGCCTATGATCAAACTGTACTGCTTCTTGGATCCGCCCAGGCGGAATATGCCATACTCTGCGTATGCGGTTACCCCATTGAATGCCTCGACAACGATGCGCAAGTCGCTCAGTGAGCCTTGCAGGTGTCGACGCAGCGGCACCATGCCGTACCAGAACTCGCCGTCCGGCCGTCCGAATCCGGTGCGGTACTCCTCGTAGGTGCGGTTGAAGTTGAGTGTGCCGTTACGCCGCTGAAAGACGAACCAGCCACCACCGTCGGTGTCCATGTCACACCACAGAGACAGGCCCCGCACAGGATACAGGCCAGACTGTGTGTGACCACCGTCCAGCACCTCACGGCAATTCTGGAAGTCTGCGCATGCACAGGGGAAAGAGGACAAGGAAGGAGCCACGACCTGATCTTAGAACTGAAATGTGCATGGATTTTGGAAAGCAAGTCGCCTGTGAAGTGTGCAAACAAAG
The DNA here is from genome assembly GCF_964019385.1 of Sycon ciliatum. Lineage (NCBI taxonomy): Eukaryota > Metazoa > Porifera > Calcarea > Leucosolenida > Sycettidae > Sycon > Sycon ciliatum. The sequence continues at coordinate 11,702,541 of NC_088644.1, forward strand.
CAGGTTTCACTCAGAACAATAATGCCTTATGGTCCGGCTTACTTATCACATTTTTGGTGCTAGTCCGAGTTTGACCAACGCATATGGCCGATTGGTTTGCAGGCCTGCCTGCGAATCAGGAGGTCCCGAGTTCGAGACCCGCGCTGGTAGCAGGGAGCGTGTAAAGACTTTTATGCGTGGTGAACTGCGCCGACACCCACGGTCAACTGGGTAGTCTACTCACAGCTCGGAGTGAGGGTAACAAGGATGCAGTTTACAGTGTTATGGGTCTTTACACGCCCGATTGGTTGAGAGACTCACCTACTCTCCCCTGACTCACTTGTGAGGTCTGCATTTGCCACTAAGGTGTACAAGGCGTAGGCATAGTGGTGGCCTGCGGAAGCGAAGGCTAGTTTTCTGTGTTTCTGAACATTCAAGCGATGCCAATGCGAATCCCGCAAATTATTATTAGTCCGAGTTTGTGGAAAAACCAACATGCAACTTCTGTAAATTTTATTAAATACCGAGATTTACTGCACATAGTACGCCTTGTGACACCATTGTCCAATGGGCTTTTTTTTAAGTGTACCGGTATGTTGGGCAGCTGTCAGGCTTTATTGGTTCGCCTGTGCGTCACCAAATGATCAAACGTTTGCACATACCATGTGGCCAGGTGATCAGGGTGGATGCGTGTGTGTGTTTGTTGTTACGCATGTTGTGTTGTGTTACATGGGTGCAGATTTCAGAATGCTGTTACTTGGGAAACATTGACACTAACTACACTGTACTAGTCTGACAGTGCTGTTAGGTATTGGATATACATATACAGTCGTCCCTCTCTAATCCGGCACCTTTTGCTACGGCATTTTCTGCTGGATTAACGAGGGTGCTGGATTAAGAAATCCTGCCCTCTGACCCGGCCCTACCCAATTGCATGCATGTATCATACGTCAAAACACAGGGTTTTTCCGTGTCGACCCCAGTATTTGGTGCACGGCTTTATATTCTCAACTTTTCTCCAGGAATATACACAGTGATAAAGTAAAACAGAGAACATGTTCACATGTATACGTACTCCTGCACACACACGCACAGTCGATTTACGGCAAGCTTACAATCATAATTTTATGCTCAAGCGCAGAGCTCTGCCCTAGACTATGTCTTTTTCTCTTTCTTTGCTCACCTATTGTATTGCTCATCACTTCTTTTACAGATTTGGTATTATGGAAAGTTTGGAAACCCCCTCGATAGGCGAAAGCCTTTGGGGAATAAAAATTTAAAAAAAAATTAAAACGACTGCCGGATTATGATATCAAACTACGCGCAGTTTGAGCGATTCGTTTAAAAAAGTCACTGCCGGAGGCGGAATTCAAGTGCCGCATTAAGATGTAGGAATTGAACGAAAAAAATCGGTTTCGTCAGAAAGTGCGCCGGTTGGCAAGGGTTCCGGATAAACAAGTGCCGGATTAGAGAGGGACGACTGTACATGTACCCAGCATCCATAGTCCCTGGTTCGAGTCCTGCTGGTGACAGTCAATTTTTTCTTCAGACTTTTTCCCTTTCCCACTCCCTCAATGAATATCCAATGTTCATAATAATTATTGTCTGTGGGAGAGCTATTGGGAATGATAGTGATGTAAATGTGCGAGTACATGGATGTAGCATGGCACAGGGCAGTGGAATACCCAATTGCTCTACATGCAGTTTGGCTGGGCCACACTAGTATAATGGCAACAAGATTATGTATAATTGTATAATTAGTATACTGTTGTACTCACTGCCTAGTTCACATGTTGGTGCTGCTTCGCTCCAGCTGCCGGATGCTGTGCATTCCAGGGTGGCTGTCCCGACTAAGCGATGCGTCCGGTCACACACGTACGTCACTGTACTGCCAACTGCAAATGTATCACGTGCTGCTGCGCCTATCCTAGTGCCAGACGTGGGTACGCCGGGGTCGGAGCAAACTGGTTGGCACGTGGGTGCGCCCGCCGACCATGATCCAGTCTCTAGACACGTAGCCGACGAAGCGCCCACAAGCCGTGCAGTGCCCGCACAGGAGAAGTTGACCTGCGAGTTGTATGCGTAGTCACCCGTCACCTGTACACCGCTGGTGACGACTGGTGCTGCGCACATGACTGGCTGGCAGCTGGTGCTAGGCTCCCATTGGCTACTGCCACCACACAGTACACTGGTGCTGCTGGTCTGTGCGGTGCTAAGCTCAAAGCCAGCTATGCAGCCAACGGTGATCGACGCTAGATAGCTGTACTCGGTCAGGCGTGCCCCGTCGGACACGATGACAAGAGGGCTGGCCGGTGCTTGACAGACTATTGGCAGGCAGCTGGGCACTGGCGGTGCCCACTCCACCTCATCCGTGCAGAACAATAGAATACTGCCGTTCGCCTCGTGACCAAGATCACAGGAGACTGTTGCTATCGAGGTGGGCCTGCGGTTTCCCACCATGACTTCGCCGTTGTCGACCGGGCCGATTTCTGGACACCGCGCCACATCACAGCGCGGCGCTTCAGCGCTCCACCGGCCAGTTGCGAGACAGGTTAGGCTGGCCTCCCCTCTCACGATGTATGGGCCACCACAGGAATACGTCAGTTGACTACCGACTGTGAAGGGACCGACGTGTACTGTCCGCTGTCCATTGCGTGGAATGCCAGGTTCCTGGCACAGTATCTCAGCGCACACTGGATACGGAATGCTCCAATCTCCTGTCGGCAAGCACTCCACTCGATCCGTACCAGTCATGGAGTAGCCGGCTGCACATGTATAGACCACCGAACTGCCAATCGGGAAATTCAAATTAGCCTGGTCTTCTCTTGTGGCATGGCTCACGTCTACCGGGTCAATGCAGGCAGCGATCTCACAGCGAGGCGGCGCTCCATCCCATTGACCATTGGGAAGGCATGTCAATTCCTCTGGTCCGACAAGTTGATACCTCTCTGGACAGCTGTAGCTCACTAGGCTGTTGTAGGCAAAGCTTTCACCTGCTCGGTTCCCTATACTGATTTGGCCAGGGTCGTCGCAGGTGATAATGCCACAGGTTGGGAGAGGTGCATCCCAGAAGCCGTCAGCTAAACAGGAAAGCGAGCTGCTACCCGATAGCTGATAGCCAAGGTCACAGCTGAATGCCACGACGTCGCCGAATGCAAACGCTGTGCCGGTTGCGACGCCGTTTGCCACCGTGCCAGGGCTGCCGCAGCTAACTGGTGCACACTCTGGTGGAAGAGCGCTCCACTCGCCATTGTCACTACACGTCAGTGAGGCAGTGCCTCTCAACTCATAGCCAGTATCACAGCGATACCGAACGCCGCTACCACCAGGCACAAAGCTGCTGCTGGCCTGCTGCTGTCCGTGTTCTATCTGTCCCGGATCCGGACAGCTACGCACCATACAGTCCGGCAGCGGCCGGCTCCAGAAGCCGTCCGCCTGGCACACAAGTGTGTCATCGCCACGGCGATTGTAGCCAGGGTTACAGGTATACGTAACCCGTGAGTTATAGACGAGTGTGTCTCCACTCCGCTGTGCATTAGGCACTGGGCCAGGATCGGGACACTCAACTGGACTGCATGACGGGACTGGTGAACTCCAGCGGCCGTTTGCCTGGCAGTTCAGCTCATCATTGCCAATCAGTGTATACCCATCATCACAGAAGTACACCACTGAGTTTGGATATGTGTACAAGGCGCCGGTGGCAACACCATTGGCGATATCACCGGGATTGCCGCAGCCAACCGGACTGCAGGCCGGCAGCGGTGCACTCCACTGGCCTGACGCATCGCAGCGGATCTCGTCGTCATGGCTGCGCGTGTGTCCGGCCTGGCACTGCACCGTGACGACGGTGCCGGCAGTGTTGGCGTCGGTGCTCAGCGCCTGTGCGTTGTGCACACTGGGCAGAGCGGGGCACGTGACAACGACACACTGAGGTGCTGATGAGCTCCACTCCTGGCTGGCCAGGCAGCGCAGCTCATTCGTACCCGACAGCTGATACCCGGGCGAGCACTGGTATCGCACAGTCGAATTGAACGTGTACGATGTATCACTGTCCTCTGTCAGTTGGCCATTGCTAACCGCGGGAGGTTGCGAGCATGATATGGGTATGCACTCAGGGGGTATCTGTCCTGACCAGGCTTCACTGCTCAAACAGGCGCGCGGTGACCGTCCTGACAGGGTGTATCCCGCATTGCAGCTATAGTGAGCCAGGCCATTGTAGCCACGGTGACTTACCCTCACTCTACCGTTGTCCGGGTGAGGCACTTCCGGGCACATCACGGGCCTGCAGAACGGGGGCGGGCCGCTCCATTCGCCAGTCGCCAGGCATGTGATGAGCCGCGCGCCAACCGCCGAGAAACCGTCCTCGCACGAATACGCCGCTCGTCCACCGATGGCAAAGGAGTCGAAGCGTTGCCTGGCGTTCGCGACCGCTCCTGGATCTCTACATCCAGTAATGCGCTCGCAGCTGGGCATGGTTGTGTTCCAGCGACCTTCAGTACTGCAGTACAGTACTCCAGTGTTGCCGGCAAGTCGATAGCCACTCTGGCATGTCACAGTTATGATGGTGTTGACAGCTCGACTGCCTGCTGGGCTGGCTAGCACAGCTCCGTTACTGGGATTGGATAGATCAGGGCATAGGATTGCTGCAGAGGCACAACGCAAAGTATCACACATGCCAACAAGCGTACACGCACACACACATACACACACACACACTCCATGATTTGTATTTTTGTTGGAATGAGCAAAACGCACAGTTGCGCTCACTGAAATCCCCCCCCCCCCCCCCGATGTGCAAAGCCGGCATCCTGGACCAGTTCCGATTACTAGTACATCATTGTATTTGTACATGTGTACGTCCAGCCGCATTCGTTCCACTTCCGGGACGTCAAGGGCCGTAGAAGTTAGTTGAGGGTGCCAGCTTTGCACTTTGGGTCGGATTTCAATGAGCGCAACTGTACATACATGTTGTGATGTACAGGCTTGCCCCCACCAGGGAGTAAATACATGTTGTGATGTACAGGAGGCTTGCCCCCACCAGGGAGTAAATACATGTTGTGATGTACAGGAGGCTTGCCCCCACCAGGGAGTAAATACATGTTGTGATGTACAGGAGGCTTGCCCCCACCAGGGAGTAAATACATGTTGTGATGTACAGGAGGCTTGCCCCCACCAGGGAGTAAATACATGTTGTGATGTACAGGAGGCTTGCCCCCACCAGGGAGTAAATACATGTTGTGATGTACAGGAGGCTTGCCCCCACCAGGGAGTAAATACATGTTGTGATGTACAGGAGGCTTGCCCCCACCAGGGAGTAAATACATGTTGTGATGTACAGGAGGCTTGCCCCCACCAGGGAGTAAATACATGTTGTGATGTACAGGAGGCTTGCCCCCACCAGGGAGTAAATACATGTTGTGATGTACAGGAGGCTTGCCCCCACCAGGGAGTAAATACATGTTGTGATGTACAGGAGGCTTGCCCCCACCAGGGAGTAAATACATGTTGTGATGTACAGGAGGCTTGCCCCCACCAGGGAGTAAATACATGTTGTGATGTACAGGAGGCTTGCCCCCACCAGGGAGTAAATACATGTTGTGATGTACAGGAGGCTTGCCCCCACCAGGGAGTAAATACATGTTGTGATGTACAGGAGGCTTGCCCCCACCAGGGAGTAAATACATGTTGTGATGTACAGGAGGCTTGCCCCCACCAGGGAGTAAATACATGTTGTGATGTACAGGAGGCTTGCCCCCACCAGGGAGTAAATACATGTTGTGATGTACAGGAGGCTTGCCCCCACCAGGGAGTAAGTAAGTACATGTTACTGTACAATCATTTAGAACACTGCTGTATTGTACTTTACTACTGTCAACCAACTGCAACTGCCTAATGTTCGCTTCTTCTTTTTCCGTGAGAAGCGTGCAATGTGAATATTAGCCACCGTGAACTCGAACTTCAACAGTGGGTGTACGTTATGCATTGTATGTAGGTGGCCAGGAAGCTTCACGGTCATTTGCCATCGTAAACTCGCCATTTCTGAGAAATCGCGAAATGTTTGTCATGCGGATACTGGGAGTTTACAGCACTCCTACCACCCACACCATACTGATACCTACTGTATACACGATTGCGGGTGGTTGTCAAGACTTGCCTTGGCACAGCGGTGCAGAGCCATTCCACTGCCCATCAGCATTGCATTGCAGCACGGAATCGCCGACCAGCCGGTGTCCAGTGTTGCACCGGAAGCGGATTACGTCACCGTTGGCGCGTCCCGACCCGATGAGTTCGCCGTTGTCCGGAACATTGACTGATGCGCAGGAGCGTCGCTGGCATTCTGGTAATGCCGCGCTCCATGTGCCGTCGGGCAGGCAGCGTAGCAAGGCGCTTCCCGTCAACTCTGTGTCACCTACACAGGCGTACTGGAGAAGAGTGGCCACGCTGTACTCTGTCTGCACTGGTGGCGTTTGTGTTCCGCCGGCGATGTCCCCGGGATGTCCACACATGATGGGCAAGCATGACGGTACGCTGGCATTCCAGCCCACACCTGCAATGCACTGCAGCACGCTAGAGCCAACAATCTCGTAGCCCGCACTGCACACGTACTCAATGCTGGTTGTCAGGCTGCGGATGCGCTGAATGCCGTTCGCCACCAGGCCAGGATCGGGGCAGATGAACTGTTCGCAGCTGGGCACTTCGCCGGACCACTGCCCATTGATTTGGCACTGCAGCTCAGCACTACCTCGTACGACATAACCAGCGTTGCATACGTACTGTAGTGTAGAGCCAACGTTGTGATCATCACTGGCAGTATTTATTGCGTTCTGGACTGCAGGTAGGGCTGGGCATCCAGCCACACATGACGGTGCCGCTCCGACAAACGAGAATCCGCCAACTGAACAGACCGCGACGTTGCCACCCACAAGGTGGAATCCATCGACACACGAGAGAGTGACCGATTCGCCGTCGGCGTATTCTTCCCGCCGCGGCACTCCCACCGCATTTTCCGGCAGAATTGGCGGCGAGCACGTGATAGCGGTGCAGACTGGCGGTGACTGGGACCATTCACCTGACTCTGTGCAGGTGATTGTGCCATCAGGATTGCTCCCTGCATCGAGGATGTACCCTTGGCTACAGGAGAAACTGGCGATGGTGCCGGGAAAGTAGCCTCCGTCGGCATCGGCCGCCGTGCTGAACGACGGAGAGCGATTCGGAGCTCTTGGCACGGCCGGACAGCGTGGCGATTCCACTGCAGACAGCACACACACACACATGCAACAGATAGAGCAAAGTTATGGTACACATGCACGCGGATGCGCGGGCGAGCACACACACACACTCACACACCACACACACACACACACACACACACACACACACACACACACACACAAACACACACACACACACACACACACACACACATTCTCACACATTCTCACACACAGCCGTTCGTCTACTCATGCACCCATCAACACATGTATCACACAAGCACGTGCGAGTACCTTCCTCCTGTGCAAAGTTTGTCGCTAACCCAAACGATGCCTCTGTAGAATCTCTGGATCTTACCCGGGTCAGTGCTGGCTGGTGTTGGGGATGGACGGACTGGTGGGGCTGCAGGAAGTCACAATTTAACAACAAAAGAGGACTTTAGAACGAACAACCAGTCATGCTGTAGTCCAGTACCACTGTGTACCAGGGTGTATCAAGCTTTGCAGCGTTGTAGTCGAAGTATGGCACCCTCTACAGGTGTGTATGTTGCATGGCTGCCAAGTTACCCGGAAACCACTGGTGTTGATGACATGGAATACAATGCCTACAAACTTGAGGATTATGAACGACCGCCAAACTGTGGAGTTTGATCCAAGGAACGTGCCAAGGCTTATGATATTGCTGCCACATACAGTCATGTATATCTACATGTACCGTATTTCCCCGATTATAAGTCGCACCCGAGTTTTTACACTAAAATTCAGGGTAGAAAGGGGGGGGGGGGTGCGACTTACAATCGAGCATTACTTACTACTGAAGTGAATATATCGAAACAATATTGCTCAAACCTGAAGATGGGGGTGCAACTTATACTCGAGTGCGACTTATGTTCACCCACTGGGATATACTGTATGGTGAACATAACATTGTGTCGTACAGATACACCCGAGATTCACCCGAGCAGTACAGGTGACGAGTCAGTCACTGCAGCCGGTGTCACTGGGGATCTGCACACTATGTATGATGGAAACTGTTTGTCAGTTAGGGTCCGGCGGATTCTGCCGGCAGAAAAATTGGCAGAATTCGGTACTTTTTCTGGTAAGTTTTATGCATGTTTGGTATGTGGATAAAAAAATGGAGCAGAATTCGAGGAATTGCCCGCCATAAGGTTTGTATGGTTCTGCCAATTTCACTGCTTTTCGAGCAGAATCTGCCACCTTTTCGAGCAGAATCTGCCGGTCCCTATTATCAGTACAACTCAGTGTAGTGTGTAGTGTGTAGCTTACCTTCACTGCACCGACCGGGAACAAGACACTGGGCAGGACACACAGACAACAGTGACAGACTGACCCACATTGGGCCTGGGGCCACAGTGCCAGCAGAAGCAGCACGGTTGCATGTACAGTGTATGCAGCACCTCCAGTCACTGAGTGTATTGCAATGCTGATACTGTGGATGTGTGCAGGACTTCCAGAATATTCCAATGCTGATACTGTGGACTATGCATACAGGCCGGGAGTATAGACATCCAATGTCCAAGGATTCTAAGGATTTATCATGCACAATTGTATAACCTTGGAGATTCCTTCATATTATATTTTGTAACACCCCGCTACCATAGTGACAGGGAGCAGGATAGTCTGGTTGCATTTTGTTTTCGTTTCGTGATAAAATCTGTTGGATGGTCCAAGCTCAACCTGGCGTTTTCTTCTATTCATTCTACATATACAATCATGTATGTGGCCGTGCGTGTGGAGTTGACCTATCGATAGCTTTGATCTGATGCGATTGTGTCCGTATTGGGGTAATGACTTACCGTCCACTGGGTGCCATCGCAGAATATTGGTGATTTGACATCTGTGGCATAGTACATGCTGCCTTCAATTGCCTCAGCACAGGCCGGCAAAGCACTGGTTAACGTCTGCAGAGATTCAGACACGTGCATAGCAGTGAGGACTCAAAATTGTGCACTGGGCGGACTGCGAAACATTAGTATGATGGCCATTCCGCAGGATATATTGGAGTTTACACATGTCAATTCTGACCGAAACCAGTGGGAGTTATTGTCCGCTTTTGGGATGTTAGGTTCATGCGCTGTATATGCTACGCCCTGTACATGTACCTTTTGCAGCATGGATGCAATGCCTGAACCGCTTCCTGTGCCAGCATCACCCTGGAAACACGCAAGCAGCAAGTCAGTAAATCACATCAAGTTCCGACCCGGATCGTGACTAGTAATGGGAAGATTATTGATTTTTATTTATATTTTTTTATATTTTGATATTGAAAACGATTCAAAGCCTCTCAATTATGATTGAGATGATGATGAAGATGATGATGATGATGGCCTTGACAACATATCAAAACAATGATCATAATAAGTATGACAACTAAAAGCTAGAAAGGTATAACGGAAAGAACTATACCTGGTATCAATCACGGAGTAGTACAATACCATTGGCATTGCACTACTTCCTGGCATCAATGAGCTGATAAAAGTACATGAGCATCATCACTGGTTTATTAGAAAAAAATATTGTAATCTTGCTGGTCATAAAAATCATCAGTGCACATCTACTGAATGAGTGATACACATAATATAAGTGCATGGATATTGCATGGCAGCATGCTTGAATACTGCCATGTGTGGCATACCACTACACACAGTACACACGCATATGCACACACAATGGCAAGCACGAACGCGCGTGCACACACACACACACCTGCAGCTGTCACTTACCTTTGGGCCTGGAGGACCCTGAGAAAGCAAACACACATGCAAGCAAATTCATTACTTTGAGGGAAGCATGCATACAAGAAGAAGGACTATGTACAAGTGACACTGATGATGTTCTTTACCTTGCCGTTTTCACGTCGCTCAGGGATACCACCCGGTTCACTCAAACAGACACTCCCGGCACTGCTGACTGCAGGTGTGCAGCAAGAGTTTGACTGTATCTGCACAAAACGTGCATCTCTGCAGACTCCTGCTGCTATACGTAATCATAACGGTGGTGTATGGTGGCAGCATTGCACTCGCCCTTACCACCACTGTATCCGCTGCAAATAGTGATTACCGGTACCTACGGCATGCAGAGGATTGCACTGAACCTGGCTAATTGTGCTGCAGGGTCACAGACGACTTGTCACCAAATGCACCAAAACCGCACATGTCGGCCTGGCAATGAGTCGCCAGTTTCCAGCTGCCATGGTGTAGTCAAGGCAACTCTCCGGCCATGTAACATCATGCAGCGTGTTCCAAAGTGATTGAATGCAGCCACCTCCCTTGGCATGTGCACCCTACCCATTCACACACACACACACACACACACACACACACACACACACACACACACACACACACACACACACACACACACACACACACACACACACACACACACACACACACACACACATATACACACATCACTCACCGGCAGTCCGGTTTCTCCTGCAGGACCCTGTTCCGTACGCACAGACAAAGATGGCAAATTAGAGAAGTGCTACCAGCAGCAGCGTCAACAAGTGTTTTGAAAGTCTCGCTTTCCAAATCCACAGTCACTAACAATGTTACATGATACATGGTTCTGTGTGCTTTACCCATCTGCGGCAGACCTGGGCAAACTATACAGTATAACCTGTAACTAATGACCACCCCTTGGGGCCAGAGAGTGCGGTCTTTAGTGACAGGTGGTCCTTAGTTAGAGGTTTGCACCGCACAACCATAATAATTATGAAGGTGAGACCGTCCGTCCTGGCAAAGTGGTCTGCAGTACCAGGGTGGTCGTTGTTCACGGTGGTCTTTGGTTACAGGTTTTGCTGTATCTGATTCAGAACTTCACAGCCTCGGCAGAAAGTGATCTTGTAGATTTGAATGTGCAAGTTCTAGCCAATCAGCTCAGTGGGTATGGCACTTACAGCTTCTCCTGGATACCCGGTAATACCTTGATCGCCCTGGCAACAGTGCAAGCACACAGAGTATAATATTATTAATTTTTAAAGAGGGTTATTTATTTGCCTGCAGAGTGATTACTCACTAGAGGAAGGACAACTGAGGAGGCAGCACATCACACGGCAGCAGAAAAGAACAGTACACAATGCCATCTATGGTAATTTGGAGCAAGCCGTGGATTTTTAGGCCTGACGACCATCAATTGTACTACCGGATTGCCGGATCACTTCCACCTGTCAGGTTTACCTTCTCGCCTTTCGGGCCGGAATCTCCAGAAAAGCCAGCGGGTCCCTGAACAGAGCAGACAGTGAACAATACGATATGCATAACATTATGTGTATGCACAGGGCCATACTAACTGGCATACGGCACACACGCGGCATGAGCAAGCAAACAAATACACACACAGGTAGACAAATGAACAAGCACATTCACAATACAGAGCAAGACTGATTCACAGCCATAGTGCACACCTGATCTCCGTCAAGCCCACGCTGTCCGCGGTCTCCCTTCAGTCCCCGTGCTCCAGAATCTCCCTGTATTCATCCACGTATAGCAGTCAGCAGTCAGCACACAATACACCACCACACTAGTTAGAAACTTGGAATAACAAATTGGCACCATGTCGGGAATAGAAGAAGCGCAACAGTGCCAGTGTTGGTGGTGTAGTGTACGCACAACATGCCAGGAATATGCAATCAAACCACAATCACACAATACAACTTTCTTAGCAGGATACCGGTATATATTTTTGAAACACAAGCACCACAGCTCAGCATTTAATTGGCATACTTCTGAAGTACAAAACAGAAAGGCAGAAAGTGAATTCCATACCAGCAGCATCGAATAATAGACCTATACCAGTGTAATATGTACATGGCGGCGGCCTCCGCATGGCGGCGGCCTCCACATCACTGTGACATCACCATGACATCACTGTAACATCACTGTGCCATCACTGTGACATCACTGTGACATCACTGTAACATCACTGTAACATCACTGTGACATCACTGTGACATCACTGTAACATCACTGTGACATCACTGTGACATCACTGTAACATCACTGTGATCTCACTTAGAATACTAGTACAGGTACGTGTGATCTGTAGTTGATGTACCTGCACCTGCACCTATAATGAGCAGACCATACCTTTGGCCCAGCACCTCCTGGCTCTCCGCGGTCACCCTGCACAACGCACAGCACAGGCAGTGGTCTGGACAGGACTTCGGTATTACGCACCCGAGTCTGCCCGGGAGATGTCTTACGGTAGCTGTTCGCAAACCCGATGATGCAGGTTTGATATAGAGGCTACACGCCAGTAAGTACAGGGCATGGTAGGCAATGCCGGACCATGCACAAGTAACGCTGCACTTCATCACGTCACATTGCGTGATTGTGATCAACGTGCAGGCCTCGGATTCCCTTCTTCCACTGTTCACACCAAAGTTCAATAGGATCTGGGAAAACTTCTTCCGGCAAACTGTGATGTGAATCCCAGCAGATTTCCCACTGTAGTTGGTCACCACGGCAACATGCACAATGCACAGCATACTAGTACAAGTACTAGTATCTATGCTACAGGGAACAGGTCACGCAATGACATACCTTATCGCCAATGAGTCCCCGGTCACCTTTTGATCCCCGCTCTCCTTTCAGGCCGGTCTCACCTTGCAAGCCCTGAGTGCCCATATCACCAGTGTCACCCTTTGATCCCTGCAGTGGGGAGAGGCAGAGTCCCAGACAAAGTTTGAAAATTGAAACCGGGGCTTTTGATGGAATCATATCGCAAGGCCACGGTCTGCGTTTCTAAATGATGAGATACGGTGGATTTGATCTCTACCCAAATGAATGATGCCCCCTTCCTGTCCTCCAGGCTCAGAAGTTGAGGGTAAAGGAGCTATATGAGTATAATTTTTGCATGATCAATTTCACTTGTGATCAAACGAATGCAGCTTGACACTACATCAGTACAGTACCTTATCACCGGGCTGGGATGGCACATACACTGCGTCCTGGAAGAAAGAAAGATAAATAATCATATAATATGTAGGTAGCAATACCCATTCAACTTTATAGTATACATAATTATACCTTGTGTAAAAAAAACCGAGCTTGCAAATTTTCGGTACCACTGGCTATTCCTCCAAACCGAATGTTGTTTGCGGCAATCAGTTTGACAACGCAACTACAACACCTGCGAATTTGTATATTTTCAACCCAGATTCTGTTAGTGCCTTCATCGTTTCACACCCATGCAATTTAATGTGACAAAGAAGCAATACCAAATAAATGGCTATCATGTATTCGTGGTTCTATGACCCCCCCCCCCCCCCGACACACACGGTCTGGTCCCCTCTTTCAGCCCAACCAGGCTGTGTGGGGAAATATTATGGTACAGTGAAAGGGGAAGTTAAGCCTAAAATCAAACGTTCACCAGTTGTAGTCTTCGGGGTGCTGAGTCGATTGGTCTTGGTCTGAGGGAGCTGAAACGCTCCCTTCCTCCTTTATTCCCAATCGAACTCGCGCACTTCCACTGAAACTGGGTGACTGTGGCCTACTACGTAGATGGGGATTTGTCTGCAAAATGTCACTAAAAGTGCCATTTCGTTCTTATAAAAGCACGGATGACCGGGATTGGCCCAGATGTTGTAGTCTTTTGGACGCTGAGTCGACTGGTTTTCGTCCGAAAAGGTTGCGATGCAGCGCTTGGGCCTTACTCCCAATCGAACATGATGGTTGAACAAGCGGTCACGTACTCCTGCATACACCAGTTACCAGGTCACCACGCCAGCAGGCTACAACTTTCACACCAAGGTTCAACTCGAGTGACAGGAATGCACCAAAAACAGGCTATAAGTATTTAGTTGCACCCTGCAGGCACGGCGGCCAGGTGACTGGTGTACGCAGGAGCACGTGACCGCTTGTTCAACCATGTTCGATTGGGATAAGGCCCAAATGCTGCATCGCAGCCTTTTCGGACCAACACTAGTTGACTCGGCGTCCAAAAGACATATGGGCCAATCGCGGTCATCCGTGCTTTTTTAAAGAACGAAATGGTGCTTTTAGTGACATTTTGCATACAAACCCCCATATAGTAGGGCGCAGTCACCCAGTTTCGGTGGAAGTGCGCGAGTTCGAGTGGGAATAAAGGAGGAAGGGAGCATCTCAGCTTCCTCGGACCAAGACCATTCGACTCAGCACCCCGAAGACTACAACTGGTGAAAGCTTTAGGCTTAACTTCCCCTTTAATCATTCTACAGCGGTGCTGAGCTTACGGAGGAATCGCCGCTTGTCCAGTTTCGGATGAGATTGATCATGTCTGTTTCAGCCCACTCTGCACCTGGTTCACCCTTGGATCCCTGCAAGTTGCAATGAATAGATTGCATCACATGGGTTGTATTATAAATTAAGTTATAATACATATACCATCACAGTTTGCATGTGCCAGGTACCCGCCGAGATGCCGGTGAGCCTGCATGATGCTGAGACCATAATGTTGCATGCGCTGAACGAGATGCACATGCACATGTGTGCGTATCATGTGGTCAAATAAGCACAGCCAGGGCCCTGAGCAGCAGCTCTCCCATTACGTATGAGTACGAGTACATGCCATGCCACGATGTGGGCTGGCTATATTCGAGAATACCGGTATGCGAAAGAAGTCAAATAAGAAGTCAGCACCAGAACCGCAAGTGAGAGCTCAGTATGTGCACAGAGTGAGTTGCTAGTGAGTCGCCGGTGCATCGCTGTGCCGCTGCGACTTATTTATGCGAGGTGTTTCACCCCCGGATTCACTGGTACTGATTGACCCGCCATGATTCAACACAGATTGACTGGAGCGTTTACATGACGCATTACGTATTGACCCGGGTTGAAATTTCAACCACTTTCCGCATTCATTCGGGAGCATAGTGGACATAGTGTAAAAAACCGGGTTGATTTCACCCCCCCCCCCCGGGCTAGGGGGAATACAGTACAGTCATGTCATGTAGTATTCATTTCCCGTCGTTTTGGTCGGACCACCTGAAATCCAGCACAGGGAGTGGTTTTTGACGATTCCCTGATCCACCCCACCAAGGGCCACCATGCACTTAATGCACTACCCCGCTGCTACGTATCAGGGCTCACTACGACCGTACACAGCGTCAATAACGGTTACAGTCAGACCTCGCTTATCCGGTCCTCTCAGTGTATCCGCCTCCCTCACCATCCGGAAGAAAATTGTTGGTTACGGATGTCATGAAATGAATACATACAGTATGTGTGTTCGATTATCCGGTTCCCTCACCTATCCGGATATTTTTTTGTGGAAAACGGATGTGTGCGGCTAAGCAAGGTCTGACTGTATTTGGATTTGACCAATCAGCGCACGGCAAAACGTGAAGGTGTGTCTTTGGAGGGTTACACGGTCTCGAATTTTTCGATTTGGCCTCCGATACTACCGAGAATTCCAAGACCTTGAAAATGATCTATCGACGGTGAGAATCGGTCGGGGGGGGGGGGGGGGGGGGAGACATCAAGGTCGGCCGCGCGTTCCGCGCACACCAACAAAACCTGGCAGCCGTGCGCATATCTGCAAGTGCAACAAGAAAGGACGGAGGAGACAGCAAGCCGCTTGCTGTCTCCTCTGTCCTTTCTTGGTAAACAGGTAAACATGGTAAACTCTTCACTTGGAACGGTTCAAAGTGAAGAGTTTACCATGTTTACCTTCGTGTTGACTCAAGCTACTGACTCAAGCCATTCAGGGATCATACCAGTCACCTGTCATCATGGTCATAACTAAGGGAATCATTCATTTCTTTGTCATTTGTGGCCAGGAAACTCCCCACTCTCAGTGTGAAAGCTCAGCGAGGCCAAACAGAAAAGAGTGTACCGAGTCGCGATCAGGAAAGATGCCAGAACTCCAGTTCACCAGTACCTCACGGACATATTTTGGTCGGCACCCGCCAGCGGATTGAGAAAAGCGACCAAGATGGCTTGGGGAATCGAAAGGACGCCTTCTCCGTGTGTGTGTCCCAGCATCAAACAACAAGATTCGCTTCGGCACTGGCCCTTCGCTGTACAGACTAGACCAGGGAGTCGTAAAATACCGGTATATTAGGGGCCGTCCGTAAATATCGATGTTTTTTTAGAGACGATATTGGTGCGTCTGGGGGGGAGGGGGTTTGAGCCATGTGCGTCTTTTCGAGCATCAGAAAAATATCGATGTAAATATCTGAAGTTTCGCCGATACCTGCACGCGGACGTCTAAATGGCTATACAAGAAATGTGAAACCAGCTTCCGTTCGCGGAGCTAAAACTCGCGATACAAGAACAAAATCAAAAATTGGAAGCTGTACGCCCATGGCGAATTTCAAGAGCAAAAGAATGAGCTATTGATTGTGGAAATCGGCCGAACGATGCCTGCAGGAGACCTTTTTCAAGACGTAGAGGCAGTGCGAACAAACACGGACGAACTCCACAAGAGTTTCCAGTCTTCACTGTCTGAACAAGGATTTGAAAAATTCAAGCCCGAGCGTAGCCGCTTTGGCTACACCAGTACACGATGGCTGTGAGCACTGCAGCGCCAACCCGGTTCGCTCCCCCCAGGCGATGCAGCTATTGCGTGAGTGCGGCGGGATTTTCACGCCTACACCGGACCCTCAAGTAAGCTCAACATCCTGGGCACTTCATGAGCATCCAAAAATATTGATTCCATGATCTAGATGTACATGTGCGTCTTCTGGGGGGAGGGAGGGGGGTCAAGGGAGAGAAGCACCAATATCGTCTCTAAAAAAACATCGATATTTACGGACGGCCCCTTACGACTACAGACTGATATTCACCTTCCCCGGGCCACAGGCAAGACCCTCGAAAATGGGAAGATCCGCATCGCGCCCGTCTGGTTCGAGCGACACTGACCGATGAGTGGTTTCACTTCGTGTGTGGTCGTACATAATCATTGTTTCAACAGAGACTGGGGCGACTTTCGTTTCTTCTATGGCCCAACAGGTAGCGTCCGTGGTATCCGTGGTGGGCATTGGACTCGCCGCTACCGAATTGAATATGTCGAGTACCCATAAATGTCTGGCGCTCGAATCACAACGGCGACTTTTCCACTTCTCAGTACATGTATATTAGTACACGTAGTACTAGTAGTACTCATCTTCTTGGTAGCACGTCCTACTGCCATGGCTGGTAGCATGTCCTACTGCCATGGCTGGTAGCTCGTCCTACTGCCATGGCTGAAACAGATTTAATTAAAAGTACCTTCACCGTTGAGACGGCAGGAAATAATTGACGCGCAACAAACAATCTCTTCCTCCGGGCCGCGGTCCGTGGAGGTCTATCTCAGGCAGAATGGTGAGAATGATTTCGAGCGGTTTCAGCTGCTCTACGATGGGCCCACTCAAAAAAAAGTAAATTATCGTGTCCGTTCCCGAACGGAACTCACGTCACGACGGCCGCTAACACCGGGTAAACCCTAGCGGCAGATGCAGCGCCTAACGGTGGGGTCGAGTGGATAAGTCTCACAACCACTGGCACAAGTGCCGAGAACGACCCCATTACTCATTAGCTGCATCCATGGGCCCACTCAAACGATCTACATAACGGATTGGGCCATGGGTCCACGCAGGCGTGACACAACCCACAAGTGCGCAGCTCATTGCTTTGCTAACGCAGGCGACTTTGTCGATGTTCACCTGTCTTCGGGCGAGGTACTGACGCCAGTGACGGTCACCATCACCCTCACCACTGAGAGCATCCGCCTAGACAGTGCCAAGTGCGGCACTACTTTTTCCGTTGGACCCCATGGACGGCGAAGGGGGCGGGCCGCCCGTCTGGGGGTGCCTTTCCCCGCTTGTTTAGGACAATTAGGTGCTGGGGCGCGGGGCGGCTCCCAATAGGTTGGTGCATTCACCCTCGCTTCTACTCCAAACAATATACTGTACATGTAACACGTACATCTGCAGTGCCTTCTATCTGCATTCGACACCTTTTCATTGGGCAGATCTGCCCGTTTGGTTTGCGAATTAAAATACACAACAACAACAACAACAACCTTCTGACTCAGCTCAGTCAGTCGTCACGACCATCACTTCAGTCTTCACACTATAGTACAGTCATGTACATGTAATAGGCCTTGGCGGATAATGCTCGAAAAGGTGGCAGATTCTGCTTTTTTTGCACCGAAATTGGCAGAACCATACAAACCTTATGGCGGGCAATTCCTCGAATTCAGCTCCATTTCTTTATCCACATACCAAACATGCATGAAACTTACCAGAAAAAGTACCGAATTCTGCCAATTTTTCTGCCGGCATTATCCGCCAAGGCCTATCATGTAACTACAATGATTGCACTCACTAGTACTAGTAGTAGTAGTTACTGTAGTATCTTAGCACCACACACACACACACACAAACACCCACACACACCCACACCCACACAGTCAGGGGGGGGGGGGGGTACGGATCCAGTACCCCAGCCCCATACACATGGACCCATAGTCCATAGACCGTGGATTGGTACAGTCGACCTACCCTTATAACGATATTTGCGTCCGACCAAGAAATATTGTTACATGTACATATGTATAAGGGTAATATTGTTATAAGGGTAACTGGTTCATTCATACACATACTGTACATGTACGTCATTATGCATGAATTTAGTTCATTTTTTACACTCTTCAGAGTCAAAAACTTCTGTACATGTACATGTACATGCACATTATGTACATGGCAAGGTGCCCACTGGTGCCCCAATTGCATTTCTTCATGTCCCAGCGACTTATCAAGTGAAGCTTGCCCTACCTTGACAGTGGACTTTACATATTCCCTGCTGGATACTGTTATAAATTGGAAAATGTCGATTGGTCAGCCCATGTTATATCGTTATAGGGGTAATGTCGTTATAGCAATATTGTTATCGAGGTAAGCCATTGTATACACAAGTCAATGGAGTGATTTGGTTTGGCAGAAAAATATCGTTATAAGGGTAATATCGTTATAGAGGTTATCGTTATAAGGGTAGGTCGACTGTAATGGTATGGCCACTGCACTGACTCAGCTCAGCTCATGTGCTATGACGATGAATGTATTGTTAGTAGTACAGAGTGGCATAAGTAGTTGAGTGGTGTGTACGAGGTGGTTTGGCTTTTTTAACATGGTTGTAAAATGACGTTTTTTCAGTCACTTCTAGACAAGCTACGTCCAAATAAATTGTTGCAAGTCGAAGTGCTATCCGTCATGCCCGTTGTGTCCAAAAATGGGAATGATCCCACTTTGGAAAGTGTCTTGAATCATGTCCTACTTTCATAGTATTCTCAGGATTCAAATAATTGGTGTGTCATTTTTTAACAAATTTGTAAAATGGCATCACAAACTGGGATATTCGGTCATCAATGTTCTGAAGTTGATAGATATCACTTCAAGGATTGCTAGTGGATGATAATTAATCTGTCAACAGAGGAGTGAACTGCATTGTATGCTGCGAAAGCCGTGTTTTTGTATTTGTAACTAGTGGCTGTGTTATACGGTGGAATTGGATAGATAGCATAGCATCGCAGCCATGTTTTCGTTGTCACAGAGTGTATTCCGTGACCTACTGTTCTTCATTCCTGTCTCTAGTGATGGCAAGACGGCCTGACGTCGTCCAAAGGCCCTGCGGAAGCAATTCACTGCCCTCCTCGTCCATTCAGGGGCTCATTTTACACATTTTACACAAAATGGCAAAGCAACCACCACTAGTTATACCGACGTGGCAGGGAGAATTAAATTATATGCACCAAATTTTCTGATCAATGTTGATCTACGATAAACTGGCTCTCATTTTCCACCACCCATGTTTCGATACAGCCATCCGGAGCAGAGAAACAGCCAGAAGAAAAGCAAATTTTACACATTTGTTAAAAAATGCCAAATGTTAAAAAAAGCCAAATCACCTCGTACTAGTATGTGTGGCGTGGTGTATGTACGTGTGGTGTCATTTTACGTAAAACGACGTTGTCCAAAGCACATATTGTGACATAACCTGATAACAGTCATCAGATCATGGTCATACATCTATTAAATCTAGCTAGCTACTACTAGTAAGAAAGGTTTGCTCCCCACACCGGATGGCAGTCGTGAGTCTAGTCAGTCAAGTGTCAAGTAAAGTCGGCGGAATAGCGCGAGCTCCGGTGTGGGGAGCAAACCTTTCTTACAAATCATCGCCGAAGTCGCAACCACTACTTAGCTACTAGTACATGATTGTACACCTCATGCTCAGCATGACAATTGACATGATGCCACGTACAATCATAATCATTATCCAAAACATTGTTTTGGACTTTGCGTTTGCAAGAGGCTCTTTTGCATGGGTGTCCGATGATACCCCAGCAGGCTGCTCCTCCTACCCCTGACCCTGGGCCTGGCCTAGTCCTACCCCTGTACCTGTGGCAGCCTACACAGGATAAGGACAGTCTGGACTTGGGGCTGTGCTTAGTACTTGTTGAACTACTACTACTACTAGTACTACTACTACTACTAGTACTACAGTACTTGCCAGAAGTCAGCTGGATCCAGGACTTGACCCACACACAGCGTCAGATAAGTACAATAGACTTAGTCATTGTACTAGAACTAGAAGTAGAACATGCAGTGCCCGCCGGTTGTTTCTACTCGGCGGTTGTTTGGCCATGAAACCAGTCAGTACCTGTTCCAACCTGAGCTAGCTGGATAGGCTGCTCAGTACAGAATGCATACCACTCGCACTTTTTGGTGCATGTCACTCACCCTGTGCAGGATCTAGCCAGTACTAGTACAGTAGTAGTGGCAGTATGAGTAAAGTACATAATCATTCAGCAGGTGACCTGCACACTCTACACTACATATACAGACAGTACAAGTAGCAAGCGTAGCACTGACTGTATGTCTGTAGGCTGGGGGGGGGGGGGGGGGGGGGGTGTAGCAGTTGAAGTGTTTCCCACTCACACTGTACAGTGACTGTGTACTCACACTGTGTCAGCTAGCTCTCGACGGACATGTATTGTGTAATGACATGTTGACAAGACTTGTACTAACTACTTACTTGTCACAAGATCTACTCCCTGTGCATGTGCAGCATGACTCATGAGTAAGCGTGCTGCCGTTCATGAAGCACGACTCACTGACAGTACAGGGACTTGTCCAAAACTAATTACTTGGCAAAACTTCAAAAGCAAAACGTTGGGCAAAACGACGACCGATCGTCGATCGTAGTCGAGTCCTCTAGACTAGTCTAGAGTCTAGTTTACATAGTAGGAGTCGACTACGATCGATCGTCGTTTTGCTCAGCGTTTTGATCCTCCAGCCTTCATAGTCGTAGATCTGCAGCGCTGCATGCAGCGCGTGAGCAGTCTACGAGTGGTACGGTCACGTCAGCTAGCTCACGTCACGTCGCGGCATGCAGTCTCCCCCCGTACAGTCGAGTCACGTCTTGCTTGAATCATGACGTCAGGCCTCAGGGATTTAGGGAAAACACTCTCAGCTTCGCAGTACGCATGCGCACAACCAGCTTATTACGCTCCATCGACCAATCAGCGTCGAGGACTAGTACGTGGGTATACCGGGTAGAGCACTGTGCGTATAAAAAAAACTCGAAGGCTTCATACCTGTCAGTTCAGTAGTTTCGCTTCTTCGGTGCAGTTGAGTTTTTTGACTGTTCTTGTGAACATGTCTTGCGACGTTTCGTGAAGAAAGCCCATTGGCTTGTTTACAATGTACTAGTATTTGCTTTGGTTCGGTGCTTGCCGAATGAACCTCTTCTCATTTGAGGCTACTTCATCCGTGACCAGCCGTACTTTGGCTTGGTCGCGGAGCTTGCTAAACCGGTAAGGAGCCATGAGCTCTGTTGCTGTCATTGTTCTTGCTGTTGCACTTCTTTGGTTCCTCGGCGGAGCTGTGTTTGTTCTTCTGCAAGGGCTCATTTTTGTGTATTCTACCCCGTATTGCTATGTTGCTGTTGCCTGGGATTATCAGCTGTAGTCTTGTAGATGCTTGATGGCTACTTCCCTTCTGCTGAAGGCCATTGTAGTGTAGAACCAGTCCGAATGTGGCACCATAACTATGGATCGAGGCTACTCGTCTTCTTGATTGATTTTACTTGAGCTGCAGTGCATTACTAGAGATGTGCAGTATACTTACCATTCGTAGTCTTGTTTTCTTGGATGTTCTAACTTCTAGTTCTAGCTAGGCCTGCTGGGGTGATCCCGTTGTTTCGTTCCTCTTTCGGGTTCTAGTGCGTTCCGCGTGGGTGTGGTGCGTAGGAGTATTTGTACACCCATGGCCATACGGTGAAACTGACAAAGTAATTGATCTGCCTTGGCTTCGGCTTTCCTTTTGCAACATCGCGAACGTTCGCGAAGAATCGCCCCTCGTCCATATTGTGTTAACACTTGTGCTCAACTGATTTCAATGGTTTCATTGCATTTAATTGTGTCTTCCTCGTTTTCAGAAGTGTCTCAGTTTGGGATGTCTCCCTTTCGTTGTTCCCGTATATATGTACTAAAAAATCATTCTAGTAGTTGTATCGTAGCGTCGCCATCAATACGGTCGGTCATGTACAGATGTCTGTGTTGCACTTGCCTTGGTTCCGTCTTGTCCAGGTCGTCCTTGTTCGCCTTCGCTGCCAGTATCACCCTGCATGTAACGATAGTAGATAAAAACATTTTGAAAAGGGAAAGTGTTACATGTATCTGTTGAAATTCAATACATGTACAGCCTTTCTTTTGGTCCTTACCTTCTCTCCTTTCTGCCCTGTTTCGCCAGGTAACCCATGATTGCCATCGCTGCCTGTTCTACCAGGCTCGCCCTGTATGCCCGAACGACAAGAAGCAACAGGGCAGTTCGTCACCTACATGAATCAGGTAAGTCGCTGGTTCAGCAACTACTGTGACTTCCATTGCGTTTCCTACTTGTAAACTCTAGCGCTCTCGCCCTTTCGAACACTCTTTTGAAAGCATCGGGCGTCTTTGTTTACGAAGTATTATTTCCCTTTGCGATCTGCTGCGGTTGTGAGTACACCGAACACTAAAGACTTTGTGTTGTTCCAGCCCAGGTACATGATTTGTAGTGTTTGCTTTTTATTTGGTTGGTTTACTTGTACATGGACTTCGGTGTTGGTCCGTGTGTTTTGTGTTCTCCAGTCACGGATGGAGCAGACTCACCTTAGCTCCACGTGGTCCCTGTGGTCCTTGTGGTGCCTGTGCACACAAAGGCACACACAGGCACACACATATGCGAAGTGAAGAATCACACACAGTACAATGTGTATGCTCACCACATCCATATTCCATGGATAGGCTAGTTTGGTTTGAAGAGACCTTACAAACCAAGCTAACCCAGCAAGTAGTCCCCTGTAAAGGACAGCCAGCACTGATGTCAGGAAAAGTTTAATCTCATCTGGCAATCATTCCCGACGTTAAGTGTTAATCTCAGCTAGGGTTCTCGGGACAAGAGCTGAACTCTATTTGAAAATCACATAGGATTACTCAAGGAGACACGTCATCCCTATGATCCAAGGAGATTCATGCACAATGGTCAACTACAGAGGAAGAAAACCATGGGAAATTGGTCTGAATGATGTGCTCGTCCCCATGAAGTAAAAAAGGATACAGAAGAAGTGAGAAACACGGCCAGTCAGCCTGCTTTACAACATCCATCAGTGCTCCGCTCATCTTCACGTAAAGTAAAAAATGATCATGGTGTGCGTTCCTTATTTCCATAGGTAGTGTCGTAGTCGTTGTAGTAAATTGTGGTGTCTTCAAATGAGGCTGAGTCAAGTCCCCACCATACTCGTATAATTATGTAGGCCCTGATATTGAGAAATGGCTTTTGTTGCAAGGATACTATTTAGTTAGACAACCCAGTTTATAGGTGCATCCTGGTGATCATGTGTGCTTACAACGGAGCTGTCATCTCTGAAGTCCCAAGCGCCTCTAATACTCTAGTCCTCATTGTCAGCTCTGAAATAGCTCGTGTGTGGCTGTCAGTGTTTCTGTAAAATTCTCCTTTCTTCAGAAGTTCAGAGCTACCCTGACCCACGAATACCTAATGTCCGGTGTCATTTATGGTCATCATGGCAATCACATTGTGGCAACACTGATGTCCCGTGCGTGTCCTCTGGTTTCGCCCGCCAGTTGCCTGCCTCACTGTCCAGTCGCCAGTATGGCTATTCCCACATCGTTCTGTGACGTTCTTGTGAGTCTGTCTTCACTTCTGACAACTCAACCCTGACTCGCTAATACTCGCTAACGGTGTGCTCTGTCCATTAGTCTGATGTCATTAATGTTCATCATGGCAATCACGTGCTGTATCCAAGTAAGTCAACTCCGATGTCCCGTGCGTATCCTGTGGATCCACTCACCGTTCTGTTCTATTGCCAGTATGGCTGTTCCTACATCGTGGTGTGACGTCGTATCGGCATTTCCGGCATTCCCGTAAGCCTGTCTTCTCAACCGATGATAGTTAACGACTCAAGTGCTAATTGCTTCACCATCGTGGTGTGATGTGCACCTCAGTTCAACGTTAAGCTGCTAATCTCTTACGGTATGTGGTAGTGTGTAGCATGTTCGCTAGTATCAGACTGGGCCGGGTTACCATAGATCACTGTTATGTCACAGCTCTCACTTGCTTGCCACTCCTTCGTGATACCATTAGAGTGCACACTCCTGTCACCAAGAGTATACAGTCATGCCATGCCATGTTCTTCTCCATTCACGCGCAGAACCTTTTTCTTTTTTTTGGGAGGGTGCTGTGGTGTTTTTTTTGTCTGTACTCTTTTTGTTCTTTAGAGAAGTTGGAGTCAAAACGCGGCCCACTGCCGCAAGATAACGCACCCTCAACTCGCACCTTGGTGAAACTGTCTGTATTAGCATTTCTGTGCCTGCAAGTAAATATATCCAAGCCGTGACTATAGAGAGGCCTTGTATTCTTATCACGGCTTCTGAGCACTAGTACCTGGTGTCCCGAGGTACCTTAAGTTTGTATTTTCTAAGAAGTTACCCAAGTAAAATTGTTCCTCTACTACACACAGAGTGTAAAGCACGGTGTTCGGGTGTGTGCGTTTTCTTTGGGGATTGGTTGTCTTGTGTTGCGTGCGAGTTCTCTACTAGGCCCACCAGCATGTGCCAGTACGTCAGTCAGATGTAGTTACTACGAAGAAAACCATGGACTATGGGTATCGTAAGCTCGACAGATATCAAGCCAAACATGTAACAACCATGGGTATCGTAAGCTCGACACAGATATCAAGCCCAGCTTGTAACAACCATGCAGTACAGTTGATGTCTTGTATGTGGCTTGGACAGGGTGCTTCAGGCAACAGTTAGATTACTGGTTCTTGACGTCCCTAGAGTTATGTTCCATCCTTCGATCACACTGGGCATGCTGCAGACCAATAGGTCAAATCCAGCACTGCACACCATGCATCACGATAGGTCTTGGGAGGGTTGTGTGCTTCTTCTTTTCGTCCAAGTTATTTATCCCTAGGTCTCGTCAAAGCCTCACCAAAGATCAGAGTACATACACAAGAAAACGGTGCCGAATTCATCTACCAATTCTGCAATTGGAAAACATCGCAGACATTCACAAGACCACGATCTGGTAAATGTAGTTTGCCATGGTTATAAAAGTATAAGTAAATAGTTGGCTAAGATACTTGTTATAACACAAGGTACCTGTTCGTGCTCAGCATGCCTACTTGTTTGCAGAAACCTAGGTGTACACACTTAGCTCCTCTCTTCAAACGATACACAGACAGCCTTTGTTTGCCTTCGAGAATGTCGCTGAAGAAATTTAGTTTCTAGCTGCATTGTTCAGCTCTACTTTCTTGAAGGGGTGTTAGGTTGGGGTGGAGGTGTACCTGTGCTCTTTTCTCTGTTTTTCACCAGGCCTTCCAGATCTCGTGGAACAGCAGTGAACTGCACCACACACCATGCACCACCCATTGAAACGCAATGTCGTCTGAAAGAGAAGCCCGGAAACACGGTCCAGTGTGCCCCCGGTGCTTTGGGCACCATGTTTCTTCTTCTTCTTTTTTTGGTTCTTTTCTCTTAGTAATCAAGGCCTCCGTAAACCGGCAAAAGGTGTTTGGTCTACTCTGCAAGCCATCCTCTTCCTAGCTTTGGCATGTTTTCTTGAGTCGTCTCGTAGTATGAACGGCCACAAACTCCACGTAAAGATCCCACTGCAGTAAGACATATTGATCAGACATAGCACTCCTGCTCTAACATTTAGCAGCAGTCTGTTTTGCCCATGTCAAGAGTCCTGCATGTGTACCTGCTTCTACCTTGGTGTTTGGCTGGGTTCGTCAGGGGGCCCGTCTTCCTTTTTCTTTTGTTTTGTTTTTGTTTGATTCATCTCCCCCTCTGTGGCAGGTATACATGTACCGCATATGCTGCTCTTACTACACACAGTGGTGACAAGACATCGTATTTTCCAAGCACACTGAAGTAAGGTCGCGGACTATCACAAACAGCTGTTCTTCGTAAATCACTACATCGCCTGGCTGGTTTGGTAATGTCAGCCTAAGTCCTCTCTCTAAGTCACTTCAACACACTGATCACACACCGTCCTGCTAAAAAATTAGAAAAAAACTGACGTTGCCTGCACGATCAGATGAAGTCAAGGCAATACACAACACTGCAACCTCCAACGTAATTGTTAATCACGTTCAACATTCCACACACAGCCCTGTCTGCTACTTCAAGTACCTTGCCTATCAAGTCATTTCTACACACCCACCAGGTTCGTACGTTTGCGACAGGTTTAGGGTTGGAAGAGGGTGTTTTCCTTGTCTGCCTTTACTGATGCCTCTCGTTAGGATGAGGCAAGCTGAAAGTATCGTTCTCCGAGGGCTCGACTCAAGGCAAAGAAACCACATGAAGAAACATCTGTAAAAAGTAAACTGATCACGGTTTGTAAAATCTGTAAGTCTCAAGTTAGCTTGGCCACTTTGTCACATGGCAATTCTTGTCAAGTCAGAGTTCTGAAACGTTCGAATCTTCATTCCATTATGCACCACACTGTTTGCAGTGAAGGGTGTTCTTGTCAGGTCGGTCAGGGGTTCTGAAACGTTCAAATCTACTTCACTCCAGTGTTCTGCACCACGCTGTTTGCAGTGTTTGGCCCTCCTCTTGAGGGGGTGGGGGTTGCCATGGAGCTGTGCTCTTCTTTCTTTCTTTTTTTTAGTAGGCACATCTGAAGGAAAAAGTCTCTGGACGAGGAGGTTTCCACGCACTCCTTGTTTGGGGGCGTCTCCGTGTTTCTTTTTCTTGAGTCCTCTACTAGTATTTAGGGCTCCATGGGCAGTCTGCGTCAGAAACGTGTTGGTTACATACACCACAGGCATTCAGAAGGCCATGATCTGGTAAAGGTAGATTTGCACAGTTGTAAAAGTGTAGGTAAATCAGTCAAGGTACACATATCGTAGCAAGATACCTCTCACCTCTCTTGGTCAGCATGCCTACTTGTACGCACACTCAGTTCGTCTCTCACATGATACATGGACAGCCTTTGTTTACCTTCAAGAATCTCGCTGAAGAAATTTAGTTTCTAGCTGCATTGTTCAGCTCTACTTTCTTGAAGGGGTGTTAGGTTGGGGTGGAGGTGTACCTGTACTCTTTTCTCTGTTTTTCACCAGGCCTTCCAGATCTCGTGGAACAGCAGTGAACTGCACCACACACCATGCACCACCCATTGAAACGTAATGTCGCCATCTGAAAGAGAAGCCAGGGAACCACGGTCCAGTCAGCGCACGGTGCTTTAGGCACCTCCATGTTTCTTCTTCCTTATAATTATATTGATTCTTGTGTATTAGTAATCAAGGCCGCAATGGACCAGTGGTCTCGTAGTATGAAGAAGGGCTATGAACTCCACGCTACAAACTCCACGGATAAATCCCACAGTAGTAAGACACATTGATTGGATGCTTAGCACTTCTGTCCCGTACAGAGAAGGGAATCTGAAGCACTTCTAATCAGAATTTCGCACGTTCACACGCTCTTGTTCTATGTCTGCGAGGCAGCAACAGTCGGGAGTTGCCTCAAAATCTTTCTATTTCTGGCTGGGTTCTGCTTTTCGCTGCGAGGGGACGGGCTTTCTTTTTGTTTTTGTTTTTTGTTTGTTTTTGTTTTTGTTCGATTCATCTTCCCTCTCTAGCAGGTATACAGCATATGCTGTCCTTACTACACAGTGGTGACAAGGCATCGTATTATTCCATACACACTGAAGTAAGGTCGTGGACAATGACAAACTGTTCTTCGATAATCACTACTGGCTGGCTGGCGCCGTAATGTCAACTAAGTTACTCTTCGACGCGATGGCGTCTATACAACATATTTTGACAGTGTCTAGGTATATTTCAACCTATACTTCTTGGCGCGTTACTGTAAGCAAACCAAACCCGATCACAGGAAGGACAACTGATCACACACCTGGTAAAACAAAATAAATAAGAAACTGGTGCTGCCTGCACTACTGTAACAAATCAAGGTGATGCACAACACTGCAACCTCCCACTGTAATTGCTGATCATGTTCAACATTCCACACAATAATGTCCAGCGCTGCATTGCCTATCGGGTCATTTCTACAGTCCAGACAGTTCCGTACTTCGCCATCATGTGCATGTGTAGGGTTAGGAGAGGGTGTTCTCGTTGTCTGCTTCTACCAGTGCCACTCCAGCTGGGAATAGGCCAAGCTGAATAGATCACTATCAAAGGGCTCCTCTCAAGGCAAAGAAACAAACGAAGAAATGTACAGTGGGTTTCACTGTCCGGAACGAAACACAAAAGGGAATTTGGATCATGGTTAGTAAAACTGTAAGTAGCTTGGCCATCGAGTCACAAAGCTATTCTTGTCAAGCCAGTTATGAAATCTACTTCTCTCCATTGTTATGCCAGCAACACGGTTTGCAGTGTTTGGTTCTTCTCTTGAGGGGGATAGGGGTTGGCATGGAGCTGTGCTCTTTTTCTTTCTTTTCTTTTAGTAGGCACATCACATCTGAAACAAGGGTAATTGTACAACAGCCAGCCTCTGAAGGATGCATCTCCATTGTAAAGCCAGGGAGATTTCCGTCCACCGCTTGCCTTCTATTGGGCATCTCCGTGTTTCCTTTTCTTGAGTCTTCTCTATTAGTATCTAGGCTTCCACGGGCAGTCTGCATCAGAAACTGTTGGGTACAAGCAAATGCGCGAGATCCACCATTGATGGCTCCGCACTTTCCTGGAAAAAAGCGCACATCAGTAAGGCTATTGACGTATTGTGTAGTACAGCGCTGCTGTTCCAAGTCCACAACGCATTGTTGCCCAGATTTGACTACATTGGTGATATGCAGATATCGGTGCTCGATATCCTTTTTATTTCGGGTAGGGGGAGTTGTTTTTTTTTTTTGTTTGGTTTGTTTCTTTGTTTGGTTTGTTTCTCCTTCTAGTCAGGTGCACACCCACACACTGAAAGATGACCACAGAACAAGCCAAGCTAATACCAAGATCGCATCTGTAACTCCTTGACAAGGTCTGGCCAAAAGTACATACACATCTTTCTTGGAAAAAGTATTTTAGGCAACCCACCTAATCACCAAAAGGATAATTTACAACCCGGTCTTCAACACTCCCTTCCTTGCCATATGGTATAAAGTCAGTGTCTATTGTCATGTCAACAAACGTCTTTCAAACCACTTGATCACATGAAGTACGAGTGATCACATACCCGGTCACAGTAAGTGGTTGATTCTCCTTCCAATGTAAATAATATAGACAAGGCTGGGTGGTCCTTTGGATTCTGACAAGCTAGATGATTCGTATCTGCTACCAACCAATACCAACCACAGGACCGTACTCTTTTGTTTTTTTTCTACACTGTCAACATCACAGATCCCGATATCGACCAAGGTCGGAGAAACTCTCCAAATTGTCTAAACGGTGTACACGGGTCATCACAATCAAGTCTAAGGAAAGCCGTTGACATCCTAAAGCGAATGTGTAATGTGATCTCCGCCTCGTATGTATGGATGGTCCCCGATATTCCTGGTCTGCTCCTCCGGTTTTGTGCTCGTGTACTCTTCTGTCTTCTTGCTCAGTAGGCATACCTTGTCTCTGACAAACTAGATCCACACCACACTCTGCCCCGTTACGGCAGTCGTCTCTGTCAGGTCGTCTACACGAAGGGGAAGGAAAAGCTGATGTCCTGAACAGGCTACAGCAGCAGTCGGGTCTCTTGTTTCTTTTTGTCTTCTCTCTTTCCTCTGAGTATGCAAGTGTGCAGGCTCCATTGTCCATGGTCTCGCTGGGAAATCCAGAACAAGTAAATGTGTCCGCAAACAAGTCACATCCAAATAGCCTAGAGGAGATCAGTAAGACAAATCGCTCTCAGTGTTCGTGTATCCAGTTATTCGTTTTCATGACGCTTGGTTTGTGGCTGGTGAATTTTTTGTTTTGTATCCTTCCTCCGTTGTCAGGCATAACATTGTCTTCCACTTCTCACATGGATAGCTGGCAACTCGCATGCCTATTTACTCGCTGACATAAGGCTAGTTTTGCCATCCCCGTTCCTGCTGCCCTTGTTTGCTCTTGGGGTTTTGTGCTGCTGTGCTCTTCTGTCGTGTGTTGTTCAGTAGTTATACCTCCCCTCTGACAAACTAGAGCCGCAGCTCGTGCTGCCCTGTGAAGGCAGTTGTCTCAGTCAAGTCGTCTGCAGGAGGGGGAAGGGAAAGCGCCTGTCCCATATTTGCTACGCAAAATGGGTCTCGGCCGTAAGAAAGAAATGCACATGGCTTTTGTGCCTTTGTCGTTTTTTCCTCGTTTTTCTATCTTTCTTCCAAATATGCAAGTGTGCAGGCTCCACTGTCAAGGGTCTCGCTGGGAAATCCAGAACAAGTAAATGTGTCCGCAAACAAGTCACATCCATAAAGCCTAGAGGAGATCAGTAAGACAGATCGCTCTCAGTGTTCGTACATCAAAATATTATTATTTGTTTTCATGACACTTCATGCATCTTGTGGCCGGTGAAATTTTAGTTTTGTATCCTTCCGCCATTGTCAGGCATACTTGAATGGGGTCTTCCACTTCCCACACGGATAGCTGGCAACTCGCATGCCTATTTACTCGCTGAAATAAGGCTAGTTTTGCCATCCCCGTTCCTGCTGCCCTTGTTTGCTCTTGGGGTTTTGTGCTGCTGTGCTCTTCTGTCGTGTGTTGTTCAGTAGGCATACCTCATCTCTGACAAACTAGAGCCGTAGCTCGTGCTGCCCTGTGAAGGCAGTTGTCTCAGTTAGGTCGTCTGCAGGAGGGGGAAGGAAAAGCGCCTGTCCCATATTGGCTACGCAAAATGGGTCTCGGCCGTAAGAAAGAAATGCACATGGCTTTTGTGCCTTTGGTCGTTTTTTCCTCGTTTTTCTATCTTTCAAGTGTGCAGGCTCCACTGTCCAGGGTCTAGCTGGGAAATCCGGAACATATAAATGTGTCCGCAAACAAGTCGCATCCATAAAGCCTAGATGAGATCAGTAAGACAAATCGCTCTCAGTGTTCGTACATCCAGTTATTTTTCATTTGTTTCTAGATACTACACCGGTCTTGGCTTTGGGGCATTGTTTTGGCTGTTCTCTATTGCCTTCCCGTGTTGTCAGGCATAGGTGACCGGGTTCTTCCATGTTCCGCACTGGAACTCAAATGTCTGTCTACTCGCTGAGACACGGTGTGGGTCAAGCTGGTTCACCCGCCATCGGATGACTTCAGACCAGGTCTCCAGAAATACAAAATCAAGTCTTACGTAAAACCATGTAAGGATTTTCCCGTTTCTTTGTAGGCCTGTGGTTCTTCCACTACGCAACTACACGTCCTAAATCAGTTTACAGGTTTCATCTCTCTTTTTTGCGTCCTTTCTTCTAGACACTTCAACTAAGAACATGCCTCCTAGCGGTGAAAATATATATGTTCTCTTTAGTGGGTCCAGGTGTTTGTAGGGCTGTGGTCTTCTGTCTCTTCGTTAGGCAAACACCGAGAGTGTCTAAGAAGCAGGACCTTGGGCTGCCTCGCCGGTGCACATGTCTGTCTACTCGCTGAGACACGGTGTGGGTCAAGCTGGTTCACCCGCCATCGGATGACTTCAGACCAGGTCTCCAGAAATACAAAATCAAGTCTTACGTAAAACCATGTAAGGATTTTCCCGTTTCTTTGTAGGCCTGTGGTTCTTCCACTACGCAACTACACGTCCTAAATCAGTTTACAGGTTTCATCTCTCTTTTTTGCGTCCTTTCTTCTAGACACTTCAACTAAGAACATGCCTCCTAGCGGTGAAAATATATATGTTCTCTTTAGTGGGTCCAGGTGTTTGTAGGGCTGTGGTCTTCTGTCTCTTCGTTAGGCAAACACCGAGAGTGTCTAAGAAGCAGGACCTTGGGCTGCCTCGCCGGTGCACATGTCTGTCTACTCGCTGAGACACGGTGTGGGTCAAGCTGGTTCACCCGCCATCGGATGACTTCAGACCAGGTCTCCAGAAATACAAAATCAAGTCTTACGTAAAACCATGTAAGGATTTTCCCGTTTCTTTGTAGGCCTGTGGTTCTTCCACTACGCAACTACACGTCCTAAATCAGTTTACAGGTTTCATCTCTCTTTTTTGCGTCCTTTCTTCTAGACACTTCAACTAAGAACATGCCTCCTAGCGGTGAAAATATATATGTTCTCTTTAGTGGGTCCAGGTGTTTGTAGGGCTGTGGTCTTCTGTCTCTTCGTTAGGCAAACACCGAGAGTGTCTAAGAAGCAGGACCTTGGGCTGCCTCGCCGGTGCACAGGTCTTCAGCCACAGAAGCGCACTGGGTGCACAGCGCAAGTTGGTGCCGCGCATCGGGCTGTTCTTTTTCTTCTGTTTCTGGAGTCGTTGTATGTAGAGCTACTTTGAAGTAACCATTGCTAGGCATGGCCTTCACTACACCGTGGTCCCAGGCAAGCGTGCACTCGCTGAAGTGAGGTTTGCTTCATCCCACTGCCTAATTCAACATAGGTAGTAAGTGCATATATGTCAATATTGAAGTTCCATGTAGTAGAATTCCAAAGCATTGCCGATTTCGGCCAACTACTTTGTCAGGTGGTGATATGCTGCCAAGTGTCTATTCCCCTGTTCAGCATGGCGTAAATAAGGGTAGCATGTAGGGGATTTTGGTTTTTGTCTGGTTTTTCAAGTAATGCAGCAGGATAAAGTCACTTCTACGTCACCAGATGACCAGCCACGTCTCCGGGTACTCGGCGTCGGGGCTCTAGTCAAGAAAATTAAATACGGGACAAAAGTTCTGAAGAAACGTTATGGAAGAAAAGGTGTTGTTTTTAAACTATAATTTTCTGGCCTAGTGGTCTACATATTACCGGTGTGTGTAAAACGATTTCTGCTGAAACCTTTTCTACTAACACTAAACGATCAAGTTTCTTTCGATGTCTCCCCTAACGTACGTTTACTGCGTTGTGTAACTTTTACCTCCTGTCCTGCTTCCACCGACATAAAAGGCAGTTCTGCTAGGGTCTTTATTTGCTTGTACAAAGAAACTAAAGAGAGGGTTGCTATCGCCTACACCCGTCATCTTCGTTTGTAGGGCAGTTATCTGAGTGGTGTGAAAGTGAGGCTGTCTGGTTGTGTTCTTTCTTCGTATGGGGTTGCCCTTTCTTGTGGGGTGTATTCTGTGTCGGCTCTTGTTCTTGTTTGCTGGACTGCAGTAGGCTCGGTGGGTTCAGGGTCTCCGTCAGTTCGTTGACTCCAAGGAAGACGTCTTCTGGACATGCCTAAGTAGACCTGTGTTGCTGTTTAGTTGCTTGCATGCTCATCCGGTGGTCAATGATAGGGAAGGGTACAGGTCCTAACATTCACACTGCATAGGTAATGGCTAATTCTCAGATGACATTTTGACGAATGAGATCAGCTCTGATGTCAGTCAACTTGAAGGCAGACAAGACAGCATGGTAATCTTTTTTTCTGCTGCAGTCCACGGAGGTGAATTGTGCTCGGGCAAC
This sequence comes from Sycon ciliatum, assembly GCF_964019385.1. Classification (NCBI taxonomy): domain Eukaryota; kingdom Metazoa; phylum Porifera; class Calcarea; order Leucosolenida; family Sycettidae; genus Sycon; species Sycon ciliatum. The sequence continues at coordinate 11,736,697 of NC_088644.1, forward strand.
TTTATTGGGAAGGGGATGAGGACTTATTTCTTCTGGGTTTCGCCTTTTAGGGACACATTTGACGGCTGATGTCGCCTTCCGGCTCTCAAGGTCATGTTTTCAGCTTCATGCTGGCTGGTTGCTGGACATGCAGGTAAACATTGCTTCTGCGTCGTGGCTGTAGTTTCTGTACGTTCTGCATGATCCCTTCTAGACAGCTCTTTTCGACGTAGCCTTTTCACAATGCCCTTAATCTCCATTGCTCTGCGTTGCCTCTTTCGTGGTTGTCCTTGCTTCCTGTTGCTCCAAGTCTAATCCCTTCAGCATTTTAGTGTCTTCGTACATACTCTCTTTCGTGAATTTCTTCCCGTCTTCTTTGTGACTGTTCATGGTTCTGTTGCAACCTGCTATCATCATCACCTGGTAAAACCCAAATGTCACTCTCGTGTCGCCGTTTAGTTGTGTTTGCGCATGCCATTGCAGCAGAGACAAAAGGTGAACATTGTCTATTGGCGTAAGCATGACCATTTGCCTAACTTCCTCTGTCCGTTGGCACTTGTTCAGCCTGTAAGCTGTTTGAAGCGCATTTTTCAGCTTTTTAAGATCACCTGGGTGTGCTCTTCGGCGGGATTTTTGCTGGGTCTTCCTGTTTGTGTATGCGGTTTCTTTCTTTACATTCAGGAATTTGCTTTTTGCTCCGTCGGCGGGTTGGTAGGTAGCGTAAGCTGTCGTCGTGTTTTCACCTGTTATATTTGCTTTGAGTGCAGCTTTTATTCTATTGCCGTGTGTTTGGGTGGAGGTATTCCATGGTTTCTATTGGCGTGTTTGGGTGGAGGTATTCCATGGTTTCGCTCCTGCCTGTAATCTGTGGATGTCGTTTTCGTATGTTTCCTATTTTCACGAGATTTTAATCTTGGATTGCTTTCGTACCCATCTGCTAGCACTTCGATTTTCTTCGCTATCATGTGCACGCTTGGTGTCCCTGTTGTGTCTGTGTCCTTCATGGCTTCATCCAGGACAAGGGAAGGGAGAGAGTGCTAAAAGCTCGGTCACAGATACGCTCGATGGTTGTGCAGTTGGGTCGGCGTTTTTTATTTTGCCTGTGTGCGCTGTGGGCTTGCTATATCCCGGTGTGTCCTTTGTTCAGGATTTTGGAGCGATTGCATGATCTTCGTCAGTAGGGTCATCTCTCGAGGGCTGTGCAGTTCGGTTCTTTTTCTTTGGGTGTTGGTGTGGGTGTGTGTGTGTGTCTGCGTTTTTTGCCTGTGCAATGTGGGTTTGCTATAAACCGGTATGTCCTTTGTTCAGGATTTCGGAGCGAGTGCATTATCTTCGCCAGCGGGTTCATCTCAAGGGCTGTGCAGTTCGGCTCTTTTTCTTTTGGGTGTTGGTGTGGGTGTGTTCGTCTGTGTGATTCTTTACACATTTCTAGGTTCACGTGGTATTTCAAAAAAGCAGTTCACTTTCGCCGATTCAACTTCGTTGCATAGGAGATATCGTCTCTTGGATCAGGTCGTATACCTGTATGTTACTAGCAATTTCCGCTAGATTCCCTTTCATAATTGCTTGAGGTCAGCATGTGGTTGCCTGTCCCTTGTTTGGCGATGCTAGGTGGGCGCTTGCTGTCTTGGCCTGGTTTGTGTGTGTTGTGTCCGTGGACGACTGCGGGAGAGATGGAGCGAGAGAAAGAGGACGCTGAAGGTATCCTGCATAGTTGGACCGTCGCTTAGTTGGCGTGTGTGTGTGTGTGGACGTATTCCTCCGTGTGATTCTTCCTGGCATTTTTAGGTTCTAAAGATGTCTCAAAAGAGAAGTAAAGTAATTTCAGCCATCCAATGAAGAGGAAGCCTCATTTCTTGGATCAGGTCGTATGATCATTTAATTTTGTTACACGTTCATTTTTTAGATGTTTTCGTGTTCCATGTTCGTTCTTCGGTATGTTGGGCGGCTTCTTTTTTGCCTGCAGCGTGTATGTCGTTCGTTCAGGTGTGTGATTTTTGTCTGTGTGGAGTTTGTTGGTATGATCGGCACCGCTTCGATTGCTTTCGTACTGGTCTGCTAGCATTTCGGTGTTCTTTGCTGTTGTGTGCATGTTGCTGTCCCGGTTATGTCTGTGTCCTTCATGGCTTAATCCAGGACAAAGAATGGGAGAGGCTGTTTAAAAGTGCTGTCGCAGATACGCTCGGCGGTTGCACAGTTGAGTCGTCTGTCGCTTTTTTTTCTATTTCTTTTTGGCCTGTGTGCGCTGTGGGCTTGCTGTTTCCTGGTGTTTCCTATGTTCAGGATTTTTGAGTGCATGGTCGTCGCCAGTGGGGTCATCTCTCGAGGGCTTTGCAGCTCGTTTTTCTTCTTCTTTGGGTGTTGGTGTGGGTGCGTTTGCCTGTGTGGTTCTTTGCACATTTCTAGGTTCAGACGGCGGGGATGCTAGATGGGCGCTTGCTGTCTTCGCCTGGTTTGTGTGTGTGTCCGTGGAGGACTGTGGGAGAGATGGAGAGAGAGGGCGCGCGCTGAAGGACGGTATTCTGCCTAGTTGGATCGTTGCTTTGTTTGGCGTGTGTGTGTGGACGTGTTCCTCCGTGTGATTCTTCCTGGCATTTCTAGGTTCTAAAGGTGTCTCAAAAAAAAGAAGTAAACGTCCTTCGTTGATTTATTTTCCGGCGTCTAATGAAGCGGAAGCCTCGTTCGTTTCTTGGATCAGGTCGTATGATCATGTGTTACTTCTATGTCCTCTTCTGGATATTTTTTTCGGTTGCCATTGTGTTTCCGTGTTCCATGTTCGTTCTTCGGTATGTTGGGCAGTTTCTTTTTTTTGCCTGCAGCGTGTGTGTCGTTCGTTCAGGTGTGTGATTTTTGTCTGTGTAGAGTTTGTTGGTGTGATCGGTACTGCGTGGTCGCTATTAGGTGAATTCCTGTGCGATGTTCCTATTTCATGGCTCGAGGCACTTGCTGCAAGTCATTCCTCTGGGTACTTACATGGAGGCAAATCTATTTCAGCTTCGGTGTCCATTGTCGATTTCCGTCTCCGCCGGAGTACTGCTGTGTCTTTTCGCCCTTTGTGCGTCTGGCTCTTTGTTCCTAGGTCAAATCTATGTGCAAGGCTTGGGGGTGGGATTTTCTACGTTGAGTGCTGCACTGAAACTCATTGGGAGCATCAAGGTACTGGTCCGAGTTCGTTTTGTAGCGTGAGGCTGTATGGCGGATGTTTGTTGTCTGTGATGGTGTTGCTGAATGTGGGTTCAGTGTGCGTGTTGCATGCAACCGATCGTGTGCCAAGTGCGTGTATTCAGTGGTGGACGATATCTTTTTACTTTCCGTGTGCGCTGAGTGCAGCTGAGTGGGTTGAGAGTGTTTTGAAAGCTTCCTACTAGTTCTTACCGTATGTAATTGATGTTAATTAGCGGGCCCTCCCGCATGATAGTCATCATGGTGATCTGTTCAAATACTTCATTCATCTCTGATGTCCAGTACTGGATAAGTATGGTTTCTATGGTTTTTCTATTGCCGGAATGGGATCTGTAGGTTTTGTTTGTCTTCCGTTGCATACTAGTAGTTTTCTTTGGTTTTCCGTTGCCCAGTACGCTCACACATGGGCTTCATCCTGACTGGTGGACTGCTGCTTATATACTACCGGATTTGTAGGTACAAAGTTACTGGCTGGTTTTGTAGCCTTCTTTCCTTCTTAGTTTCTGGCTTATGCCCTAGTATGGCAATTCTTTACTCTGTCCATTTGGCATTGGTAGCAAGTTTCGCTTTTGCCCCAGTTCTAGCTTTGTGCAGTGGGTATTGGTCATTGCTATGCCTGTGCCTGTGGCCACTTGTCTGGCCTGCCATGCCTGTCCCTGTCCTGTGCCGTGTCTTGCTCCACACGCCAGTGTTCTGTTTCCACCGTAGCAGCCTGCCAAGTCGTCGCTGGGGCTTCACCTGACTTTCGGCGTCATTCTTTATTCCCGGTGAGCCTTTTTCCAACTCCTTGTGGTTGCTTGTTTCCTTTCCTTTCTTTGTCTTCCGAATTCTGTTATCTTGGAAGGGTAGGGCTGCCTCGTGTAATCTCTCCCTCTCTCGACAGCTTGCTCAGTTTTATGTTGTAGCTTGTGTGCTGGCGTGAGAGGGAGAGATGGTCGTTTCAGCCCGAGGGTGGTGGTGGGCCTTCCTTTTCATTTTCTTCTTCATTTTTCATTCCTGTTGAGCTCCGATGTGTGATCTATAGTGATTGTTTTGTGATGCTTGTATTGACTGAGTGGTTTGCCCTTCCATGTTCATCCCTGTACCGGTATGTCGGTAAGGAAAATGAGGTTGGTGTTGTATTGTTTCCAAGTAGTACCTTTGTTTGTTTCCGCATGGTCCAGGTGTCCGAAATTCCCCCGCACTAAAGTCGCTCGTCTCTCTATTGCTTCTCTACTAATGCTCTGACTATCTTGAGCTAGTGGGGTTGAGGATTGGTGCTTATGGTGGTGGTGATGGTCTGGTGACGATAGTTTGGATCGTGACTGGGGGAAAGTTTCGCTACGGAATAACTTCATGGTGTGGATGTTCTCCCCCTTCTCTCTCTAAGTTCGCTAAAGAGTGTAGCGTGGTGTGCAGACCTGGAGCTCCACGTGTATCTCTAAAGTGCTGGTGTTCTCAAACGGATAAGTAACTTACTAGAATGACTGTGCTCATAATGCCTGTCTTCTACAAGACTGACTGGCCTAGTGTTTGGCATCCGGGATAGCCGCATCTACCCTTCATTGTGACTCTTATGGTAAAAATAAAAGTGACATGAAGGTGGTACTTAAAATCTTGTAATTTCGTGTTTGTGTGTTTCTGTACGCGGTCCTGTTGCATGGTTGTGATTCTGAATGCATGGTCTTACCGAGACATTGTTCATGCTGCTGCTGCCCGTCGTGCTTGAGGTGGTCGTACAGTGTGAGCAGTTACCTGGAGGACCCGCCACTCCTTGCAGCCCCACGGGTCCCGACACACCCCGAGGTCCTTGCTCTCCCTGCAAGGCGGACACGCACAATGGATAAGTTAGTGTATAGCATGTTTGCCTGTACATCTAGGGATGATCTGTGGTCCGATGTGTAGTTCAACCAGTGTGACATTGAAAGCATAGAGAGAATGACCTCGTACATGTACGACGCATGATATCCGTTTCTTACCTTGATTCCACGTGTTGTAATAACCTGGAGCAGTGGAGGTACGACAGTCACACATAGATAATACACGGAAGAAAAGTTAGAAAGTAAAATCAAGCCAAATCAACCCGGTAACTCAAATCTTGTTTCCTCCTTCATACGGCTGCTGTATTTCCTCCGTGCGTGCCTGCTAAACCCAGGATTATCATCACTCAAGACACATACCGAAACTCAAGGCAGTGTGACAATGGAGCGGTTGAAATGGTCCACGTAACGTCTCGATGTTGTTTGAAATCCAATTCTAGGTGTTTGATATAGAGTTCAGAGTTCAGGATTACATTTTGTTGCTATTAATTTACCTCCACATATTGATCCAGGCTGAGTGAGCTTGCACTCTGTACACAAAGGCAAATGAAGACGATAGAATCATTGGTGCATGCTTACATTTATACAATAGGTCACTATGATATGTCAGCCATTCAAAAATGTTTTTTTTTGCTTTGCACTCTGTACACAAAGGCAAATGAAGACGATAGAATCATTGGTGCATGCTTACATTTATACAATAGGTCACTATGATAATGTCAGCCATTCAAAAATGTTTTTTTTTGCTTTTTATTACTTTCTAGAATGTGTAGGAATCCAGCTATGAGCTCTTTCCTGCATGGCATCAGTAGTGCTGTTATATACTTTCAAGTACTTGCATGTGTTGCTAGGCAGGGTATGTGCATTTTGTAGTTTGCTATGCAGGAAAGAGCTAGGTTGTATTCTGAGGGTGGTGGTGGGCCTTTTCAGCTTTTTTTTTTTTTTTTTTTTGCAAGAAAGTGTAGGGTTTTGGCAGTGTTTCTGGTGGTCTGTACCAAGATGCTAGCTAGAACCTGAGGGTGGTGGTGGGCTTTTTCTTTTTTTCTTTTTTTCTTTTCTTTCAGTGCAGTTGCTGGCCTGCATGTGGCGAGTTTTGAATGCTTTCTTCTCGAAGCTTCTCAGTATTCATAAAGATTAGTGATTACACTGTCTATCTGTTGTGTGATCCTACTAGAGTCATTGGTCCTTACCTGTCGTGATGCTGCGTTTAGCGCAGTCAAATCTGGATGGATAAAAACCACAAAATACAAAGCTGTTACATATCCGACAAAACGGTGCTTTGTTGTGTGGTGCATGCGGCCACGCAACGCCTGCATGGTTTATTTCGGTATCGGCATGTACTGTGTTTTGTAATGGGCCTACAGTTTTTGTCCCAGTCAAGCCGGTGTGTAGTTTGTGACCTGCATCATTGTGTTCAGCAATGTATTGGTGTCTGGCATTGTGTGGGCCTATGACTGTGGTCTCTATTGCATCGTGCTGCCTTGGGTGTGTGTGTGTGCCGGTCTAGGGTCAAAGCACCCGGAATGGATCGGCTCACAAATCGCATGTAGGTGCTGGGGCTGGGAGTGCCTCTTCCAATCTCTGTTGGATTGAGCTTATGTGATCCTGTGAGATACACACATGATTATGGTGCATCACCTGCGGCGATGGCTGGAATAATTGGCCAGTGGTGAACTCTTGCAGCCTTCCCCAGTGCTGATCCTGTGTACCTTTGTGCAAAAGTGGCACGTGTATGTGTATGCGTGGTTAGTATTATCCGCGATCGTTTGATCGGACCCAGATTCCTTAGGATCAGGAGTCCATAGCCTGGCATAACCCCCTTGATAGGATCCACTCATCTGCTATGAAAAATTGGCCGAAAGCGAGCAACCCTGCCCCATGGGCCAGGATCAGGGTTGCCTGGATTCATTTATTCGTTTATTATTTTTAACTAATCAAGATGTTTGTATGTGTTTGGGCGGAAGTTGACCCAAGTTCAACTTTTTGAAGTGCAACATACAATGTGCATGGAGTATGGTTTTCTACTTTGGGTACACGTGCAGTCCATGTGCCTAGAGTTGCCGCACAAATAGAAAGAATGGTGAATAAATTGTGAGTCGCAGTCGCAGGTGTCGCACAAACCTTTCGACCGTGCACAAGATCCACCCGTTGTGCCACCAGGTTCACGCCTTGCGTGGTTAGCTTTACGTAATATACTCGCCGCACAGATTACAAGCACTATACCGGAGCCTGCAGCGTACCGGGCGGGCTCATAAATTCGCTGAGAATCATTGCAAAAGGTAGAAAATTGCAAAGTTTAACGAAAATAAATTGGTCATTAAAACTTTGTGACTATCCAAGCTCACATACATTATTCGACACCGTGATAAACGAAGTAAAAGTGCTTCATCACGGAGAGTAAAACTGGTATCAATTCTGTCCTTCCAGAAACTTGCGGAGACATTTCGGAAATATCGCGGAAAAAGTTGCGAGGTAAAATGCCACAAATTGCGGGGAATATTGCGGATTTTGTCAAATATTGCGGGACTATTGTGGTAAAATTGCGGCCGATTTTGGTACTTGTACCGTAGTGGTGTACGATGTTCTGTTTTGTCATGCATGATTTATGCTGTACGACTCGTACGTGTGCTGCACTGACTGTGTTCAACTGCCTGACAGGAGCTTGCAAGACAGCTTTCCTCCATCCTCGGACAACACTCGACGCGAGCCTTATTTTGTGACTTGTCAGCCGCTGATTTGCCCAGAAACTTCTCCATTCTGGTGTCGATCTCACAAGTAAACTACTGACGAGCTTGAAGAACTAAACAACATCGAAGAAAGACTCAAATATCGCGGTTGCTTTTCAAGTATCAAGGACAGTTTTCTACAATAACGCGGATGATTTTTCAAATATCGCGGATAGCACGGACTTTTGTTCAAATCGCGGAAAACAACGCGGCCGCGGAATAGCAAGTATCTGAGGGACAGTATCATCCAGTGTCCGTCACCAAGAGACCCTTACTGTCCCAAGCACGCTCGAATAGGCAACCGTGTCTGTCGTAGCATCGGGGCACATTCTGTAGCGGTTCATATGTAGAAGGTTTTGATGCTCGGACTGTATGCACGTGATCACCACCGATGCCTCCCGGCTCTGGTTTTGCTTTGGGAGCCAACCCCACGAGTTTCATTTGCATTGGAGTACGAGTATATACTGTACACCATGGTGCCAGTTAGTAATAATAGAGAGGTTCCGTAGTGGGCGGGAAAAGCCCGTGAATGGCACATACCGTATTATATATACTATAAAGAAGAGGCACCTGTGACGTGTGTTTGTCTGTGTGTTACGCAGAAGCGCTGCGGAGCAGCGCTGCCCTGAGCACGCGAAGCGTGCGAACAGTGTAGCTAGCGGCCGCAGAAGCACTGAGCACGCAAAGCGTGCGAATCGTGTAGCTAGCGGAAGCAGCCACAGAAGCACTGAGCACGCGAAGCGTGCGAATCGTGTAGCCACCACCACGTGCTGAGCACGTGTGCTGTTCATGTACTTGCTTCGCCCGCATGCCACGTTCGGCCAGGCAACGCTGGCCGGGTGCTGCTAGTCTCTAATATAAGCACAGTCTCCAATAATAGCACGTCTCCAATAATAGAACACCTTGGGGCGGCATTCAAATAATAAAGTGCTCAGTCTCCATTATAGGCACACTGTCTAAATTCATTATCTGTACTGGCGAAAAAACCCCTGAAATGTGTGTGTCATACATGAATTTGGCATGGCAACATGCCTCTGAAATGAGGTTGAAATAATAATGGAACAGTCTCCAATAAAGGAACGTCTCCATTAATAGCACGGGGCGGAGGTACATTGAAAAAATAAAGGACCGTGCTTATATTAGAGTCTTAGAGATAATACGGTATTCAATGAAGGCGCACGTGACTAGCGCTGCGGGGAAACAAGTAGGTTTTCTCATTTGCGTACATAGTAAATTCGCACTTTACTCTTGACTTGTTGAGCCGTCTCGAACGTTGTATTCCGCAAATTCCACTTTGTTGGGTCACTACTATTGTATACCTTGAAGACCAGTAGTCTATATCGGAAAAAAACTCACAAGTTCCAGCGATTAGAGAAACTTCTTTTCCACGCATTTGTATACATTTGTGTGCGGAATCGAACAAGTGTCCCCACAGCGTGGCTCACGTGCGCCCATACCATGTATGCAACGTGGGTGTCCGCCATTTTAGATGAATACGTGCCATTCGCGAGTTTGCACTCCACTTACGGAAAGTTGTCTACGGAGAGTACGTAGATAGGGCTCTGATAACGTAGCTGGTACGTAAGTGGATTGGGGTACAAATTTATGACTCTCTCCCAGGTCGATCTGGTCGTACACTGCCGCGTTCGGAGTTGCCAAGGGCAGCTACGTGATTGGAAACTCCGTATAGCGGAACCCAGATGCGCATGCAGTTTACGTAAGACTTTCCGTAGATCGACTACATTTTTTACTAACGCAATTACATTATGCGGAACCTCTCTCATGAAGATAACTACAAAAATTATAGTGGTGACACTTGACGCTGACGTGGAGTCACACCGCATTTGTGCTTTTTCTGTCGCGGCCTGACGCACTTCACAAAACCACCACTCTCCAGCGAACCAAATCGCTACGATACAGTACGGCATGGCGCGCTTTTATCAAAGGAAACTGTTTGAACTTTTTACTTCAGGCAAGTACTTGCAACCGATTTGCCCACGTCAGACGCTGGTGCGTCTACCGTTCAGTTTTCCCGTTTTTCGCCAGTTGTGCACTGAACGTGTCAAACTCTACTTTACACCTTCTTTGTGCATTTTGTGTGTATTTTTTGAACGTTCAACTTCTACTTGAGTATCCGTTCATGTCGAGTCATCTTTGAAATCTCTCTGTTGAGAGTTGTCTGTACTCGAATAATGTGCACATAATCTTTGGATAAAAACCTTTGCCTCCCGGACCTGATCTTGGCTTATGGGAGCCAAGCTTGTGGCCCACGCTCTCGATTCAAAAGCAATCAAGGTAAGGCCATGGTAACAAATAAGTTGATTCTCAGGTCATGAGCCTGTGAAAATCGGTGCGAGCGAGCGATTTTTTATTTTATTTCCCACAATTTTTTTATTTCTAAAGATAGGGTAACACATATGTACGTCACAGGTTCATATAATTATTTTATTATTCAGGCCAGGGAGTAGAAAAATACCGGTATTTTACTACTCCCTGATTCATGCCTTTCGCATTGACCGTTTTCATGCGCACACATGCATGCATAGAAATTAAAAAATCGTCGGTGCGCCGCCAAAAATCGGTGTGCGCGTACTTGAGAATCAAAGGTAATTTTTCACCATGGCCTAACCATAAGGGGCCGTCCGGGGTTACCAATAGTTTTCGCGAAACGAAAAGCTTTAATGTCAATTTTCGACACCCAGAAGTAACTGGGTATTCTCCATCTGCATTCAATAATTATTTCCAAAACGAAACTCCTTCAAACCCACCCACCCCCAAACGAAATCTTTTCGTTTTGAAAATACTATTGGTAACCTTGGACGGCCCCTAATAAATAAATAAAAATTATTATGGTGAACCACCCGAGTTCAACTTTAAAATTGTTATAATTATTTCCGCAATCTCCGTATTTATTTATTAATCTGTGTTTCTCACCTGAGAAATCCACACATACAGGCTGTGCGCCAGACCACAGGCCATTCTTCTGACACACACGTGACCGTGAGCCGAGCAGTACAGCATTGCCGTTGCAGTAGTAGCGGCTTATTCTCTGGAACACCGTGCCGTCACTGGAGTCTGTTCTGCCATTCACAATGTCTTCTGGTTGCCCACAGTCAATTTCTAAGCGGAGAGAAATAGTCACAGCACGGCACATAAACCCAGCACAGAGTTGTTGTTATGTGCGGGCCTTAGCTCGATCAGCACACATCTATCCTATGGGTGTTCAGAGCTGCTAACCAACTGGGTCTGTTTACTGTACTGCGCCTTTGGATTTTCCGTATTTTGCAGTGTTTTGCGTACTGCCGATGTAGTGCCGTGTGCAGAGCTTGTATCGCGTTTTTGACACATGCTCGTTGGTGGCTGAATTTGCTCGTGCAAACCTTGTACCACAACTAACACTTGATTTTTTCTGCTACGTGTAGTCGATAGGCCTAGTAGCCGAGGAACGACGTACACTCGCTTTGGCACAGAGATGTTCATCGCTCAGATCCCACTTGCCGTGCTTCTGCTTAATTGCTGTAGCTGATTGATCCACTTCAATTTTCCGTACTATTTTGCTCAAATAGTGAGAATGAAGGAGTGATTTTCGGTACAAATACGGAAGGGTAGCAGCAGTGTCAATTAACAACACCCGGGGAGTCAGATGTTGCCATGCAAGAGGTGTGAATCATGGGTGATACGATGATCACATAGTGACCAGGAAGTGCAACCTGATCCTAGGCCGGTTCCCAGTAGAAAATCTACTTCAAAGTAGGTCTGTTGGGAGCCATCTGGTATAATAGTGAAACCAGAAAGTTGTCCCTGGTTCTTGTTCTTCAGCTGGTCTTTGTTAGTACTTTGGTTTGCTAGCTAACTACATGTACCGTACTGGCAATATATGTTGCCGCAGTGAGGCCATGAAGCGTTACATTGGCACATGTTTGCCGCACGCAGGGCGTTACATGCAAAGTCGCACAGGAGCCGTTACACAGGTTTCTATATTGCCGACGTCCTTTTTTTGCTATTGCCGCATCACTTTTTTGCTATTGCCGCATCATTTTTTTGCTTTTGCCGCATCCTTTTTTCTTTTCATCCACATTGAAGGCACAGAAATTCAGTTGCTATCCAACTGTTACAAACCCGACGCCAAAGGGCGACAACGATATCAATAGAAGACTATATTTTTTAAAACTATCAGAGCGATCTGTTCACAAAAAGATCATCAAAAAAAGGAAAGTGACATAGGAAGAGCGCTTCCTCCAAAAACTACTTTTCACCACGCGGTACACGTGCTTTCACAGTTTCAGCCTTTTTTTGCAGTGCAAACTGCAATGAAAAGATCGCCGCACCCTGCCGGACGCGCGTTACGAACTCAACGAAAAATTGTCGCACTAGCCTGGTCGCGCGTTACGCCGCACCCCCCCCCCCCCCCCCCGCGTTACGCGTTACGCGGCAACATATATTGCCAGTACGGTAGTTTATAATAATAAAGTTCGAATATTTGTCACATCACAAATGTTCATTCCGCTGTGCAGCTTAACGAATGAATGTTTGGGATATCCGTCTCAGCCCTATATTTGTAACGTCTGGCATTTGTATGATGGTTCGTTGTCAAGACCAGGGCTCTGCCAACCGATGATGGTTGTAGTCAGGAGCACTGTTTTTCAACACAGTATGTCCTCCGCCATGTAACATGCTGTCGATCAAAAGAGCTTTCATATACCAACAAATGAAGGACCATAAGCACAGGTTTTCTTTTATGTTTGGCTCAATCCTGATAAGTGGAGCATTCCCAGAATGTGGTGATAACCAGACATGCATGACTGGCCATGTCTTAGAGATGCCTGTCTACCTGCTTGTCAAGTCCTGGGCTTGACAGACATATGTCAGCCTGAGCTGCAGCAGCGAAATCTACCAGAGATGATGTGACCTGTATATCTTAGGATTATATAGTATGTCGCTCACTACGAATGTAGATAGAGTACCTTTTCTTTGCCAGTGCAACAGAACATCTTTCCGTAGTAAGTAACCATAAGTGTTACGGGTTGTAACTTGCTTGCATCTTGTAAAGTCTAGTAGCCAGAGCATGCTAGCAGGAGTGTGCTTTCACAGGCACAGGCCGGCCTACTCTGCAATCCTTTCATACCATGCGTCGCCGACCATCACATTCCCTTTTCCATTCATTCGCCACTTTCCTGGTGAGCGTTTCTGTCCTGCTGTCAGTGGCAGTACATGCTAGGCGGTCTGCTGTTGATGACGTGCAGCAGGTGTTTGTCTCAACACTGGGTTCAGATAGCAGTGCTGATGGCTCACTAGAGAAGCCATTTGCATCGCTTCAGCGAGCACTGGATAGCTTGGTTGCTGTCAGCGATAGGGGCACTGCGTACGTGTGGCTGCGCTGTACATCGAGCACCGGTAGTGCCAGCAGCTGTCGCTATGAACAGACGCAGCCAGTGTACCTGCCTAGTCACATTGTTCTGGCTACATATCCCCTAGATATCCTGGCTGGGTACGGTCGTGCTACTCTCAGTGGAGGCAAGCAGTTACAAGCAGACGGCAGTTCAAAATGGATGCCTGCACCGTGCTCCATGGCAGCGGCACCATTTGACGAAACCGATACAAATTTCACCTGTGGTCTCTGGCAGTACGATATCACAGACGTGATTGCCCGCTGCACGGTTCTCTCGTGCACAGCATCTGGGTGGACGGTGTGCGCCATGGCCTGGTGCGCTCACAGATGCTCCACTGGCTGCACAGTCTGGACGAGGAGAATCAAACCGCGGCCGTGAATCACCACGGCTTTGTGTACGACACGTTCCCGGAGTATTGGTCGCTGGAAAGTCCCGCGTCCGTGTCACAATGGATTCTCACTGCATTTCACCAGTGGGCGTCGGATGTGCATAGTGTGAAGAAGATCATCACCAGCAACACAACACTCATTGTCAATGAACCAACGTACTGGAAATACGCATTTGACGACAACATACACGGCAACAAGAGGTTCTTTGTGTAGAACGTTCCCGAAGAACCCATGCAACGGGCCAGTGGTACATTTCGAGTGGTCACGAAAGCGAGCCGCAAGCTGCTTGTCTATTCACCACCTGATTGTCTGTCTCCTGCAGCGAGCCATGTTGTTATCCCATTACTGGCTCAGGTTCTGGTTTTGAACACATCGGAGAATGTTGTGCTAGAGAACATCACATTGGCACACACGTCGTGGCTGCTGCCTCTGCAAAGACCTCGGGACTTCCAACCGGCCTCATGGCGACATGACTTGCAGCAACACTATAGGAGTACTGGCCTGCACGGGTCTGGGCCACTGCCTGTAGCCACAGCCGCAATCTCCGTGCGTAACTCCACGAGCATCTCCATGTCCAATCTCACCTTTCAGCATATTGGCGCTGATGGTCTGGGGATGGTCAACGTACAGCACATTGATCTAGTAGGTAGCTGGTTTGATGATGTGGGTGCATCGTGTGTCACTTCCACAGAAATGGTTGATTTCAGCATCATGGACTGTCGCTTCACGCATGCCGGCCTAACATGGCGACAAGGAGTTGGTGTGATGTCTAGCCGATCAACCAGTGTTAGCATCACGCACAACCTTTTCGCCAACCTGTCCTCAGACGGGCTAATCATAACTACGTCGACACACAGCTCCGTCGCGTACAATCTGTTCGAGTCGCTGGGCGATACGCGCGACAACATGAGCACGTCCATTTCCGACTGGGGTGGTGTGCACACAGCGTTGCCCAACTCCACTGAGCCCACTGTTGAAGTCTTCAACAATGTGTTAAGAGGCTTTCGCAGCTACTCAATGGGAGGCAATGGTCTGTACTTTGATTACGGTTCCAGTGGTGTGCATGTTCACCATAATCTAGTCTACAACATCGGTGCTTCGCCGATATTTCTCAACAGCAACGGCGACATCATTGAACCAAAAGATACGCACCCAAACTACGTCCATGATAACATATTTGTACATCGACACATCCGCGCGGAGGACTACAATCGGATCTTGCTGATTCGAACATTGACTGTGACCAACTTTAGTTGTAACATCATCTATTCGGATTGCTCCAGCAGCGACACTCCAGCTCGGCTTGTCCAGGACAATAGCCATGACGTGAAGACGCAGTTTAGCATGCAAACATGGGACTACAATGTCTACTATAACACACACCATGGTGAGAACCAGTACTTTGCCTTCACCTTCCCCATGGCCCTCAACTTCAGCAGCTGGCAAGCAACCGGGCACGATCAGCATTCCACGATTGCCGATCCGCTGTTCACGGATCCCATCACTGACCACTTCCAGCTCAAGGCTGAGTCCCCTGCACTAGCACGTGGCTTCTCAGAATTTAATCATACCGACGTCGGGCCAAGAAACGATCTTTGATCTTCTTATTGAACGTTACTGTGTCGACTAGTGGCAAACGTCTCAGTTTACATCTGACAATGTTTGGAGCTGTGCACTTTTCACTGTTTCCAGGATATTTATGAAAGTCATTTAACACCCAACGTGTATGAAGAGCTGAAATATGGTGCATTTACGTGTAGTCATTCACACAGTCGGCCAGCCACTCTGACCTCCGCTGATGAAACCTAACAAGGTCGAAACAGCTACATACACAATGTAGCTCTCGAGAGATCGAGTGCATGTACATCATCGCCGTAACATGTATAGTATATGTCCAAACCATCTGTTCTGTATATTGTTTGACATGTCTGTCTCCGTGCCTGACCAGCACCAGACCTTTCTGAGCAGCCTATGGGAGGCTTACAGTGCACTATCAAAAATTGAAAGTTATCGATCATTTCGACTCAACCGTGGAATTGTGTGTTGCTGCCTACATGGGAGCTCGCGCTTTGACCCCATGTTGTTTATAGAGTGTGTATTTGTTTGCTTACCTCGGCAGCGCGGCGTGGCATGGGTCCAGATTCCCATGGCCGTGCACCGCCGCTCGGACACGCCAGCCAGCCGATAGCCGTCATCACATTCGTACCGTATGCTCATGCCGTACGTGTACACTTTGCCGCGGATGCGGCCGTTTGGGAAGGCGCTCGGCCGAGAGCACGCCACGGCTGTGCAGGCAGTCAAGTAAATGAACACACACACATACCGGTATGCAGTGCTGCCAAGAGTACCTTTCACCAGAAAATTGGACACCTCCAGCCACTCAGCAAATACAGCTGGGCAACCCTCTGTGTTTTGTGCAGTTGCGTGCAAGTCAGTGCACAATACTTGAAGTACACTAAGTACACTCTACCTCACCACAATGCATGTAGTACGTGCTGCGCAATCCTTATTGGCTTATCTCTCGAAATGGGAGAGATTTTCTACGGACGAGTGTATCACAGTGGTGCAACCAGGAGGAGGTAGGTGAGGTGAAGGGGGGGGGGGGGGGTACTCAAACATCTCCTTCGGTACAGGTTGACTTGATACATCCATGCCGCTAAACGTGCCATAATCCTGCCCCCCCCCCCCATATTCCAGGTCTTGCTCTCACCCCTAATAGCCCTATTGGTGGCAGGCAAGCCTGCAAGTGCACTGACACTGCCTGCAAGTGCACTGACACTGCCTGCAAGTGCACTGACACTGCCTGCAAGTGCACTGACACTGCCTGCAAGTGCACTGACACTGCCTGCAAGTGCACTGACACTGCCTGCAAGTGCACTGACACTGCCTGCAAGTGCACTGACACTGCCTGCAAGTGCACTGACACTGCCTGCAAGTGCACTGACACTGCCTGCAAGTGCACTGACACTGCCTGCAAGTGCACTGACACTGCCTGCAAGTGCACTGACACTGCCTGCAAGTGCACTGACACTGCCTGCAAGTGCACTGACACTGCCTGCAAGTGCACTGACACTGCCTGCAAGTGCACTGACACTGCCTGCAAGTGCACTGACACTGCCTGCAAGTGCACTGACACTGCCTGCAAGTGCACTGACACTGCCTGCAAGTGCACTGACACTGCCTGCAAGTGCACTGACACTGCCTGCAAGTGCACTGACACTGCCTGCAAGTGCACTGACACTGCCTGCAAGTGCACTGACACTGCCTGCAAGTGCACTGACACTGCCTGCAAGTGCACTGACACTGTGACGGCACTCCCACTGGTTTTCTATTGTAGTTGTACAGTGGCATACCGGATACGAATGAAATTGATCAAATCTTGCGCCTGAGAACTGCCCGATTCACATGAACGGTGAAGACACATCAAGCGACTTCATGCCACAGTCAAGCGTGCCAAGGTGACCATCTGCACCACTGGAACCCTGACCAAAAAATCTGAATTTCCAGTCAGTTGAAGCTGGATAAGGAGACCAGATGTGCGGCGGCAGATCACACTAATGACAGCCGCTCAGTGACCATGGTGACCAGGGTACAAGGCAGGCATGATTTGCTTTACTGTGCTCGGGTAAGCAAGACGAGTCGGTGGTAAACTCACGTTCGCATTTGGGGCTTGGCAGCGACCACTGTCCGTTGGGTTGGCAGCGCAGTCTCTTGTAACCAACGCGGGCGTGGCCGTAGTTGCAGTACACGTCCACGGAGCTGCCGATGCTGTAGCGTCGCGATGACGGTTGGAGGTAACCGGCGGCTGGTATTAGTGGCTGTTCACACAGAAGATCTGAAGCCAGGGCATATACATATACATGTAGAACGCAATGCACACCATGTCAGTTTTCCTCAAACCATGCCGCAGACGTGTGATGTCAGAAGAAAAAACCACGATTCGCGTTACACTCAGTTAGCCTGAGTTTTCCGCATCTGTAGCCTACGGTGTAGGGGCGCCTCCACCCTCAGGATCAAATGCATAGATGCAGGTTGTAAAGCAGTGGGTGGGGGTAGATCAGACCCGCTACTAAGTTGACAAAGATCGAAAAATCCTATTAATTATTTTGCTGCATCCATGTTTCCCTCTGGGAACTTGTGGCCTGGCACGGGGGAAACATGGATGTCACAAAAAGCCCACCCGTTATTCCCTACGCTTTGCTAAATGTACAGAGGAACTCAGCTAGTGTATACTCTGGTATGACGTATAGTTTCTCGGCATGGATATTATCCAGGCCACAGGTGGGGTGTATTCCTCCATATTTGAGGTATGTTCCCATAGAACTACTGTACCTGACATAAATAGACACATTTTCCTGTTCCACACGTCCAGGGCATGTCGTATCAGAGTTTTGCATGTTTGTTTGTGTAGATAACTTGATTTCCACTGTACATGTACTAGGTATGCCTGGCATGGCCAAGCTCCACCACGCTTTGTTAAAATGGTATTATGTCTGTGTGGGATGCGTTGTTCATGTGTATTACGTGAGCGGTGGTCATCAGGCACACGCACGCACGCGCACGTGCACACGCACGCACACACACACACACACACACACATACATGTCACGGTTGCTTGTGTTGCCTACTCTGCACTGTGTACACATGTGTACACAGTCACTGCTTGTGCAGAGTGTATGCACTGTACTAGGCTGTAGCACAGGGATTCTGTGCTTGCGGTGACAATACGCCTCACGTCGGCGGGCCATGCGATAAGAAAAATTGATTTAATCATGGTCATTCTGCACTGACATAATGTCCTGACAGTTCGGACATGCCCGCACGTACCAGTTTGCCACACGTGTCTTTGAAAGCCAACGTTTATTTAAATGACCCAACGATGAAGGACTCCGAGAAATTTCTCGGTGAACCGCACACAAACCTTGCATCTACGCACTTCACCACTGTGCGTTCGTCTTTGCATCTCTCTTACTCTTACCCCAACCAAATGGGTATCGAAGGGTCCTTGTCAAGCTCTGCAGTCCACTTGTCACAAGTGGCCACACGCACAGCACAGAGCTTCTTTCCAGGAGTGCCATCTTGGGCACCTTTTCTCTTCCCTAGAGTAGGCTAAACTCGCCATTTTTGATTGCAGCACAAGCGTGTGTGCACAGCTGTACATGGAGTTTTTTATGATCATTATTTTTGTCTCCGATCGATCGGACACTTTGTTCATTGCACGGTTATTTCGCCCGGACAATGACCGAAAGCGGTCGGAAAATATCCGATTTGCGACCGCAATTTCATGAACTGCGTCGGTACACCGTATACATCCCATTTCAGCATACGCATCCCGTGGAGAATTCACAGTTCCTCGGTCCCTTATCATCGTTCACATCTCGGGGAAATGTTCAAGTATGCGAACATGACAATCGAGGGCCAATGAGAGCATGCCATTGTATATGATTGGTGTTTGAGGGTCGGTATTGTTTGCATATTCCACCTGACCAAGACATTCGTGCCAGCATAGCAAGAGCTCTTGGTGCAAACTCTCTCGCAAGGCATATCGGGACCCTGGCTTTCTAGTGTTAAGGATTGTTTTGCTAGAGCGAGGAGCTATCTTAATGTCTGTGGTGCGTCCTTTGCACCATGACTGGTAGCTTGGCTTTAAAGCTCGTAGCTGTACTGATGAGGCCTTTATGGCCGAAACAGCTTGCTGTCTACAGCATTGGGTATTGGGGTCCTCGGCGTTAGTCTTGTTGAGCACTCTGGGTAGGCTGCTGTAGTGCTGCTGCATTACGCATTGCCCGCTACTTTTTCGTAGTTAGAGCACTCTGGTGCTAGATCGACGAGCTATCTTTTAAGATAGCTAAAATGTCTGTGGTGCCTCCTTTGCACCATGGCTGGTAGCTCGGCTTGCTAGCTCGTAGCTGTACTGATGAGGCCTTGTGGCCGAAACAGCTTGCTGTCTACAGCATTGAGGATTTTTTTTAAATATTTCACTGCTACCAAGTTTGGCTTCATTTCTCTGTGCTATGCTGATGTGTCCACAGAAACAGTACACAACAGTACACATACTGTCTACGCAATGAAATATTAATTTTATCACGTTACGCTAGTAAAGAGTAGGTTAGAGCTGTGCTAGACAGAAGTTGAATTGAACTCACCCATCTCAAGCTCAGCAGTCGAGGTAGCATAGCCCTGACTTCCCCGAGCCATACAAACGTACTTGCCAATGTCTCGACGCTGAAAGTCGTAGAGCATTAGAGAACCTAGAGAAAAGCACATGCCGTCACGGGCAAACGCACCGTGACCACGTTAGAGCTTTCACCTTGACACCCACGTGACTCGTGAGATGTGAATGTGCAGGATATAATAGCACTGTTCTCTTGTTCTGTTATCTTGGGTAGTGCATACACAACAAGCATAGTGCAGGATAGCATAGTGCAGGATAGCATAGTGCAGGATAGCATAGTGCAGGATAGCATAGTGCAGGATAGCATAGTGCAGGACAGCATCATGCAGGATAGCATAGTGCAGGACAGCGTAGTGCAGAACAGCATAGTGCAGGATAGCATAGTGCAGGATAGCATAGTGCAGGATAGCATAGTGCAGGATAGCATAGTGCAGGATAGCATAGTGCAGGACAGCATCATGCAGGATAGCATAGTGCAGGACAGCGTAGTGCAGAACAGCATAGTGCAGGATAGCATAGTGCAGGATAGCACAGTACAGGATAGCATAGTGCAGGATAGCGTAGTGCAGGATAGCACAGTGCAGGATTGCACAGTGCAGGATAGCACAGTGCATGAGAGCACAGTGCAGGAGAGCATAGTGCAGGATAGCACAGTGCAGGATAGCATAGTGCCGGATAGCATAGTGCAGGTTAGCACAGTGCAGGAACAGCATAGTGCAGGATAGCACAGTGCAGGACAACATAGTGCAGGATAGCATAGTGCAGGACAGCATAGTGCCGGATAGCACAGTGCAGGATAGCACAGTGCAGCGCAGGACGGCATAGCGCAGGACGGCAGAGCGCAGGACGGCAGAGCGCAGGACGGCATAGTGCCTATAAACGGTTTAGCTTACTCACCGCCATGACATCATTCGCATAACTTCTATTGCCAGTGGAGCCATGTGTACCTGGCTACCTGACTAGCGTTACCTGCAACTGTATTCTCTACAGTATGGTAATGAGCAAAGCACTGCACTGTACCTACCCAACCGAGGATGGTGACTGCAATAATCAGCTAGCAATTCACCAAGAAGTCATGATGGCTACTTTTTACCTTTTTTAATTATTTTATACGAAAGATCACTGTATTCCCAAATAGGCACGAGAAGTGGTGGCGGGACCAGGCTGCTCTGCCGACCTTAAATGTGTTCAAGCACATCAACACCGACGGTGCACTATGACTCACCGTTTCTGCTGGCTACGGCGTTGAGTGAGTGCGGCTGCCACGTCACCAGTATGGGTGCTACGCCATGCGTCACGCAGTGCAGCTCGATTTGCGAACCCCTTGCCAGTAATGCCTGGCCTGGCACAACGGTAGCTCTGACGCTTGCACTCTCTAAGAACACAGCACCACCGCCGAGCCACAAATAATGGAACACTTTCAAACACTTGATTTATGTTTCTAAGAGTACGTCAAAACCAGGTTGCATAGACTCCTGCAGCCTTCTTGTTGAGAGGGGGGGGGGGGGGGCTACCCTTCCTCCTCCGCGGTAAATACAGTACTTGCTGGAGGCACGTGAAGAGGTGTAGTCAAAATGCGGTGTAGTGTGCAGAAAGGTCGTTCGTAATGACTAAAATTTAGTCATTACGAACGACCTTAATGTCAAACGCTATTCAAGTTCTGTGCTATCATGCACTACTACTTTGCACCTGGTGCCAATCCCAGTGGCATGACAACACAAGTACAGTCGTCCCTCTCTAATCCGGCACTTGTTTATCCAGCACCCTTGCAAACCAGCACAATTTCTCGCAAAACGGATTTTTTTCAGTTCTTTTTCTACGCTTTAATCCGGCACTTGAATTCCGCCTCCAGCAGCGATTTTCTGCAACAAATCACTCAAACTGTACATAATTCGATTTTCTAATCCAGCAATTGTAAATCGCTATCAGGGAGCATTGTAAACATATACAACACATGTAACATACACTTGGGAATATCCTATGCCAGTGCATAGGATATTATTCCCAAGTGTGTGTTATAGACATGCATTCCACAAAGTACTTGGATTGACACAGAAAATCCCTACGTTTTGACGTACAACACAAACATGTACGTTAAATAGGTGGGCCGGGTTGGGGGGGGGGGGGCAGGATTTGATAATCCAGCACCCTTGTTTATCCAGCAGAAAATGCCGTTGCAAAAGGTGCCGGATTAGAGAGGGACGACTGTAGTAGCTTCAACCGCCTGAAAACATGCAGGTATCGTTCTTGGTACATCCTTGCTTGCCCACACTACATACACAAGAACGAGATCGGTTTGGGGGGGGGGGGGGTGCTAGGAGCGTATGCACGCACATGTACACAAACAGGTACACATCGCTCTCAGCCTCCTGTCTTCCCTCAATGAAGTACACATGCTCATACAGGGATGAATTTATCCTGTATCGCATCGCAGTTTGCTACGCAAAATCGATCTACTGCTACTCAAAAATCACAGTGACACGCAGAAAACTGCAATACATACATGTACAGGCTATCCATGCTTTTTGTAGCTTACGCCACAATTGAGATTTTGCATAGCAAAAACTGCTATGCAAAAACCTGACAGTAAATTCATCCCTGCTCATACATGTACTTTTAAACTTAGTCATACACAGTCTTACCAACAGGCTGTTCGCAGTACAGTCGTACGGTAGAACTGACTGGGATGCATTGCACAGTACTGTTATCACAGCTGCACTGACTACATGTACTTGTCAGCTGCTGTACAGTTCTGCCAGCTATATCCATAACCAGGATGTCCTTGCGAGCTACATCGGCAAGGGACTCCACTCCCAACATGTCCAAGTCGAACACACTGCCACCAGATAGTCGTGCCAGCATTACGTAATCCTGGAATATGCGCCGGCGTGACACTGTGTCGCTAAGAGACGCATTGTTTATCCTCCGCTGACGCGACGGCAGTATTACTGACCCATCACTTTCCATTCCCAGGGCGCGGTGGGTGCTTGAAGCTGCTATTGGATAGCGAACGAGCGTGTTTACGATCACGTTGTGCTCCGCGAGTTTCTGGATCATCTGCTTGACGCTGGGTGCGTCAGCCAGGTTCGGTCTCTCTTGGTCTGTGATGAGTATGATCTGCACGGCTGACTTCTTGACACATGGCAGTGAGTCGAGGGCTAGGGATATACTGCCGTAGCTATCATCCCATCTGTAATTATAGGGAGAATGTACAAACAAAGGTACATGATTGTATGTGAAGTGCACTTACAACAGGAGCGCCGGAAGTAGTTTTTTGATTTTTGATTGATTGGTACTTGGTACGTAGTTTCATCGCCTTTCGTGCTTTGTGTACGATATGGCGGGGGTACACCAGCCCTCCACGGTAAGAAACATGTGTTGGTGACCAACAGTTGGTCCGGTGATAACCTGACCAACAGTCGGTCCGGTGATAACCTGACCAACCGGACCGGTTCCGGTGGGCCTGCACAAGTACATGCATACTATTGCAGTGGCTACTTATCAGAGAGTTGATTACTGGGGCACAGGATTAGTAGCGATATATCATTTGAAAGAGACTTAGGACACTTTGCGCATGTGCTTACTCTCTACACTGAGTTGAGTAGAGCAATCGGCTACCATGCTCACCTGCCAATGGCCTTCAGGCCGTCGACGGCTTGGTCAAACTCATCGGCGGTACCGCAGCTCTCCCTGGCGCCGACCTGCCACACATGCCCTCCTTCCTGGTCGCTGTCGAAACTGACAATGCAATACTGTGTGCGGCGAAACACACCAACGTTACGCCGCAGTAGGTCTACATCTAGGCGCCGTCCCAAGCTGGCCTCTTGAAGCCACCTGCAGGATGAGTGCATAATGCATCAAAAACCCACATGTTATAGGCTGGGTAAAATTATTATTGTAAGCCATACCATGTACAGTTGCTACATACTAGAGAGGTTGCGCACAACGAAAATTCGTTAGATTTCGCCCGTCCGGGTTCGAGTAACGAAAGTAGCTCCGAAGATCCGTCCAAACGTGACCGAAACAGAGCAGATCTACGAAAATATTTTTCGTTACCTGGAGTACTAAAATACTGATATTTTACAACTCCCTGTCTTGACTCTTCGTACCCGCGCGGCCGCCGCGTCGACCCACTACGAAAACGTTCACGCGTTTTGCGCAACCTCACGATTTACGAATATTCGTTAGTTTTTTCGTTAAAAATATTCGTTACGGCGCTACGAATTTTCGTTGTGCGCAACCTCTCTAATATTTGCCGCATATTCCCTGCCCCCCCCCCCCCCCGCATAATTAAAGGGGAAGTTAAGGCAAAAATCAAAATTTCACCAGTTGTAGTCTTCGGGGTGCTGAGTCGAATGGTCTTGGTCCAAGGAAGCTGAGACGCTCCCTTCCTACTTTAATCCCAATCGAACTCGCGCACTTCCACCGAAACTGGGTGACTGCGCCCTACTAGATGGGGATTTGTATGCAAAATGTCACTAAAAGCTCCATTTCGTTCTTATAAAAGCACGGATGACCGCGATTGGCCCATATGTTGTAGTCTTTTGGACGCTGAGTCGATTGGTTTTGGTCCGAAAAGGCTGCGATGCAGCGTTCGGCCCTTATTCCCAATCGAACATGGTTGAACAAGCGGTCACGTGCTCCTGCGTACACCAGTCACCGTGCCTGCAGGGTACAACTTACTAGCGTGTTTGACCTTTTTTGGGTGCAGTCCTGTCACTCGAGTTGAACCTTGGTGTGAAAGTTGTCGCCTGCTGGCGCGGTGACCAGGTGATTTGGGCACCCAGGAGCACGTGGCCGCT
The DNA here is from genome assembly GCF_964019385.1 of Sycon ciliatum. Classification (NCBI taxonomy): domain Eukaryota; kingdom Metazoa; phylum Porifera; class Calcarea; order Leucosolenida; family Sycettidae; genus Sycon; species Sycon ciliatum. The sequence goes on from NC_088644.1 coordinate 11,761,140, forward strand.
TGTTCAACCATGTTCGATTGGGAATAAAGGAGGAGCGCTGCATCGCAGCCTTTTCGGACCAAAACCAGTCGACTCAGCGTCCAAAAGACTACAACATATGGGCCAATCGCGGTTATCCGTGCTTTTATAAGAACGAAATGGCGCTTTTAGTGACATTTTGCATACAAATCCCCATCTAGTAGGGCACAGTCACCCAGTTTCGGTGGAAGTGCGCGAGTTCGATTGGGATCAAAGTAGGAAGGGAGCGTCTCAGCTTCCTCGGACCAAGACCATTCGACTCAGCACCCCAAAGACTACAACTGGTGAAATTTTGATTTTTGCCTTAACTTCCCCTTTAAGCGCATAATTTTAGGATTTTGTCCGCGTTATTATGTGGGGATAGACTCTTGTGAGGAGAGTGCATGAAGGACGATAGCTTCTTATAGTAGTGCTTGTGCGTACTGGACATTCCACGAGTGCTAGAATACGGCCATGGCTGTACCCACTGTGCCAGTGCCCCCCCCCCCTTCTCACCCCCTCCATACACACACCTAATAAGCTTACCTATGATATGTTTGCATGCTATTGTGACTCTCGTCCACAACAAAGATGAAGCATGCCGACTGGCCGTCTGCATTGTCCAACATGTCTGAGTTGCCTCTACTGTGTTCACGCCATCCTGTACCATGCCGCTGGGTCTGAGAGCTGGCACGGTCTGGTGTTGAGCAATTCTCTGTGGATGAGCAGAAGTTCATGTGTACATCAAGCCGCTAACCAATGGAATGCCATGACTTCCGCACGGCACATCGTCTCTTTGTTTTGTGCACCTTCCTCTTCAGTGATGTGTGTGTGTGTGTGTGTGTGTGTGTGTGTGTGTGTGTGTGTGTGTGTGTGTGTGTGTGTGTGTGTGTGTGTGTGTGTGTGTAGAACTGGGGATTCAAAATGCCTTGAAGGACACTTGCAGCACTAAAACATGGCTGGCCGTACACTATTTTGACTGATTGACTGCTCATCAAATTTCCTCTGTCACAACCATGATCGTGGGACTAGGGTGCTAAAATCTTCATGCTTGGAAGCGTTCCGTTACGACCGCAGAAAACCGCATTGACTGGGCGAGACCCTAATCTGTAATGCACATGTACAGAACAAGCAATGCTAGGAGTCATGACATTCAGCATCATGAGCAGCCAGGAGGCAGCAGCAGCCTTACTCAGAACCTCCACACATCGGGTGGCTGTTGCATTGCCCAGCGAGCTGACGGCTAAACACCGGACACACGTCTTCTCCATGATATCGAACACCATGACCCGGCGCTGGTTCGCCGAGAAGACGGCACGGTACGGTGGTATGAGCATGTTCTCCGGCTGCAGTGTCCAGTGGTACATAGGTTTGGGGTTGACAAGGGCAGTGCATTCAAACTCAGCACGGCCGCCTTCATTGATGCTGACTACTACACCCGGCTCGTGTTTGTTTAGGGTAACGAAAGCTCTCGGAATATCTGCAGTTAACACACATGCAGCAATGCATACAGTGCAACACATAAGCAGATGTATCTGCAAAGTTTCCCGTGCAGGGAGTCATCTGCCTGGAATGCAGTCATCCATCCGCAGAACAAGACAGGAAAGAGTTTCCAACACGATCAAGTACACATGCACGTGCACGGAAGTGCCGAAACAAACACCCACATGCACACACAACAGACATTGGCAACTATCATTTGAAGTGTTTTTGAAATAACGTTGTCAAGTACAGCGAATAATTAAATAAAATCAAAACTTGTCCGTATTTAAAAAAAGGTCTTGAGGAATAACTAGTCCGCAGCCGACTGCCACCAGCTCAAACCTTTTAAAAGTATTAAAGATACACATCTCTGGGAGTATGGGTATGGGAATGCATGTAAAAATAGTCTCTTCATAAATTAATAACTGGATTCAATAGCAAGGGTAGGCTAAGATATAGCATGCTGTAGCGGTGCGGAGGTAGTGGCCATCACTTCGCACCAGCCGACAGCATCATGGGCAGAGATAGAGATATTCTGAATATTGTCTACGATACAACCTCTTTGCCGAATAAACAACAGATAGATACAGGGCGATATCTAGGGAGACGAAACAGGTAGACATGGAGAGATGTCCGGGGAAGAGAAAAAGGAAGGGTGATGCTCGAGTAAAGCGAATAAGATAGTAAGAATAATACAGAGGAGATAAAGACTGGATATGAACGTTGACATTTGGTTGAGTTTACTTCTTTTGGGCATGGTACAGGGTCACTACACAAGACATGGCAGCAATATTGTAAGTCATGTACAATGTACATGAGAAGGGTGATGACTGCTTCAGCAGCCACACAATGCCTCCTGACATAGCAGTGGCATTGAGGTTGCATAGTGACTAGTCTCTGGCTGGTCAGCCATACTCAACTTTCTTGGAGACATGGTGTTGTGACTGCGACTAACATTTACATGCAGGTCGACACCGTAGCGACCCAGTGCACTCCGATGGATGGCTTCATTTCAGCAAACGCGTTATCACATTGATAGTGTTATGGCGACTCAAATACTTCCACTGATGGCGCGACAATGCAGCAGGACTACATACCGCGCTGGGTAGCATCGGTAAGTTTATGCAACACTACCGTCCTGTGTCCACAGATACATTGAGATACCATGTTGAATCGTTGTAATTATTATTTTATGGACCAGAGCAGCATGTTGATACGTTACACCCACAAACCCATTGTACAGCCTGTGAGATGCATCATGCTCAACTCCCAGATACTCAACTCGGCGACCAGCGCCCCAACGCCACATCACAGTTAGGACATCGATGTTCCACGTCACGACAGCTATCACTATAGAATGGTATTAGACAGCATCCTAGCACGCCACCGAGCAAAAAGATCGTGGCGCACAAACACCACGTCCTGCTGTTTGGTACCCTGCGCGTTTCCGACACAACCGTGGCATTGCAATGGGTGCAAGTGATGGACATCGGTGACTCCTGGAAGAAATTTGTTACAACTCTGCCCACATTGACAGTGGGCGCTGATTTCGGCTGATCAACCGATTTGGTCGATGATTTGGTCGATGTTGTATAGCTACCAGGTCCAGGTTGATACGGTGGCAACGTTCCAGGTTTGGTTTGTCCTTTAGCCATATCGCCTTTAGCCAGGGGATCATAATTGTAATTCGACATGGCCAAGCAAAGCAGAAAATGTAATACGTTTGTTGGAGAGGAAGAGAGACACTACGATAATCCAGCAATCTCGGAGTTGGATTTCGGATAAATCAGCTCAGGCCAGCCGGACTACTAGTACTAGTCGACTATGAGTATGAGGAACTGGCAATGTCGGTGTCAAGCACGGAGCTGCCTTTGATTATCTGTGACTTCGTCGACTTGTGCATGACAATCGACAACCACACACATACACATAATCATTTCAAATATTTTTGAACGTCGACGATCGGGTACGACAGCTCAACAGGAACAATTTTTTGAATTATTTTGTCTGTCTTTTCCCACTGTAGTGTATACCAGGGAGTAGTACAATACCTTGTACTACTCCCTGGTGTATACCACCATGGTACCAGGGAGTAGTACAATAGTATCAATAGTACTACTCCCTGGTGTATACATGTACTATGATGTAGCGCGCACCGCGGTACCGGCAGGCCGTCGAAAAATACGGTATTTTACGACTCCCTGGGCAACACTGACAACACATGACAGCTACTGTAGCTACACAAACATCACTCATCAGATCAAGTGGAGTGTTTCCAGTTTTTTTTAGCTTTTAGTTTTTTATACATGTACATTACAATATTTTCTACAGCTAAACAAGAAGCAAGGTTTACTACCTGCAGAGTAGCTTGCTTGTAGATACACCTGGCCTACGCCTCAGTTCTTTGGCACTCACCAGAAATAGAATAGGTGCATGACTCTTGTCAGTTGTGCAGTTCTTTCGGAAGGGACTACTACTCTGGGCAGACTGCTTGAAATTCACATTAATTAATTTTTTATTGTAGTTGTGACATTCTGTAATATTTTCCCATTCAGTGATCGAATGAATGATAATTCCCCTCAGTTGAGATGGCAGGGCTGTGTACATTTACCAACGTAGTGCTGGCCATATTCTTTGGCTATCTGGCTCTGGTGGGCCACCAGATTTACACTTTATTCAATCCAGAAAGCTGCAAGATGACAACGAACAGAGTGAATCGCGATTGCATTTATCCCCTCTTGACAAGAGATGCTCCTCTGCAGCTGAGGGTCTCCATAAGCGCGTCGGGAAATGCCGTAGACTTCACATCTGGAGAGACGATTTGGCATGTGAAAGAGGATTTCTTCATGAACAGCACTCACGATCATGAAGTAAGCAATTCATTCTTTTGTAAAATAATACTTTCAAGCATTTATAGATGTTTCATAAAAAGTTTGTTGTAGAACAAATAATTATTAGATAATGTTGACTATCACCTCCACCACTACACTGCGCTCTTAGACGACTAGACCCTCCTGCACACAACCATCACCAATGCGAGGACACTTCCGCAGACGATATTGATAACTCCTTCAGACAGCTGTTTCGATAATGCATAGCACATCAGTCATGGTAGATGTTGAATGATAAATTATTATTATTATTATTATTATACGCATTCCCGCGGCAGCGTCAACCAAGCAGTTATGCTTGATCCACACGTTCGCTTATGCTGGACATTGAAACAAAGCAGATGTAGACAGCTCCTAGAGAATGGGGCTCTACAAAACCAATGATCGAAGTTAGTCCTTCAGTAACATGGAGCGTCATAAAATTGGTCTCATTGGAAAAATGTCATCACTATTGTCTCCTCATGTAGCATCATGAATGATAAATATAAGACCAAACTGCTATTATATAGGTTTTCTTCTCCACATACAAAACTGGCATAGCTGAGATGATAACGCGAGAAAAGGAAAGTGCAGGAGGGTCTAGTCGGCTAAGAGCGCAGTGTAGTGGTGGAGGTGATATACAACATTTTCTTCAATGGCCGAGAGCCCTGTCGCGCCCTGTAATAATTATTAGATAAATAAAATAAACACCAGCTACATACATGGCTGCATTCAAATTGCTTTATTATGCCTTTGCAAGTGCAATGTACATAGGAACGCACTGCTGGGGCATCTGAATTAGCACAAATGCGTACACTTCATGCAGATTAGCCTTGTCAGCATGAAAAGACGGAGAGAATGCGGCCCAGGCTATGTGTAGAGCATTGGACAAGGTGTGCAAGTGCTATGTCACAGCTGGATGGGGAACCCAGAAATGTTTTTTTCTTCAATACTCTGTCCCTCCAGGAAATCGCGATTCCACGGATGCAACAAATTTCGCGATTTTGGCCCTAACCCGCGATTTTCAGCAAAATCCGCGATTTCCCGCGTTTTTATGTTGTTTTCTGCACTATATCTCACATTTCTATGCACTTTTCACGCAGTGCTTTCCATGATCCTGTAGGTTATTTGCACAGCACGACTCGTACTAATCCCGAGTAGATATATGATGCAACAAATTTCGTGATTTTGGCCCAAACCCGCAATTTTCTGCAAATACTTCCGCGAATTCCTGGCAAGTTCTGCATCATTCCGCACTTTTCGTCGCATTTTTGTTTTCTGCCGCAATTTCTTGCGCAAGTTTTCGAGAGTTTTTTCCGCAATTTCCTGCAGGGACAGAATACTACAATAGTGACGTTTGGATTGACTTGCACTGTATGATTACAGTCATGGGTAGATAGATGCATGTTTAAAGTGGCTTCCCGTGACATGACATGTGTGAGTGGTGGCACCTGCAATCACTTCCAACTACTGTAAAAGCCGTATATATATAAAACGAAGTGCTAACTCTAACGAGTTAACGAGGAGAAATCTGTCGTTAAAATATAAATCGTTATACCGAAATCGATACATATACTGTACTATTGAGCGTTGAGAATGAGTGAGAATCGTTACCTTTGGTGCACGTAAACTTGTCAATTTTGGGAAATCGTTATATATTCGCCTCGTTAGAATAATGGCTTTTACAGTACTGTGTCAAGCGCCATACATCAGGCCTGTAACTGCATCCTGTCTTCGATCCATCTAGGCGTTCCTTCATTGTGCCCTGACGCAGAGTCTACATGTACTGTGTGGTGTATACATGTATTGTCTTTGTCCAGGTCAACGTGACTCTGCCACGCTCGACCGTCCGCAATGGCACACTCTACGCGCACATATTCCTGGGCGCCGTGGGCAACAGTAAACTGTCGCAGTTCGCCCGTCAGCGTGTGCTACTAACACAGTATGCTGTGAGACGGCGTGCAACCGTCAGCCTCTTGAATCTAGCACAGTCGTCGATGAACAGTTCAACCAACTCTAGCTCTAACTCTACTACTCCTAAGCCAGCTACTAACAAGCAGGCACTTGATAGTTCCAATTCTTCCAGTAGCGAACCACCCATGACTCATTGGAAACCGAAGTTATCTTTGCACTTGGCAGAAACGGATATGGTTTTTGACCGAAATGCCCTTCCCGGAGATATCATGCACTTGTTTCGTTTTGACAACACCCGCTACCTGCCAATTCTCTATGTCAATGACATGGCAGTGAGGTACAAGGACCTGGTGCCGGTGGAAAAGAACGCCACGGACATGCTGCTCAAGATCCACTATTCGCCGTACATGCTTGGGCGAGTGCGTGTGTGGGCGGCGTTTACTAAGTCATTCGAGACGCTTCAGATGCTAGGCTTCAAGGACAAGGACATGGACGAAGTGAAGGAGCTCTTTCACATCCAGCTGCATTTCCTGGCGCTGACCTTCTTTGTCTCGTTCGTGCACATCCTCTTCGACTTCCTTGCTTTCAAGAATGACATTAACTACTGGAGGTCAAGAAAGAACATGGTTGGTTTGTCTCGTAATGTCATCTTCTATCGTTGCTTCAGTCAGTTTGTTATCTTTCTGTACCTGGTGGATGAGGATACGAGTCTGCTGGTGACGATTCCGAGCGGGATTGCCTGCTTTATCGAGCTGTGGAAGGTCACGAAGGCGCTGAAGCTGAGCGTTCATTGGCGTGGCTTCTCTAGCCTGCCAAAGGTTGAGTTTGGTGCCCTGTCCAGCGTTGAGGCGGAGACGCAGGTGCACGACTCGCAGGCGTTCCGCTACATCAAGTTTGCACTGATCCCGCTGGTACTGGGCTGTGCTGTATACAGTCTACTGTACCTCCAGTACAATAGCTGGTGGTCATGGATTGTTCATAGTGCCGCCAACGGTATATACGTGTTTGGATTTCTGATGATGCTGCCGCAGCTGTTTGTCAACTACAAGCTGAAATCCGTAGCTCACCTCCCATGGAGGGTGTTCACGTACAAAGCGTTCAACACGTTCATCGACGACGTGTTTGCGTTCATTATCACCATGCCGACGTCGCACCGCATCGCTGTGTTCCGCGATGACCTGGTGTTCTTTGTGTACTTGTACCAGCGATGGCTGTACCCTGTGGATATGAAGCGGGCTAATGAGTTTGGCGTCTCATATGATAACGATGACGACGATGGCACGCCACCATCAGAAAACACACCCGATAGCCATACTGCTGGCAAACTCAAAGCAGAGTAACACGTTGTCTACAGTGGAACAGATCTTTTTAAATGGCTGTACTCCAGCCAGTGCTTATTTTATCTAGGCTGCAACGATTTCACGAAAACTATTCTGTCATAAAAGCTATCACTATTTTCATAGGTTGCCGTCCCGTGTGCGTACTTTATATTACATTGTTTGTTGTATGCTCTTGTCACAGAAAATGCCGCAGACCGGCCATATTTTGCTCAAAAGAATACTGACGCTCTAAGATATCTCATGTGAATGTTCCAGTAGGCACATGTATGTATTCTTTGAGCTGCACATACAGGATGAAACGTTTGCCACCACAGCACTAGTAGCTTAGGTCTAGCCCACCCATTATCGTGTATTGTTCCTTTTATTCTAGTCACTGATCAGAGCACCCGTTTACCGACCAAGTTTTGCCCATTGCCATTTTACTTCTTTAATACTTGTGAAAAAAGAGAGAAGAGGAAATGTTCTCATGAATGCATTGAAGTGTTAGTTTGTGCACCATGAAGTACATGTACCGCAATCTCGCGCATAGAACACCATGGTCTTATAATCGAAAAGTCGCTGTTTTCGGTCCTTTCACAAGTGCATTTCCGTTCGATCATAAGACCCTGGTCTTATTTGCGATACACACACATCGCATCGACATGTACATGCGCAAGTATGCATACATATTACTCGTGAATGCTAGTACAATGGGACCATGATGATCCTCGTTTCGTTTTGTGATTTTCATTCACTTATAAGTGCATGTTCTTATAAGCAAGAGTGCTCTTATATTTGAAAATAAGAACATGTTCTTAAATGCGTGAGATTACGGTACATGTATCACCGTGCCATGCGTCTTGTTTCCACTGTCCATTGACCCAAAAGGCTTCGTACATGTAACCCAAGTACAGTTCGTATCTGTTATAGCATGTGTGTTTGAAAAAGTGCTTTCGATTCTTATTTCCGATATTTTCTTATCCACGATAAATCAAGTATCACATATATGCATGTGCTCAGAGGCACGACGGCGGTCATCGTGCATGCAATGTAGTGCAACTGTGCATGCGGCTATTTATAGTACATGTACTCTTGTGGACATTGAAATCCATTGAGAAATTGAGTGGCCACGTGGCACTGGCCTTGCAGCCGCGAACTCTGCTCGTCCATTTTGCAGTGTGTACGTGAACTTCAGTGCGTGTACGTGCTAAGGCAGCAATGGAAATAAAAATTTCCAATCAGGCCCAAACGTACCTTGCCAGAGTGCTCAAACTGACAAGTCAGTGAGCTCTGCATAACGCAAACAGCAAAGGCACTACCCCACGCAAGAGCGCTCCACTGCTACAAGAGCAGGAGCGAAATACTCAATCTGCGGACAGCATGCTGTTTCGTTCTTTTTGAACTCATCAGCGCAGCACATGTAACTTACTACCAGTAGACAAGTTGATTTTTTTAATTGGACAGTGATTTTCATGATTTTTTACATATTTTGGTATTTCGGAAAATTTAGGTGTAATGTTAAATTAGGTGATCCAAGACGAGTACCGAAGTTACCGAAATTTAAATTACACCGAAATAAAGGTGTTATACAGTATATCACCACAACACATGGACTTGCTGCACTACGATGCAATGCGAGTCGGATCAGAACTACACCGGACAGATGTTATTACTGCAGGCGATACACTTTGTGCTAATCTGGCATGTTTCGCTACCCAAAGTCCATTCTTAGTTCTCGTACCGTTAAAACATGTGCTATGATTGTGAAATTAAGAGTTCACTCTTGTAGGCATTGTATTCTAATACAGTACACGGTCACACTAGAGCTGATTTTCACTGTATCACGGTGTATAATGCCACCATGTCTAGCTTGTGCTGTGCTGAACTTTGGAGCTCGGCTGAGTGCAAGAATTCGACGATGACGATTCATGCCGCATCTGGAAACGTCCGATCGTTTCCAGAAGTGTGAGGACAGTAATGTGTCTGTGCAGTGCTGATTTCTGCATGATGGTGTTCCCTGCAGAGTGGGGCTGTGACTTCACTGGTGACTAATGCAGTATGTAGCAAACATGACTACTGTGTAAACACAACATTTTGTACTAGTAAACACGTGTGAAAATACTTTCTAGGAGCAAATCATAATCGTGTGTTCGGCAATACTGGCCGAGGTGCTTAGAAAGTCCACACATAAAACCCTGGGATGGTGCGGCGCTTATTTCAGACAGGCGGTAATGAAGGACCGGCCCCAATTCCAGAAAAATATGATTATCTGTTCTTACCTGGCCTTGCTACTATTTTCTGGCACTGCGTCTGTGGAACATGTGCCAGCAGCATGGCAAGGCCTATCAACATACATCGCAGGGAATGGTTGCTGCTGGAGAACTCCGGCCTATAGTCAAACAGAAATTTAGCACCAAGAAAAGAAGGAGCAGGAGTGCTAGTGAGTACGTCAGTCGAATGTTGTTCCAAGCACATAGATTCCATGTACATACAGGCCCGGAGCCAGCTCCTGAGAGGTGGTACGGCCCCAGGCCCGATCATTACCCTATGCCCAATTTCAGCGTTATAGGAGGATGAACCTCTAGCTCTATGCGGCATGGTATCTGGTTGTTTCAGCTACTGTAAAACCGGAACGTTGAATGACCAAAAAGTCTAACGTTTTTTGTGTAATTTTGGCATGATAACGTGCAGAAAGTTCAAGCTAACGATGGCTACTTGGCCACCCATCTGTATACGCATCTTTGCACAGACATCTCAAACCGGGTTCGCAATAATGTTTCTTCAGATAACGAAAAAAAAATGGTCGTTAAAACGTTAGACTTTGTGACTCGTTAGACTTTCCAGTTTTACAGTACATCTTATTCCGCTAGCAACAGATATGTAGACAGCACAGTAATCCTCACTGGACAGGAAGAACAGTTGCAGAGGGAGAGACTCTAGCGAGGGGTGTGCGACGTGTACATGAACAGCACCAGCACTAGATTAGCACTGGCACATTACGGTATTTCACTCTGGCCATTCTATGAACACTGGCAATGGTGTACGGACGGCCATGGCCGTACCAGTTGTACCAGTGACGCTGGCCCTGAAATATAGTAACGGACAACACTCATTAGAGATATCAGTACAGGCCCTGCCTTCAAGCTCTAACATAATCTCTGGCCAGGGTCAGGGAATAGTGGGTTAGAACGGCTTCACACTATATACTCAAAACACCCTTTTCCAGAGTAAAAGCTCCTGGTTTCAGGGAGTTCCTGCATTCGCATAGCATTGCTGACCCGGGCTTACCGTATTGCCTCCATTATAAGTCGAAATTTTTTACACTGAACTTCTCAAGCAAAGAAGGGGATTCGACTTACAATCGAGTGTGACATCCTACTTATGTGAATTATATTAAAACAATTACGGCTTGGACCTGAAAATGGGATGCGACTTATACTCGAATGCGACTTATAATCGGAGAAATACGGTAGATGCGGAGCAATAAAACGATGCTTACACCCAATCTCCGGACAGCTACATGTAGCATAGTGTTCGACCCTTGTTCTATAATGTATATGTGTTACAATTATATGGTGTGAGTGGGCGTGCATACGTGCATGTGTGTGCCTGCACTTTGTGCTGTGCAATAATTATGGTACCGCACAGAGGGGGGGGGGGGGGGGGCAGGCTGAGGAAGCTTTGCGTTTCACAATCCAATTAACCGAGCCGGCCACGCCATCTCTCATCTACATCTAGATTTGACTTCTCAGGACCACATGTACACACATGTACATGTACATAGATGAGACTGGGGCGTATTGAAATCTGGATCGGAGTGGATGGGATGAAATAACTATGGCATTGGAACTCATATAAGCACTCATTTGTGTTTGTCTTCACTGGCATTAATTTGGTCTCGCCGTTACTTGTAGAAGTTCTACGATACCAATCCCTGAGTGAGCATGACCTTGTGTTTTCAATGAAACCCTAGAAGAGTGAGAGTTTCTCAGCTACTACATGTACAAAGTGCTCTTGTCCTGATAAGGTCTGCAGAGCTCAGCAAAGCTGTTGGCATCCGTCGGGCTGACAGCGAATGCCTTTAAAAATAGAATCGGCGAAGGAAAGCTGAGCGGGATATGATCGTCCAGTTGAGCACTGGCTCTGGCAGCAGCAGTAGCAACAGGACGGTGTGCACAAGTAAGTTAGTTATCCTGGTGCTAGTATTGTTACAATGGGTATTGCTTTGGTGCCATGTTGCATTCCGCTCCTGGGTCGCCAGGGGGGGGGGGGGGGGTGCTATGGGTACCGGTAAGGTATAGAATTATGAGCGCCATTCGGAACTACCCCTAGTCCTTCTAGCCTAGGCACACGTGGACGAGTGTCACTGTGGGTACCATAATGGTTGATGAGACAACATTATTTGAGTGATGCAGTTCATTGAAACGCGTGCATGCATCCGTGGTCATACCGGCATTGCTTACCACTTTGATTGAGCCATGGTGGTAGGGAACAGACCTCCACCACTTCCAGCTTCCAGCACCGGTAGCCACTCGCTGTCAACAAACTTAGAAGCACCGCAAAGGCCGTCGCTCACCTTCTCCTCCCGCGTTGTTCTGTCTCTCGGTGTCTTTACCTGCAGCTGCACCTGCCCACTCTCGTAGAAATGCCAGTGGTGCGTCACCGTATACTACACACTAGCAGTAGCAAACTATCTCACAAGCAAAAATAATATGAACTGGCTTTTCAGAGAACTGATTTTGTTGACGTTTCAAGAGCTAGCTGGGCTCAGCACGATATCAGCCTAGGTCAGGACTCAGGACTACAGCACAGGAGTCACCTCGCACAGACTTCATTCATCCATTCGCGCTACAATTCACACCCTCGGCTGGCTGCTGTCCGCGTGCCCTAGCCCAACAAACACTGAATCGCGAGACAATCGTCGAATGGTTCCTGTTCTCTGGCGCTACCGCAGACCTGGGAAGTCAATACGCCGTGGAAGGTACATGTCATGTCAGCTAGCTTCAACTGCTGGATCCAACCCAGCTAGCACTCAACTGCCTGTCACGGCAAACACAAAATTGTCATTGGGGATGAGCGGAGATTTTTGAGCTCTCGTGATGTGTGCACTGGCTCCAGCCGACTACTGCCAATGATTATTGACCTGACGTTCCGACCCTCCGGCACTCAGGATCTTCACGGATGGATGGTGTGCTGCGCGCGCAGTGTGGAGTGGAGTGCAAGTGGGTCAGCGATGAACTCGCCACTGTCCACGGCACTGTCGATAGGCTAGGCACCAGCAACGTTGTGGATCGCCGATCTACCGGCGGCGAAGAAACCTGCCGAAACTATGGCCACAGCGCCAGTTCACGCGTCTCTGTGACGGCTCGGTAGGTGTCCACCCATCTACCATGATCTGCAGAGGTAGTGTCCGATGAGCTGTGAACAGGTGAACAGGTGTGAAGCTGCGATGCCTGGCACGCTTCTCATATCCTTGACGGGACAGGTGAGACTAAGAGTAAGAGGACCTTGCATCATCTGTTGTTGAGTGGTGTCACGATAATTGTCTCGGAGGTGATAACTGATATGTTGTGTGCGCGCTCGTGTGTGTGCGCCCTCGTGTGTGTGCGCGCTCGTGTGTGTGTGCGCGCGCACGCGTGTGTGTATGTGGTGTGTGTGTGCGCGCTCGTGTGTGTGTGCGCGCGCACGCGTGTGTGTATGTGGTGTGTGTATGTGTATGTGTCTGATTGTTCGCACAAGCAGCGAGCGCAACTACATTTTGGTACGACCTGAGTCACCTGAGTGCACTATAATTATAGCATGCGGTGTCCTTTCTGACGGTGGTTGGTTCATTGCTGTGGGAATGTCTCCTGGGACTGGATCATGAACTGATGAAGGCTTTCAAAGCCCGTGGCACATACCCGACTTGATTAGCCGCAAGCCGTTCTCTTGCTATGCGCTTTATGCACACCGTGTAGCTGCTGCTGCTATCACAACCACTGTTGACGTGCTTGATAAGAGACTTTCATTGTTGAGGTGAAACCAAGGCAATGGCAACACTACGATTAGTAGGAATGGGGCGTGGTGCACGAGAGCTCAGCACAAGTCGGAGGCGCTCAGACTCAGCAGTTAGAACCGTGTAGAACCGTGTATAGTGTTTAGGTACAGAGTACTTTGTAGTGCAATACGAGGCAAACCACTTCCTTTCTTCGGAGCCGCAAAGATGTACTTGGAATGCCGCCGATTCACCATAGAAACAGCTGGCGAGATCAGGAACGAGGTGCCACTGTGCGGTGAATCATGAAGAGGGTGGTGTCGTCAATCATCGAAAGAATGGCTCTTGCTGATGCCGAGTGGGTAGGCATCAACATCGGAACATCGTTACGAGTACTGAGAAAATCACACTTGCCACTTGGAAAACACTGTTGTCGTAACACTTGAAGCAATGCAGCATGTGCAGCATGCATGTGCTGCATGCATGTTCCAGGCAGTCAAGGATCGAGAGGGCCACCCTTCATTGCGTTCACTGAAGTTCTCAATAAAATGGCAACTGCCCCGAAGCAATCATGGTAAATGCTCCAATCAAAAAACTCGCGCCTCGTCCCATCAAGTGACTCATTGGGACTTAGCCCTGTGCTAACGCCCAGTAAGTAGTTGCAGTAACCCTGTTACTGCACATAGTTCCGACCTATGGCTAAGGCTAAGAAGCCTAAGGTAATATAATTATGTACGCTGCCAGGGCTATCGATCATCATCAGATATTTCCGATGAAAGGGGGAATTATAATGATTGTAGTTACTCGTTTGCGCAGTTAGGTTCCATGGACTGGACATGCACAAAACCCGATGTTGCAGGAGTACTACTACTACTACTCGTACTAGCGGCTAAGTAAGGGCGAATACAGTCATTATTGTTCACCAGGGCCTTTAGAAGGCCTATGATTATGAACGCTGAACTGAGCTTCTGTACATAGAGTAGAAATATATCCACATACACTGTGTGGTATTGTGCAGGAAAACTACTTACCGAGTGGAAGGTTCGATGGATTTCTCGTGTGCTCATGGGTGGCAGTCGTGAGTCAGTCAAGTGAGAATTCAAGTCAGCAGGAAAAGCGCCAGCTCCCACGTAGGGAGCAACACACAATATTCAAAAACAGTCTTTAAAGGGGAAGTATACCCTAAAATCAAATTTTCACCAGTTGTAGTCTTCGGGGTGCTGAGTCGAATGGTCTTGGTCCGAGGAAGCTGAGACGCTCCCTTCCTCCTTTATTCCCAATCGAACTCGCGCACTTCCACCGAAACTGGGTGACTGCGCCCTACTAGATGGGGATTTGTATGCAAAATGTCACTAAAAGCGCCATTTCGTTCTTATAAAAGCACGGATGACCGCGATTGGCCCATATTATATGTTGTAGTCTTTTGGACGCTGAGTCGACTGGTTTTGGTCCGAAAAGGCTGCGATGCAGCGTTCCTCCTTTATTCCCAATCGAACATGGTTGAACAAGCGGTCACGTGCTCCTGCGTACATCAGTCAGCTGGTCGCCGTGCCTGCAGGGTACAACTTACTAGCCTGTTTGACCTTTTTTGGGTGCAGTCCTGTCACTCGAGTTGAACTCGAGTTGAACCTTGGTGTGAAAGTTGTCGCCTGCTGGCGTGGTGACCAGGTGATTTGGGCACCCAGGAGCACGTGACCACTTGTTCAACTATGTTCGATTGGGAATAAAGGAGGAACGCTGCATCGCAGCCTTTTCGGACCAAAACCAGTCGACTCAGCGTCCAAAAGACTACAACATATGGGCCAATCGCGGTCATCCGTGCTTTTATAAGAACAAAACGGCGCTTTTAGTGACATTTTGCATACAAATCCCCATCTAGTAGGGCGCAGTCACCCAGTTTCGGTGGAAGTGCGCGAGTTCGATTGGGATTCAAGTAGGAAGGGAGCGTCTCAGCTTTCTCGGACGTGACCAAGACCATTCGACTCAGCACCCCGAAGACTACAACTGATGAAATTTTAATTTTTGCCTTAACTTCCCCTTGAAGGTTATACTCATTGGGTATTACGCTCCTCGGCATTCGTCTTGTTGTGCACTCTCGGTAGGCTGCTCTACTGTAGTACTGCTGCATTATGCACTGCCCGCTACTTTTCGTAGCTAGAGCACTCTGGCGCTACAGCGACGTGGTTCTTCTTATGAAAAGTGTGGAAAGCATTCTCCAGTCTCAAAAGTCGGAACGGAATGTGGAAAATATACGTGGATAAGCAGTCAAAAGGCTGCATTTTTTTGTTTGCCAAGTAATTAGTTTTCCACATGTGTCAGTATGTCTAGTACCAACAACGTTACTTGAAGTCTGCAGACAGGCCGGTTTACGGACAAGAAAAGTCTGGGATGCATAGCTAAACAAGTAAATTAGTTACGAGT
Organism: Sycon ciliatum; assembly: GCF_964019385.1. Lineage (NCBI taxonomy): Eukaryota > Metazoa > Porifera > Calcarea > Leucosolenida > Sycettidae > Sycon > Sycon ciliatum. The sequence continues at coordinate 11,777,117 of NC_088644.1, forward strand.
GGAAGCTGAAAGCTGAAAAGCCGGCTGAGAATCACCGTGAGTAGGGCATCATTGCAAACACTACAGTTAGCTATGAGCACAGCAGTGGGGAATACCCCTGACAGCCGGATGACTGGCAGTGCTGCACTACTCGTACCACTGCTGATCAGTTTGTACTCGGCGTGCTAGATCCCCCGTGCTGGTACGGCTTACGCCATGAAAATCATCGGGTGAACTTGAAACACTGACTTGACTGGCTTGGTTTGCAGCCATCATTTGCAGCTTCCTCGGAGGCCGGTATACTTTGAATTCACTCCTACGTCATAATAATTATATTCTGCTTCAACTCAACCTGTGGACAGTACCATGTTCGGGATTGATAGTTTTTCTCAGGCCTGGGTGCTGAGTCTTCAGTCATCCAGGCTATATGGCAGGCTTGGACAAGCACAGGCTCAGTAGAAACTGAGAAGGCCCTTCCATGTTGCCTTACTCTGCCGACTGGTCACAGTAACTCAGGGTGTGGATGGACTTTTCCCAGTGTAGATATTGCTGCTGGCTGACAGGACACCAGGGCTCTGGGGACTGCAGTCACAGAGATTAGGTTCGGACATACCCAGCTCAAGTTGCACTCCCAGCGGAAAGCTGACGTGAGTGAGTCGCTTGTCCCGCGCCTCCGAGAGCGTTTCGGCATTGCTGCCGCCGCTGAGGTAGCGTTCCTTGCGCGGTCTGGCCTGCAAGTGACGCGGGCTTTGAGGACTCTGAGGACTCTGAGGGCTCTGCTGGGCGCTATCGGACATCTGTGGAGAACCCAGGCTACGGTGAGCTGCCGATACTGGGCTGAGGAGTATTGAGTCTGGCTGATGCCGTGGGCTGCCGCCTCCTGAACTTCCGGTGTGCTCAGTAGTAACAAGACTGCGAGTGTCCACAGCTGCACATGCATCAAACAACGCCATGGTGTCACGTATCTCCCCCGAGTGGACCACAGAATCTTCCTCTGACACACTGTTCAGTCGAGGGTCCTGGAAGGAGAAGAAAGACGTGGTGAGTTCGCATTCAGTGGCGGGGAGACTTGGTTGCAGGCGAAGTTCTTTTATTGGACTAACTGGCTCAGTCATTGCCTCTGGGTTGGTGATGATGACGGGGTTGGTGTCGTCCGCTTTGTTGTCACCTGCCACGCGTTTCACCGGGGTGATGTAGCGGAAGTTTGATGGCACGGTACCACCAGCGCTGTTGCCTGTCGATTGCTTGGAGCGAAGGGTTTGACTCCGATCGCTGTCCAGCGTGCCATAGTCAGCTCGTACCCACCATAGTCCGACTGCAGGGATATGCACATGCACATACATGTGTGTCCGCAGATTGAGTGTGTGTGCAGATATATGGACATGCACAGACACAAGCAGAAAGACACATACACACACACACACACACACACAGGCAGACATACACATACACATGGTATGGCTGTGCCGGTGATAAAACAAGCGCCAGGGTGCTTGCAAGACACCACGGGCCGCGGCGCGTTCCATTACACCCATCCACTCTAGAATCGGGTAAAAAAAGAAGGACAATATGATTGTTATGACTAATTGTCCACCAAAATAACCAGATCATGTACTGTAAGTCAACAAATACTCGGCGCATGTTTATTTTCCGCTATTTTCAACCTGGTCATGTTTTGGCCGAAATTTTGTTGCAGCCGAAATTTTGTTTTGCAAGGTTCAGTGTGACAGTGTATACAGGCAGCTGCAGCACAGGCCGAAAATTTGATGCGGCCGAAATGGGTTTTAGTTCTGGGAGACCGACATTTGAATGGGCCGAAAATTTGTAGACTTGCAGTACAATCACTGCGGCGAGTGCAAACCACAAGGCATAACACTGGAAAGGGGGTACTGAAACATTCAACAACCCGACACCTAGCTCCAGCACATCTACGCGGCACAAACCGACAACCTTCCAGCTTGGAACACCCAGGCTAGGAGCGAACGCTTTGCATTAAGTTCCATTAACCTACGGATGGATGTAGAAATACATGTACATCCAGTACAGGGGGGGGGGGCATACTGGATGTTTGTACATCAAAATTGTAAATTGTGTGGTATTGCTGAATGTACATCGATTATGATTTAATCATGAATGACGCATGTACAGGTTAGACCTCGCTATAACGTAATGATCTCTGAGGTATGGCAATACTGTGTTATAGCGAGGTTTATGTTATAGAGAGTTGGGTCCGCCAATATGCAACATGTGAAAAATGGTGCTCTTTCAGGCGTGTAGCACCGCCGTTGGGGGTGGTCCGGCCATGGGTGGTCCGGGAGGATCGGTCCGGGGGATCTCCCCCAGAATTTTTTTGAAATTAGGGTGCAAAATCCTGCATTCTGGCCACTTTTGGCATTGTTTTACTATGGTGGTCGTGGTCGGGCGAAAAAGTGGTCCGGCCAAAGCCGGACCGGCCGGAGCGGCTGCTACGCGCCTGTCTTTGCTTACTGATTACAAGTGTAGCAGTAATGATCCACTCTGATCAACTCACTTACTTAGGGTTGGTTCACATAAGCAAAATCGGCGCCGCAAGACATCGGCGGTGAGCCAGCTCCCGATCCGTTGTGCATACGGTTAGAGTACCAAATCTACTACAAAGTAGTACAGAATGTGCCCAAATGCTACGACAGGTTTGCCAATTGAAGCTTCAATTCTTTGTTTCTTCAGTAGTTTGTCTTTCGGTGATGGCCACTCTGTGCTACCTTTTACTGGAGATCATGAGACTACTTCTACACCTTTTATTGCAGTCTAGTAAGCGGTGGGGTCGAAATTATGCGCGCAAACGTTGACGAAGTCACACGAACTTGTAACGGAATCACAGCCATTCCGTTCCCCGGGACGCAGGACACAAAGGACAAGACTAGTTTGGTTTACATAATTATTATTGACATTACGGAAATGGAGACAACACTCAAAGGGACGAACAAGAAGACTGACAAAAGGACTCTCGACTACAAAATCGCGCATGCTCATATCACACATGCACGCGACTAGACGAGACAGTTTGGGGAATGCCATCACACAGGAAAACAACACATCATTTCACAACAAACTTGTCATGTATCCTTCGTATTTTTCATTTATTTCAATTGTATTTGTCTCATAAGTTGCACAGCAGTCAAGCAGATCATCCGAGAAGGAAGGGTTGGTATGCTGACTTAATTTTAGGGCTCAAATGGTTAGTCCGATTAACCGGTTGCAGACCGGTTACGAAGAATTAACGGTTAACCGATAAAGATAACGGTCACGCAGTAACTTTTCAGTAAATTTTTCAAGTATCAGGTCGTTGCAAAGTATGCACTTTCGCAGGCTGTCGCACGCGTACGCAATTTCTGGGCTGTCAACTCGGTCATATCTGGTCTCTTGGTGTGAGAGTATGTATGAATGAGCATGCAAGAGAATGTACATGTGTGCGTTGTACTGAATAGGGTACATTTTTTGAATGAATATATTCAAATATACGGTTAAAAAAGAGTCTGCAGGATTGCCGTGGCTTATAGGTTATAACCGTTAAACCGACCGTTAGCTTAGCAGTTAACCGTTAGGGGTAAAACCGTGACCGTTTGAGCCCTACTTAATTTGCCACCTTGAAACGACTACAAGAATGGCGAACGGACCTCATCTTTAGCTTCAATTTAGGAAAATTTAGGATGAGTCTTGGTTTGAAATTTTGACAAAGTCTGGCTCCGGTGGCTCCCGGCGCGTACCGGCGATATGTGAGCCAACCCTTAGGAAGTGCGTGTATGTACGTGTATGTACGACATCTACACGTACACTGTATGTTCTAGTGTGTCTACTGCATGTGTTCAAAACACTACTGTACTTCGAAGTACACACTCTGTACCAAGTCTACACGACTGCAGTGTGCCGGGACTGTTAGAAGAATCGCTTGAATGCCAGTATATGCGTTGAATGCAAGCAAGGCTAAGAGTATGCAGCCGTGAGCAGAGATTTCAAGAAGCGAAAGTGATTTGGACCGTGTCGCGATTGTATGACTGTTTGTGAATATTATTGCAGTCTCTGTGCGCGTGGGACCAAGCGAACACTGCGGAAGAGTGTGTTATAGCGAAATTACGCTATAGCGGATTATGGTATAGCGAGGACATTTTGTACAGAAGTGATGCTGTTTCGGTAGGGACATTTGTATTTTCAACAAAAAATACTACTTTGTACGTTATAGTGAAGTTTATGTTATAGCGGGGGTCGTTATATCGAGGTCTGACCTGTACATTCATTATTCAACCACACGTTAGATCTTACCTTTCCGCCTTCTCTTGGCAATGATCAAGGACAGCAGGACGCAAGCAGCTGCTGACACCATCACGCACACAGTGATGATAGTGACCACATGATTGTCAACAAACAGTACATTGGCAATGTTGTCGGACGGCGACTGGTCTGTCGTATTAGAAGATGTTTCATTGGCATTGTCACCGCCAATTACGGTGACCGGTACAGTGCTTGTACCATCAGAGACACTTAGAGATACATTATCCATAACAGCACCATCAGTACTGTCACCAGGATCAGTTATCACTGACATGTTCCCGTCTTGGTCATTCGTAACCATGAGCAACACCGCCCCGGTAGAAGTTGCTCCTGTAGGTGGACTAGGTGAGGCAGAAGACGCAGCACTGGTATTGCCTGCTCTAGTCTGACTCGGAGTACTGTTGGCTGATGTCTGAGATATTGCTGTGAGAGGCTGTGAGCTCTGTGCAGTTGGCAGGACAGTAGCAGATGTCAGAGGAATACTCCCAGCATTACCTGTTGGAGAAACGGTGGGTAGCGATGAAGACGTCTGTGCGCTGCTGCCTTCGTGTGATGTGCTCTCCAGTGTTGAGCTGACTGAGGCTGCGCTGCTGGCACTTGACGCTTCAGTAGCACTGGACATTGCACTGGGCATTGCCTGCATGCTGCTCGTAACTGTCGCCGCCGTAGCACTCAAACCTGGCACGGTGCTGCTGAGCGGTGCAGTTGAAGACTGCACGGTTGTTGCAGGCCGCATAGTCATGAACTCACTGGATATGCGTGGCGCGGGCATGTGTGTACTACTCAGAGTCACACTGGTACTGGGGCTGCCGCTTGCCGTGCCTGTCCAATGCAAAGGAGAACGGGAGAAAGCATAAATCAAAAGGTTGGTTAGAGCGTTGATCTGTGCGCATATATTTCAGGTTGAAGTTCGGATTAGGATTTCTCGTTGGGCTCGTATGAAGTCGTAAATGATGAAAATGATTGACAGCCACCAAAATGCAATAACACCCAAGAAAAGAACAAAACTTCAGTCTCCTCACATTAGCAACATCCTTGAAAACTTCCAACCAGAACTTTCGATGCCTTCTCAAAGAGTCATCAGGTGGAATACAGGCAAAAAGAAACTGATCAAGCACAATGACATCTTATACAGCAGGGAGGTGAAAGGAACAGCGCGAAAAAGATGGTCAGAAACAACACGGTACAGAGCGTACTATCATACAGATAGAAGGAATGGCAAAAGGTGCAAGTGTAAAGAAGCATAATACTGACAAGCATGCGAGGTATTGCGTCAACAATAGACAACCAATGAACAGAACTCATGAGTTGTTGGCGGCCTACCAAACAGTCTATTTTAAAGCGTGAATTCAATTTGCTTCGGCTCGCAGCGATCACACTTTTTAGAGTGAATAGCGTTTTAGCTTCTACGTAGTGTAATTATTGAATGCTCCACTGCAGCAGCTGCTGTGTATTCACACTACGAGTAGAATGGACTTTTAGAAGCCGCCTAACCTCAGCAGGCAGAACAAGATTAAATTCACACTAGGGCTGTTTGGTAGGTTGTCAACAACTCATTATTTCTGTACATGGGTTGTTTGTTGTTGCCGCAAGACATCCCAACCCTGTTAGATTTCTTCACACTTGCACCTTTTTGTGTCATTCCATGGTATGTGTATGAGGTTATGAATTTTTCGTATTGTTTCTGACCATCTTTTTCGCGCTGTTCCTATCACCTCCCTGCTGTATAAGATTTCATTGTGCTTGCTCAGTTTCTTTTTGCCTGTACTCCACCTGATGAGAAGGCATCGAAAGCTCTTGTGGAAGTTTTCAAAAGTGTTGCTCGAGATGAGCTAGCACGAAGCAATGCTGCCCCGCTCTTTCCCCAGGAAACACCTCTCCCTCTCTCCCGCTTTGAAATTCGCTTCCATAGAATTGGGCACCATTGCCCGTTTGGCCTTGCGAAGTAAAATAAAAAGCAACAACAACAACAACAACAACAACAACAACAACAACAACAACAACAACAACAACAACAACAACAACAACAACAACAACAACAACAACAACCGTGAAACAGTCAGCAGCTGACAGGTACAAGTGTTACTTTCGCTGAGTCGCAACTCTGTATCTAGAGCAAGGTTGCTGCCCCTAACCAGGAATGATGTCGCGTGACATGGTGAGTTGAGCGCAACGAGAAACACATCAACATGCTGCTCTCCAAAAGAAGTCAATCGGTAGCAACCGAATGTATTGTATTGTACTTGAACATGCCTGGCATGGCATGGCTGACTTACCTGGTTGCAATACGCACTCTGCGTTGGTGATATTATACTCATACCGATCACTGACACAGCCACATAGGAATGTTCCCTCCACATTGTTGCAGACAGCAGTGTCCGGCTTGCCACATATCGTGCTCTGTGCCACACACACAATGGATAAGACAGCAAGTTGATAATCATAATCAGACCAATGAGAGAAACAGGAAATAGTGTGCGTTTGTTTCAACGGAGTGCTGTGTGTGTGTATATGCACATGGGTGTGTGTGTGTGTGTGCACGTGTGTGTGTGTGTGTGTGTGTGTGTGTGTGTGTGTGTGTGTGTGTGTGTGTGTGTGTGTGTGTGTGTGTGAGAGAGAGAGAGAGAGAGAGAAAGCAGGAGCGGAGCAGAGTATAACTTACATTCACCTGACACTCATTAATGTCCGCACAGTCCACGCCGGTGCCCTCGAACCCAGACGTGCATTTACATTCTGACTCCGTGCCATTACCAGTGGGTACACACGTGGCGTTGGCATGACAATCTGAATGTGATTGGCTAGTGTTTGACGGCAAGGAGCAGACCTGGCACTGCGTAACCGTTCCTGGTCGTGCTCGTCTCCATGTCGCGTCCGAGTAGGCAGGTTGGCAGCTGGAACAGTGCTCGCCGCGAGTGCGGTGCTGGCACTCGCACTCACTAGTTTCCCCTGAACACTGGCTGGCATGTCCAGAGCAGTCACACAGCACTGACATGAGAACATCAGACACTGCATAGTACCGCCACAGATCAAGATCGTCAAGTTCCGTCGCAGGTAAGGCGTCCGGAAAGCCAACTTCTTCAAAGACGATGACGACTCTGTCGGTGAAGAACAAATCGCGGACAAGCTGCCGTTCACTGGGCTCTCGACTGGTCGCCAGCAGAGTAACATTGGCAAGGTCCAGGGTTACATTCAGCGAGCTGCTAGCAAGCTCGATGCAGTTCGTCGTCACTGGCATGGCTGCACAATCACGTGCATACGTGACTCCGGTGTCTGACTTACCCGGTCCTGGTGTCAGTTGGATACTCATCTTAGATGGTGCTACAAACGTGAAGTCGATCTGCAAGGAACGCACGTACATGGCTCTGGGAAGATGTAGCGACAAATACACTGGTGTCGAAACATTGGATCTTGATTGCCATCTCCCGCCGGTATTGCTGGCAAGGTTTGAGGCAAGTCGAGGTTGAGCTCCATCGCAAACGTCATTCCCAACGATACCGTTGGCTCCCAGGGCACGGTAGCGGTCGAAGCCACCCACGCCACACTCGCTGTTGGATGTGACATTGAAGGCGGGCAAGGTGCGCACGTCGTTGAACGGAGCTGGCTGACAGTACTGTGGCTGTCCCGTGGCTGTATAACATTGCCAGGGGCCTGCGCCTGGTGTACCTGGCGAAGCCGCCGTGATAGCACCGATGGTGCTAATTACCGTCAGGGCACACAATTCCAGCCGCCACATCCACATCCACACCGAGAGTACAGAAGAAACAACTCCTGGAAGTCGGTCTGCGTGTTCGTAGCTAGCAGGCCGTTTGTCGACCATTCGCCAAAGGAGCATCGCGCTTTCAAAACTGGCAAAAGGTGGTCTGCAGAAAAGTCAGCCGTCCGACGAATTCGGCACCTAACTAACCGCAGGCTGACTGCTCGGACACAGACTCAGTGCAGGGTGTGACAGGGACGGAAGGTTCGTTAGCCAACGCCACACAACTTCCACCCTAGGAACTTGTAGGAAGCCAACAATGACGGAAAGAGCAACAGAGTGTTCCTGTGCAACTAAAAACGGAGTTTTTCGTCGTTGATGGTCAACGCCTAGCGCATATGCCATGGTCTATCGTAGTATCAAGTTTTAGCTCATGGTCCGGTCATCTGGTCATGCTGAACTCAGCAGATCAGCGGGTCAGCTAGCTCCTAGATCCTGGGTTGTTCTGTTTGTACTTGTGGCGAGCTGAGATGTGTTCTGTTTTCGTGAAAATGTTGAGTAGATCTACAATGCTACCTGTAGGCTGTACAGTGCAGGTAGCGGTGACCACGAGACAGATCGAGTTTCTCATCGCATGGGTGAATCGTGTGACAACGAACAAAGCCATCATCATACATGTCAAGATTCACGATAGCTATCCGAGCGCTCACGGCTGATCATCAGCCCCGGCCCCATAACGTGGACACATACCACAAGGCACAAGTACTAGTATGTAGTAATTCACGCCACAAGCCTGTAGCTGTAGTGTAGATCTACCGTCAGACAGCAGTCAGTGGACCCGCGCCAGTACTCATACCGGATAGCAGACAGACTCTTCACTTCCCTTGCCCTACATTTTTGTTGTAGGTACGTGTATGATGATGATGACAGCTACAGCAGGGTGGAGGACAGGCTTCCTGACTGCAACCAAGGACTTTGGCGGTGGGTCCCCTTCACTCATTATGAGTAGAGATGAGTCGAACAGACTCATACCCCACGGCAACTAATCATCGACTTCCTCACTAAACGCTATTGTCACTCACACTGTGACTTTACTACTTACATGTATGTCTCAATCTCCTTCTTCACCACCAGGGCACCATGGTCTTGACTTACTTACCACTTGTCTGGATATAAGTTTGTAGCTAGTCTAAGCCAGGTGATTTACAGATTATCAGTTGTCTGAGGATTACTACAGTGTTACATGGAGCGGAGCCTCTGATGTGCAATCTAGCCGGTTCTCTTCTGCCTTTGTGGCTCCATCCTTGTTGTGGTGTTGAACACTCTATACTCTATACAACTATTACTAGCCTGTACACATGCACACTGTACATGCATACAGATCTACGTGTCGTGGCGGTGAATCACGACCCCCACCCCTCTTCCCCACCCTAAACACGCCACATGAAGTCCATGGACTTCAACATCTCGGAGGCAAGCAGGACCGAACAGTGAGAGTACATCTGATCATGGAAGGAAAGAAACACTCCAACTCAACGACAAGACACGGGCTAGGAGAAGTCACCAGCAGAATCATCGGCAAAATGCGTCCATAACGAAATAGAGGAAAAAATCTAATTCTCAAAGGCGTCATTGGGGTTATCACGTTCACCCATATACTCGTGTCAGCCAGCGAATATGCAACAGCAGACAAAAGCAGATACATCTGCGGACAATAACGGAATAGAAAGCATTGGATAGAGGCAGACAAACGGCTGCTGCAACACTGTACATTATGTCCAGAGCAAGCCATGCAAAATAGTCTATGTGCAACGGGGAGGATAATGAAACAACAACAATAACAACACACTACATCAACAACAACTACTACTACCACCACCACCACTACATAAACTCAAATGAGAAAGAACAGCAAACAAGACACGACAATAAAAGTCAACAAAAGAAGCAAGAAACTGCAACTAGAAACACCGGTGAATAGATGTTTGGAGAAAGGAACTAATAAAAGAAAGAAAGGAAAAAAGTTATCCTCTCACAGCTGAAACCGAAGCGGAACCGACAATGACAAAAGCAATCAATTGCGTTGTGCCCAACCAAACCCGGCCACGGCGGGGGTACAAGACAAGTAGTCGACTGTGGCCAGCGACAGCTAATAAGGACATCAGCTGCTGTAACTGTTAGCAGTGCTGTGATCATGAGAACAGCACAAATCACACCAACAGCAGTGGTGGTAGCGATAAAGGTGAAGGCAGCAGCAGTAGCCACACACACATGCGCGTGCACACACACAAACATACACACACACATGCGCGTGCACACACACGCGCATTTGTCTACCTTGACTACGGCCGTCTAGTAGTAGCAGTATGGCTACACTAGGTACCTAGCAGTCAGACCACTCGCTGCAGAACATGGCTCTTGTAAGGCCCTGTTGGCAATGGAAGATGCGACGCAATACACTGCTTGGTGCTAGGCTTGATATCACGCCACAGCTACATGTGAGCTATGGCGTGCCACGGAGTACGGTACTCGAGAGGAGGAGATGGTAACGTTAGAACTGGATCTTGAAATAGATAATGTTATCCTACGCAAAGGCAGCCTGATCATCGGGTGTAACTGCTGAAATCAGCGCACACAGCGCACTTGTAAGCACAGTCTAAGATGTCACTGCTACGTGTTGCTGTCCGTACTTGCTGCACCCATTGCACCAGCTACACCGGAACTTGCTGCAGCCGCTGCTGCTGCCGCCGCCGCTAATGACGTAACACCGCTGTTAGACTCTGCTGCTGGAAGGGTTCCTTCTTCGTAGCTCTTGAGAAGACGGAAAAGGCCGGCTGCCTCGCGTATGCGGCTGAACTCGATGCAGAACGCCTGCACCTCGATGAAGATCTCCTGGATGTTGCAGTGACGGTTGCGAATCATCGACTGCAGGAACACACATACCTAGCAAGAAAACAAAAGGCGGACAAAGAGCACAATTATTTCCAAGGTGCGTGTGTAAACACAACCCAAAAAAACAAATATCCATGCGATTGATGTGGACCTCAACAAGGAGACTCACGCAAGATAGTGAAAAGGCAATTCTTCAAATACAGGCTATTTTTTAGGAATGATACAGCATCTGGCTGGACAAGAGAAGTGTTGCTGCTAGAAAGTCGATATTTACAAAATCGGAAATGGTCGTGAAAGAGTGCAGTTCAAATGCTGCCCCTGGCAATTCATTGCTATGATCAGGGTTGCCCGTATTGGTGTCAGGTGAGGTTCACTGTGTGACATAATCCATAATCCATGAGTTTGCGTGTAGATGAAATTGTAGGTGCACTTACCAGTCGCACCAGTCTATTCTGCATGTATTTCTCCTTGACTTTCTCACACTGGGAGATGCAGTTGCTGATATAGAGATGAATGAACTCGTTGGGGAGCTCCACCAGCTAACAGTGGCAACAGCACAGGAAATGAAGAAAAGAGACACACATCATACTTCAAGTACACAAACGCAGACAGAACTTGTCAACAAAATAGAGTCCACAGTGTGCGTGTGTGTATGTGTATGTGTATGAGGGAGGGAGAGAGAGAGAGAGAGAGAGAGAGAGAGAGAGAGAGAGAGAGAGAGAGAGAGAGAGAGAGAGAGAGAGAGAGAGAGAGAGAGAGAGAGAGAGAGAGAGAGAGAGATAGAGAGAGAGATAGAGAGATAGAGATAGAGAGAGAGAGAGAGAGAGAGAGTGTGTGTGTATGTGATACCAAAAAAAGGAAATCTATCCAGCTGTGACAATTGGAGAGGCATCGCTCTTCTGGAGGTGGTAGGTAAGGCTGTTGCTGGCCTCATCCAGACAAGATTGCAGCGGCTCGCAGAAGACATCCTGCCAGACACGCAGTGTGGATTCCGCAAAGGCAGATCTTGCGCGGACATGGTCTTCGCGGTGAGACAAATATCTGAGAAACTATAATTATTATGAACATCGCTGCTCTGGTTTCATGGTTTTTGTTGATCTACGGAAGGCCTATGATTCCGTCACCCGTAAGTGCATGTGGGAAATTCTCCGGAAGGCGGGCGTACCTGACAAGCTGGTTACCATTATCAGCTCATTTCATGCCTCTATGTCTGCAAACCTGTCGATCCCGGACATCGAGGCTGAGCCTATTGAGGTGCAAAATGGCCTTCGACAAGGTTGTTGTATGGCCCCAGCATTGTTCAATATATTCATGTGGGCAGTATTCCAGCTGTGGCAGCGTGAGGTTGCGGACATACCTGAGATCGGACTTCCCGTCTCCTCAAACTCTGGACCGTCTCTCCTTTTCAAACGCCAGAAGACTGACACAATCAACATCCATCGTGACTGTCAATTCGCAGACGATTCGGCACTTATTGCTACAACTCACCATGGTGCCACACTTGCACTCAGCCGGTTCATGGACGTCGCAACTCGCTTCGGCCTCACCATCAACCTATCAAAAACCAAAGTAATTGCGGTCGGCTTCGGCATTTCTCCGGAGGATCATCGTCCATTGGTGGTTGGCGGGGAAATGGTCGAGAACGTGCATGACTTTCGCTACCTAGGCTCCATCATCCATACTGGTGGCCGCACCGCAGTGGACACTCGGTCCCGAATAGCGTCAGCATCTAGGGCATTCGGAGCATTGCGTCGATCTGTCTTTGATGATGGCGATCTTTCACTGGCAACGAAGCGAATGGTGTATGATGCATGTGTGGCTTCTCTTCTCCTTTACGGAGCAGTGTTGGGTGCCACTGAAAAGCGAGCTTGCGGCGCTGTCCGCCTTCCATCTTCGCTGCATTTCCACAATCTTAGCCCTCGTAAGAAGAGACACCTGGGACTTCCACATCAACAGGAATACCATTCTGGAGGCCTGGAATCGTCGAGATCCGGTGGATATTACCACACGTGTTCTTCGCCGCCGTCTGGAGTGGCTGGGCCATCTAGCCAGGATGGACGGCGATAGAACTCCGCGCCAGTTCCTGTTTGGTACGCTCCTTCCGCCGAGGCCGGCTTGCGGTCCTCGGAAACGGTGGCGAGACTCTGTCAGAGCTGACCTCTCCACAATGAACATCGACCACGTGGAATGGTACGACCTCGCCCAGGAGCGTGAGAAATGGCGCAGTGCGTATTCCGCTCAACCAGTACCGCGATCGGCTCAGCGTGACACTTCTGTGCTCTGCAATGTCTGCCAGCGTACTTTCGCCCACCAGAAATACAAGAATCGCCACAAGTGCCTGGCCGAGAGGAGGAAACCAATATCTGAGCAGTCCGGCAGCCGACTATGTAATGCGTCCGGGAGATGGTTTTTGAGTGCTGGCGGGCTAGCTTCGCATAAGTGTCTCTCCAACTCGGCTGCTGAAGTGGCGTCGGTCTCGGTTGTGGCATCGGCAGACTCGGTCCGGAAAGAGCGGGTTGCCCTGCCCTGCTGCAGAGCGCATTGTCTCGGCTGCGGTCGCTGCTGCAAGTCATCCCGTGGTTTCGACCTGCATAGCTGTGCTAATTTCCTGTCCAAGAAGTAGAGCGGCGTTTCTGGATCCAATGCTGAACTCAGTGCTGTCGACCCGTGCACAGGGGACACGTGACCATTGGCATTTGATGGCAGTGTTACCAAGGACCAAGGTATGTGCGTATGTGTCTGTGCACATACCCCCCCCCCCCACACACACACCCACACCCAGGAACCTGAACATACCGTAGTGAGACGATTGACAACCTCCATGGAGTGAAGAGACATCTCCATCGTAATGATCTCCCCGAAATAACTGCAAGAATAGAATAATACAGCAGTGATACACAACAGCCATGAAATGAATCAGCAAGTGCACTTTTTCAGCTTCTCATGTACAGAGTGTACACACACTCCCAACACAGTTAATGACGGAGACTCCCTCGATTTAGGCTAAGGCCTGTGGAGAATCCATACATACAAATACCAATACCAATACAAGTGCAACATGCACGGTACGGGGAACGTGGAATATGGAGAGTAAGCTTGAAATCGATAGACAGCCAAGGTGAAAGAACCAAGCTGAAGCAAAGGCCAAGTTGGGAACAGAACAGGACATGGGGAAACATGATAAAATACGTACTCGGTGATGGCACTGGTCGTTGTTAGCTTCAGCAAGACCTCGATGGCCACAAGAGGATTGTATTCAATCAATTTCGGCAGCTGGAGAGCAGACATAAAGCGAAATAGCACAACATGTGTCATGTGCCTGGAGCAGTGCAACATTTTTAGGGGCCATTCTGACGGCATTGTCAGGCAAGTGGGAAATGGGATTCGAAATGGGGTTTTTCTTCAACGAATAAGTGGAGAAGACCTTCCTAATTTCATCTGGTCTTATTTTTCACTTTCGGACAAAGTTTTAAAAGGTTTTATGAATGGTGCGCTAAGTAAAAGTCATTAAAAAACAGTACCTTTTTAGGAGTGAGGCCAATGTGGTAGATGAGATCAGGGTCGGCTTCTAGTTTAGAAAGGAAGAACTGTAGCAATATCAAACAGGAAGAGAGAACATCCAATCACAATTGGCACATCGTTCCAAAAACATCTGCAACCAGGCAAGGCAACATAGTCGCACTCCAGCCTCCTCCGCTAGCCACTGCACGTAGAAAGCATCGGCAAGTTCAACATTGGTTTACCTCTCTGCAACATGTTCCAGTCGATATATCACAATGTCCAGCCTCTAGAAAGCAACTGCAAATCTAGGTTACTGTAAGACATGTTTATTTAACGAGGAAGTAAATCTAACGTTTTAACGGATGACATTTCTTCGTTATAATAAGATCCGTTTAGTCCGTATGGCTTCATATATGTTGTGTTTGGACATGGCGGAATACTGCAGGATCGTTAACATATCTTCTCGTTAACCTATGAATTTTGGACAATTGTTAAATTTGCGACTCGTTATAATAACATGTCTTACAGTAGTCCCCCCCCCCCCATCAAACACACACACGCACACACGCACACAAAACTTACGTTCTGCTGCTGTGGATTTAGAACAGACCGACATGCATCTTGCAGTACCTGCTTGAGCTCCGTTTCAGCTGTACAAGAAAACAAGCAGCGATGGAACACATACGACTTTGTATTCACTTCATACCCATCACAGGATGAACAACACAAGCCACGGTGCACTGAAATTCCAAGAACACAGTATACGTGAAGTGCAAAGACGAGGTACATGTAGCGGGAAAAAATAAGAACAGCAATGCAAGCCACACAGACGCATGCCTGCACGCACACACGAGCGCGCGCACACACACACACACACACACACACACACACACACACACACACACACACACACACACAAATGCATTGTCTACTTCAGGTCGCACATGTACTACTGGATGAGTGGTCACATCAAGCGACCTTTCTCTTCAAGCTGCAGCAGAACTACTTACTACTTCAAGAACACTGTGTTCATTCCACCCTGCACCCTGTACATAGAACATTGTGCATGTACTTACTTTCCTGTGTGGTTGCTACTGGTATGCACATCGTGTAATCCCACTGGATGGACGGTGGAGACATTGGCGGATTTAACCACATTAGCTAAGTTAAAGCCAAGCACACAAGCACACGCACAAACACATCGCTGAGGCTGTGTTTACACGAGAGTTTCAACACAATTGACTGGAGCGTTCACGTGATGAGCTTCCCTTGGCCAGGGTTACTAGCAAAGGCTCAACCCAGGTTGATTTCAACCCCCACATCTGGGGCGAATTGACATCTCAAATTGGGTTGACTACTCTGTACTTGCTCACCTCAGACAGAGATTAAAAAAAGAAAGGCTGTTCTTAGTTGATCAGTTCAGGCAGTGCGGCACTTCTTTCAACTTGGTCATCTTTGAGGCTTTGAGTCATTAAAAAAAGAAAAAGAAGCTTTGTTGTTGACTGGACCTCATTGCAACCGGTTTGGCCGGTGACTTAACAAGGTCAAAGCAGCTAGCCGTCCGGATATTGAGTAAGCTATAGATGTATCAGCTACACACTCACCTCATCTTCGACTGTATGTAGTGGTGGTGGAGGTCTCAGCATTGGTGGCTCAAATGTACCAAGACACCGGCTATCGCCTACATACATACATACCAGAACAAGAACAACAACATCAGCAGCAGCAGGAGCAGCAACAACATCAGCATAAGTAGCAACAGTAATAACAAGAAATACTCAGGTGATATATTTCCACTTCGGACGATTGTATCCAGAAAGCACACACACAAGGAAGAGGAAGAAGAAGCAGAAGAAGACTATCAGCCCAAGACTTATGGTTGGGTGAGTCTGGTAACCTACATGATTGTATGAAGTACTGTAAATATACAAAATTTCGGCACTTCACGATTTTTGACACTTCGGCGGCGATTTATTTTCGGCGTGGGGCAGAGGGCATGGTATAGTGCAACAGATGCTGTGAAAAATTTCATCGGCGTTTTAATTTAGGCGTTTTGGGTCGGTGCCGTATATAGCCGAAATTAAATAGCTGCCGAAAATTTGTATATTTACAGTAACTTAGTAAGTATGGGTTTCTTATTCTGGACCTACATGTATGAAGTAAACCTCAGCAGCACTATTGTCTACAGCCACTCACTGCCCCTATACCCCTATAATAAATCTTGTCCTTTTGTTCTTGTCACGCCTTGCTTCTTCTGCTGGTATCATCCGCCTCTCTCCCACCCCAGCCCTTGTCTAAAGGCCTATGTATGACCAATTAACAAAGAACAGACAGGCCAAGTGCTTCCAAAATAGCAGCTAAATCTGTGACAGTCAACAGAGCAGATTTGAACATTTGCAGCAGCTACATGTGCATGAACAAATCCCAACAAACTAAATTTGCCAACCAACCTAGAAATAGCTGCTCAGCAGTCATCCAAACAGCCTGCGAATCAGGTCTCCTATTGAAGACAAGAAAACAAGGAGACAATGAGCAGCCACAATGATTAAATACACACACGGGTACCCACATGAGTAAATATAGCACACACACACACACACACACACACACACACGCACACACAGGTGCGTACATACCCGGGCTGTGTGTCAGGACCGGGATCAGCAATGACACAAGATCGGCCGACTTGCACACGAGGTGGATAGGACTTCTGAGCTTGGCATAATCTAGAGGCGATCTTACTGTAGTCATAGTTTATCGCCTGAGGGGGAAATACCAAGCAAAACAACACATGCATGCAGACAAGACGGTCAGACGCTATCACAAGAACTTGGAGGATGAGCATGGCAAGGCAGAGAAATAGCTTGACTAAGCCAGCAACAGCAGCACCAGGAGAGTAGTGGCTGGGCTTGTGCAACACACTACCTGCTCTTCAATGCTACTGTATGTGTGATGAAAGGGCGACAGCCCACAGTGCCAAGGTAGTGTGTATCTAGAAGGATCTCACCAAACTTGGCGTGTGAATAGTATACACGTAACGTACCACAATACGGGGTGACACGAGGATACTAGCAAAGTGTGCTATAGAACACAGTAAACCAGTTCAAACTACGTATACTATCAACTTTGATAGAAGTAGTGATTTCGGCGCTTGTTTTAGAGCAGTTGGATACTGTCAACACGAATCTGAAGCTTGCTACCGACTTTACATGTGCTAGCACATATACACTAGAGAAAAGTGATGAGTGCTAGATGTGATGCCTAGGTACTATACACATGAAGTTCAAAGGCATCCTGACTCACCGAGACATCAGCTGAGGCAATATACCGGCATGACTCCTTGAAAAGCTGAATGCGAGCAACAGCAACAGCAGTAACAGGTTCAAAGCACAGGTCAAACAAGAACTAAAGAGAAACCCAAGCGATGGTCAAACACTGGACAGACCAGGCAATATCTGGAGAACATGTTCACATTTCAGTGTTCAGTGCCAATACAGCTTCACATGAACCCACAGTGCTCGTGGCCTGCTAGCAGGACAAGCGGAGATTGGAAAGCCAACAGAACACCCGCCATGTGTACAGTAATACACGGCTTGCAAAAAAGGCGCACTGTAGCTCTGAGTTCTAGTACTTGCTGTTAACCAACGCACATTATCCCCACGTGCCAAACAGTACACAGAAGGAAATGTACACCAAAGTATCTCTGCACTGGTAATACATGTACATGGTTTCAGAAAATTGAACTTTTTCTGGCACCACAGGGCAGAACACTAGGGGAATTGAGGCTGCATGCACTTGCCCCGGCCAGATAACACACACATAAAAAATATACACAGATACAGACAGACACATGCACACATACACATAAATGTACACAGACACAAGCGTACACAGGCACACACATACTATACATGTACACGCACCTCTCTTGTTGGACCAGTTACCAGTCGAGCCAAGAAAGCTTTTTCTTGTGGCGATGCCAAAGGTGGAGTGCTGCTATTCGGTGTTGATGATGGACACTGCACAATACCAAAAACAGCACAGTGACAATGAGGGATGTAGAAACTTAATTCAGAAAATGGGATGGCAAGATTCTACAAAGATACTCCCACTATTGGTAGACTACAGTCCATTCATAAAAAGATGGGCCCTGGCTCTGGCGAGCTCCCGTATTTGGCGATTTTTCGTGATTTCATCGTACACAGTGCAGTGCTGCGAACTTAAATTTGAAAAAGGGTCCAAAAAGGTACCTGAACTGGGGTTCGAACCGCACAATGCACTGTTGCAGGCGGGGTCAAACGGCCTGGATTTTGATGGTTTTCCCGATTCAGTGCTTTTGGGGTAAAACCTGGCCGAAATCCTATTCTTGCTATGGCTTGCTTTTTGGACAAAAAAATTCAGAAACATAATTGGAAGAGGATTCCATAGGGGATGGCGGAAAAAAATTCTAAAAAAAAACTCAAAGTTTGACCCATTTATGGCCAAAAGCTAGAAGTCCATCTTTTTCTGAATGGACTGTAAGGGCATGGCAACACCCCAAAGAATATTATAGAGCTGCATACGCAGTTGATATCTGATGTACCTCCAACCAAATGGCCCAGTGAGTACTGGTGTGAATATGTGCATCATAGCACAAGTCACACACACACACACACACACACACACACACACACACACACACACACACACACACACACACACACACACACACACACACACACACACACACACACCACACCACACACACGGGACGCACATACCTGCAGGAGCTGGGCAAAGAACGGTGCAAACGGGTTCGACTCCACTGGCTCTGAGCAGACACTGAACAGAATGCTCATGGCGCCTATCCTCTGTGCACTGCTGGACAGCAGATCTGGCTCAGCTAATAACAGCATCTGGAAAAGATGAATACACATCAAGGAACATACAATACATGTACTCAGATACTAGTAAACAGGTCAGTGGATGGGGCTATCGGGAGACTCCCGGAGTTGTAGCAAGGGTAAAATGCAAACACTTAGAGGAAGCAGTTTCCTCTGAGACAAGAATGCGATACTATTCAGAAAAAGGACACGCTTCAGGCTCTTGACAAACATCTTGAAAGTTTTCGGTTTCACAAGTATACTTTCAAGCCTTCTCATCAGGTGAAATACAGGCAAAGGAACAAGAACAGTGGATTAACTTAGAGGAAGCACGCATGTAGGACCCAAATGGTTCATGTTAAATGCAATATGCCTGCTGGCTTTGCTCACACAAGGGAAAGTCGCCTTAGCTCTCCCTAAGTATTTCACCAAGAAAACTCACATAACGTGTTCCAAGTACGATTTGCACTACGTACAACGAAGGCCAGCATGCGCGCAGTCTGAATATCTGCCATGATCATGCTGAGGACTCGCATAAGCTGAATGGGTTTCTGTCCGGGAGTGCTACTTTACTACACTATTGGTCGCTAAAACGGCCTTCGCCTGTACAATGGAAACACTATACCAGTTCGGTAGACCCCATAGAAGGGGTATCAAGAGTTACACACTCTTGGGAGCTTGTGTACTCTTGATTTCACGTATCCCCAACAACAAGATGAAAGCTTACCAGTGATTCGCCAATGCGGAAATGGTCTGCCTTCGGAAATTCCCTGTTGAAGTGCTGCCAGATCACCTCCAGGCTTGCACCCATGGCATTCTCAGACAGGACACTGCACACACACACATGAATACATACGCAGGAGAGAGAGAGAGAGAGAGAGAGAGAGAGAGAGAGAGAGAGAGAGAGAGAGAGAGAGAGAGAGAGAGAAAAATACAAGGGACTCCAGCAACCATTCGACTCATCACCACACCAAAGCACAACAAAGCAAAGAGCAAGGAGGGGGTCCTAGTTGGCAAATGTTGATGGAATCCAGTTTTTAATATTCCGTGTGCCATGTGCTGTGAAAGGCAAGGAGGGTGGATTTCAACAAGGTCACTGGTTGTACCACGTACGGCTCACATTGGGTGCTTCCGATTACACGTTTACACAATTCTGGAACTGGGTTTTGTAATTCTCGAATGACAAGAATGTACGAATTCCGGCCATGTAAACGAACGACTGGAATTCACAACACATTTTTTTCATGGCATATCACAAACAAAATTGGTCGTAAAAAGAGATCACGTATACCCTCGCGCGAACGTAGTCCCAGCTTCGCGGTGAAGGCTCCATGTCGGCAACAATATTGGGCTTCGATAAAGCTGAACGCGTGTGCGAAAGGACCACCCAAAATGATCTGGTCTAATAATCAGCTCCCAGCGGAAACTCAACTGCGGCAATTAGCTTTTCGGGAAGACAAAAGTAGCAACTACATGTAGTTGTAGCCCTGCTTTCGGGCTACACCGGCCAGGGAAGCTCTTCCTTGACTTGAGTCATGCATGCCCAGACCGGTAACACATGAGTGTGCAATTCTAGCGCCAGAATTAGAGAAATTCCACCCTCTCTTCAGAATTGACGGAATTGGATAAAAATCACAAAATCAATTCTAACGAAGGAGTTTGTGTAATCGAACTGTGCATCAACAATAACTAATTCTAGAATTGACCGATTTGTGTGTAATCGAACGCGCCCACTGTTTTTCAAGACGAAACACTGGTGCAACAGCCACCTATTCGCTTGACTAAAGCTGAGCTCAGTGCAAACTAGGATGTAGGGTGCAGGGTCAACACAACAGCCTCCTTCAGTTCAGTGATAGCCATCACCGACACATACATGAGTCATGCACTCTTCCATTCTCTACCACCCACCAACTCATTTATTGTGACAATACTTTTAGCCGGCACAAGAGAGCATACACTGGCGGTCTCTCTCTCTCTCTCTCTCTCTCTCTCCCCCCCTCTCTCTCTCTCTCTCTCTCTCTCTCTCTCTCTCTCTCTCTCTCTCTCTCTCTCTCTCTCTCTCTCTCTCTCTCTCTCTCTCTCTTTACTGCGATAACAAAGCCAGATGCTGTCCATCAGAGCGTAATTCAGTGGCCGCTACAATATATACATGAGCTCACGAATCAATGAACTACTCTCTGTGTTGATTGTTATCAGTTGCCTGGTGATTGCTTGAACAAGAAACTCAGAGTAGCAACTAGACTCAAGTGACCATGTACTTGAACTGACCCGTGACTCAAAGAACAGTGTTCTAACAGTGACCTACCAACCCGGCGCACGCTGTTCAGGCAGACATCAGATCACTTTGCACAATAAGCGCATGCAGTATTCATATGCACAGAACTGTGCATGATATAGCAAATCCTAGCGCTGCATAAGCAGGATACACAGTACATGCATTAGTGTTACTGGAACAGCCACACCTCATGACACTTGTGGGAGTGCCAATATTCACTAAATTTAATTTTGCACATTGATCATGCACACGCATCACATCAAGCTACGAACTCGGGTCATGCTACCAGAGTTTCCAGTGCATTCATCCTGCCACAGTTATCATGACACCACACACACACACACACACACACACACACACACACACACACACACACACACACACACACACACACACACACACACACACACACACACACACACACACACACACACACACACACACACACACATACACACCATGTACACACACAGACAGACAGACAGACACACACACACAGACACAGACACAGACACACACACACACCACATCACATCACACACACAGGCGCAGTCATCATGATATTACAGTACTCACTTCTGCAGGAGAGTCGTGAGCTCATGCCTTGACAAGCAAGGGGACTCCATTTCTGAAGCTCTGACTCAGTGGGCTATCTCCCAGTATTCCAACAGTACTACTACGTCAGTTCAGTATCAGCTGGATACATCTCGAATCCTCACCCTACTGGTGGACAAACACTATTTCCAAGACCACTTGGCTGCTTTTCTCAGGAATGAAACGCACGATGTAGGATGATAAAATTGGATTCCACTCAACCCAGCAAATTACGATCGAAGTCTTCACTTTCACGTCCAGCGATTTCTACTGCAAAATACTCCTTACTTTAGCGTTTAGGCGACCATAAAATTTACAACGACAGCTGCTCCCAACGTCCGGTCTACCCTGTGCATGTGTAGCTTCTCTTTGGAGCCGCTTCAAAGTTTGCTCCTGCCTCCAAAAATGTCTTTCTTTCCTATGAAAAAGGAAAGAAGCAAAAAAATTGAGGGCATGCACTCTTTGGTCATGACGTCACACATACGTTTTTGTCCTGTTTTGGACAAAAAAAGTCGGCAAAAGTTGTTGTTTGCGCGCGACTTTTCAGTTTTATTCTGGGGAAGAAGATGAAGAAGATCATTATTATCCTGTGCAGGTGCAGCACTGCAGCCAGTGCAGGATAGTATGTCAGCAAATCTACTCAGTTCGTGCCCCAGGCCACTGAGCAGGGCATTTTTTTGTTTTCCTGTTGTACTGTACCTAGGCTACATGTAGGTAGCTGAGCGGGCCGCGGGCTACAGCTGCACCAGATTTTCCGAAAACAGGCTGCAATATCTCATCAGCCATAGAGATCGTGGTTTTGTGTATGTCGTATGTTAGCAAGTTCTTTCTTGCTCTGGAAAGATGTCTATGGCTAGGAAAGGAAAAGGCAAGAAGGGAGGTGTTGCCACTGTGCCATTCGCACGAGGTTTCAAACCACCTGCGGCAGCAGCCATCAAACGTGCACTTGGAAAGCTGGACGTGCCCAATGCAGCGTATGAGGATGATGACCGGGCGCCTTTCTTTCACCCTGTGCCGAAGCCAACCTGTGAGGATGACTGGCTGGCTCAGTACAATGAAACTGGACAAACGTTTGATGAGTTTATTGAACAATGCCCCTGGCTCTCTAGTCGACGCCTCAAATACATGAAGCAAACCTTCAATAAATCAGGCAGCAATCTGGTGGAAAAGTACCCTGATGGCAAGATCTACCTACTCCCGTTGGGTTCATTTGGCGATGAAATGCCTAGCGAACAATTTGATAAGCTTGCTGAGTACACACGTGCATTCTTTGGCTCAGTGCCGGTTGTGCAGCTACCTGAAGTTGGGCTGGATATGAATAAAAGTACAGTGTACTGGAATGGTGAAGTCAGAACTGAAGCAGAGAGTGACAGTGATAGGCATGGAGTCCCGGCTTCTTCTGGGGCCGGGGCATCACCACCTGCAAAGCGACGCAAGGCATCCCGTGACGGCGGGGCTACAAAGGTGCGACGCCATCCGTTATCGGCGCGTTTTCATCGGACGGACGATGGCACCAGTCGCGTTCAGCTTCGTGTGGACGGTGTGTTGGAGCAACTTCGTCACAACATACCTGATGATGCGCTGTGCCTGGTAGCACTGACAATGGCAGATCTGTTCGACACCAAGCCTGACCTGTTTGTTGCTGGCATGGCAGCTGGGGCACGGCGTGTTGCTGTGAGTTGAGCTGCTTCACAGTGCCATGCTACATTGGTGGCAACTGAAATCCGACCCCTGATTTTCGTGCTCGAATGCAGCACTGACTCTAGTGGTCTCTATTTGGTAGTGTACAAGCACCTGTTGGGTTTTCGCAATGTGAGCGCGTCTAGCTGGGGTCGTATTTCAGTTGCCAGCACTGCAGTTGAGAAATTATCTCCTAGAATACGTTCAATCGTTGAGACGGCATAGCCCACACTGTTCTAAGACCGTGTCTATTTCTTTGAGTTCCCTTCAGCATCACACAATTCATAAAGTTCTGTTATTGCTTATGAAAGGGTCGGTGTGTAGTCGAGAATCATTCCCCATTCCAGGATTGGTCTTGCAAGTGTTACTGCACCAAAAAGTCTTTGGCCAACATAGTCCGCCCAGACGGACTATGTTGGCCAATGGATGCTTTCTGGTATCTGCGTTGGTCCGGTGTTTTCAGGTCTTTAGCTTCTTTCGGTACCACCCGGAAATCCGCTTCTCATCAGAGTTTTGGTACGATGTGTGGCGCGAGGATTCCGGCAGTGCGGCAGTGTTACAAGAAACACTTCTACTGGTGAGAGTTGATTCCGCTGCATTGCTTTGTTCACCTACACTTGCAGACCCGGTATATGCAAGCATTGCTTGTGAGTTTACCAGTTATGATCATGGCAGCATGTTACAGGGCAGAAGACCAGTTTGTGCACAGTAATTTGGTATGGACATGCTGAACACTTGCACAGCGCACCAAACATTTCAGAACCTGTCTGTAATTCAGGTCCAGTGACAAGGTAGGAACATACTTGGAAGTACCATGCTGTATCAATCACAGCGTCTGGAGAAGATTATCAGCAACGGTTAGGTTTTTCTCAATCTCTTCTCTGACATAATTTATAGGAAGAAAAAGGACCAAGAAACTACAAGTTACACTATAATGTCCACTAACACCACCAGTTACTTTTTCTTCCTTTAAGTAATCCTTGGCTCTCATCCGAGTCTTCTCTGACATATTTTTCAATACTAGTAAGTCAGAGATTGACAAGAGCCGAATCCCCCTTTTCCTTTTTCTTCCAGCGCAGCTGCCGTCTACTGGTGCATGAAGTATGTCATCTGCTCGGAGTCGATCACTGCATATTCCATGCCTGCTGTATGAATGGATCTGGCCACCTCCAGGAGGACTTCAGTAAGTCTTGTGTGGTGTAGGAACAGAGTAAAGTCTTTTTCCATAATACTGTACTACAGTCCGTTTCAAAAAGATTTGCAATCCTGGCGATCGCCCGCGGAGTTTGGCGTCTTACCGTATGAGCACTCGAGCGCTGCCTGGAAAAACTCACTGTGAACTTGAAGAAATATTCCGCGCGAAAGCAGGAAAAATGACAACTCACTCACGTTGATACAGTCATGTACCATGTGTACGTCTGGTTTACAACAAACGAGTTCTTCCTCGTATCGATAATGGAGTCAGAGAGGACATGTCAAAACGAAAGTGTTGTAAATGTTGACGAGCGGCATGGGTCCCAATTCGTTTTGTGACCAAAATAGTTTCTTTGAGCTGCGATGCAATTTACTCACCGTGTGACGAAAACAACATCGACACGGACTCATTCCCAAGGCCATGACTTGGCAAAGCTATCCGTGTGACTTCGACTACATTTTGAGAAAAGCAGACGCTTGTGAACGCTGATATACATGTAGAAGACGGCGTTGACTGCTACAAATTCAAATAAATTGGCGATCTTGAAATACTAAAATAAATCTCAAAAAGCTACAGCGCGATGACTTCCATTATAATTCACTCACACCATTGCAGTGTTGTGGGTGTGGTGTGTTCACATAGCATGAGCCAGTCAAGTGTCAGTCAGTTCGGCAGGAAGCGCGAGCTCCAACAACAAGTCGTTTGGTGCAGCCATCTTCTTTGTCTTGAACCAGCTTGATCACCAAAACAATGATAAAAAAGTTTGACTTGAGGATAGGTTGGGATTTGAACTCACAACTTCATGGTCAGCAGACAGCATTCATAACCACAAGGCCAAAAAGGAAAGGATAAATCGTGGGTTTTGATAAAAAATCGATACTGGCTTCCTGGACAAATTGTAAACCATGGGAAAAGGCCGGAAACCTGGCCGAAATTCTAACTCCTTAACGGTTGGTCCAATTGTTCCGAAACCTTCACAGAACAATTTGCCGTGTCCTAACAAGCCATTCTATGTACTTTGTTGTCCAAATTTCCCTTATCTTCATACTTTTTAAGACCCAAACCTGATTGTAAATCTTTTTGAAACAGACTGTAGTCTAGTCTGACCGCACTGCACTCTTTGACAGTTCCATGATCCTCGGCTTGATTTTACGTATTGCCAGGAGTACATAACCAGTTTATCATGTTTTAACGATGACAGCATATTACAGCAGTGCTCCTGACTACAACCATAAACCGGTTGGCAAAGTCCCAGTCTTACACCTATCTGAACAGTAAGGGGACAACCCTGGTTTGGACACTCTATATTCTAGGGAGGGGGGGGGGGGGGGGAGGGGGGGCGGAATATTTTGAGTTTTGGTGTATGTTATAATTATTGTTAGGACATTTTGTGTCAGTGACTGTGCGTCAAATGTACTTCGTAATAATCTCGTAGTCGCTATACTTTTTTGTGTGTCTTCTTGTCTGAATAATGTTTTGTGGGTTATTGTTGCTGTTGTTGTTTTGAATTCTTTATTCTCACGATGGCACCATCGCCAATAAGAGATGTTGTTGTTGTTGTTGT
The DNA here is from genome assembly GCF_964019385.1 of Sycon ciliatum. NCBI lineage: Eukaryota > Metazoa > Porifera > Calcarea > Leucosolenida > Sycettidae > Sycon > Sycon ciliatum. Next base: position 11,803,661 of record NC_088644.1, read on the forward strand.
TCCCGACTACTGTTACAATGATGGCATAAATCGACGGTAACTCTACAGAAAACAATGGCAAAAAAGGGAAATTCTAGTTCAATGCAAGGCCTACAATGTGACGCCCAAGTACCTCAATAGGACGAAAGCAACCGACTTCAGAATGGTAAAGGCAGCACTGGTACCAGGCAATGCCACAATTCTAAGAGAGTACACCAAAAAAATTAATTTCAAAATCCACCAACAACAAATGAAAACCCAGCAAGCCATCAAGGATTGGATTGAATGCATAGAAAGAAGCTCCACGGTCACTAAAGGTTGGAAATGGATCACTCACCTAGGCATAATCACCCACCAACGTGCCAGCGAACTGCACAGCAAAGAGCTAGCGAAGCTTCGCCCACGAACATCCCGGACACCCGCTCCGACCAACAAGCCAAGTGTGATACACCTTTCATCACACGTTCTCACGAAAGGACAAACAGACCTGGAACTGGGTCTGGATTTTGCCGTTCCATCTAAAGCAGTCCCCAGATAGGAGAGCATCGCACGAACAGAGATGTGGGCGAACACACTCCCTGATGAATGCAGGGGTCTAGCACTGGCTACAGTCGAATGTCACTTACCGTAAAGTCGCGGATAAAAGCCGGGCTTATAAGCACATAAGCCGCTTCCTGCATCAGGCTTCAATGCAAACCAGGCTTGTATGCAAACCATGCTTATATGCGCCACTGATATTTTTGCCAGGCTTGTATGCACATCGGCCGATCCGGGCTTGCATAGAAGCCAGGCTTCTACGCGCGACACGCGTAGATTTACCACTGACTACCGGCATGGCGGCAGTTTTACTATGCACTGTACATAGCGCATGCACTCTTGACCAGGGAGTCGTCAAATACCGGTATTTGACGACTCCCTGCTCTTGACCTACCCGATCCGTGCTTGCATAGAAGCCAGGCTTCTACGCGCGACAGGCTTATATGCATTGACCCGTTCGATTTCCAGGCTTCTATCTGCGATGTGCTTGTATGCAAACCCGGCTTTTATCCGCGACTCTACGGTATCCGACCACTTCGAGAATCAGGCATGTTGGATAACTGAATATGTTGGATAACTGATATCATTTTTTATGTGCATATATGGCTGGATTTCACTGATTTATGTACACAATACCCAAATATATTCATGCATATTCATGAATTGCTCCATGTACACATACATGTTAGCATACTTGACCACATCTACTTCAAGTAAATGCATATTACACCGTATAATATACAAAAAAAGTTTTTTTAAATAATTTTACTGTTGAGTCATAAAATTACCACGCCCGGGCTTGTCGGATAACCGACGTGCTCGGATAACTGGCGACCGGATGAGTGACATTCGACTTTACTTGCAAGACGGTACGAGAAGCACTGAGCTCCTCCTCCCCCTGGCTCAAATCTGTCCAGAGATCAAGCTCGCGCACTAAGCAGCTTACGAAAAGTCACCTCAATCAAAAGTAGTCCAGTTGTACTAATGGATGTAGTCGATTGCGATACGAACATACAAGAACATTTGAACGACACCGCTACTTACAACCCCTCAATGACGGATTCGACTGACTGGACCATAAGGACAGTGTCCCGTGTCTGATAGTTGTATAGTGTCGCTTTGGATGATGATCCAAGGTAGCTTCAATGTAGGTGTCCAATGGTATACGAATTGTTAGTGACATTTCACCTAAACTTGCACTGCTGCTGGTGATTGTTGTAGGTCAGCCCATGCAACTATGCCGTGTGGATCTTCGCAAGCTGCAAGTTCTGTGCGGATTTGACGTGTTGGATCGCTATAGAAAGGTGGGTGTGCTGTGTATGCATGCAAGTTGTCTGGTACTGAAACGGCTACCCCTGTGTATTCTCGCTAGCAATGCCTTTGTGCACATGCATGGATTTCGCCTGCATCAGTTTGTCTCCGCTGCATGCTATTATGACCAAGTACAAGTACATTGTGCACTTGGGGCCAATCAATGTGCTGGTAGCTCCCCAGATTAGGGCCGTAGCTGGCTGAAGCTGTTGCAGCAACTATTCCGACTCGGCTAGCCTACTGAAGCCAAGTGAAGGTGAGTTTGATTTGTTGGGATTGGAGCACTGGTTCCCTTGCTGGCCTGCCATGGTGAAATTTTATTGTGTAGCACCACTCCGCAAAGGTTCCGCAAAAGGCTTGCATGCAGGTCTTCAGTTCCTTTGTGCTCGATTGTGCTGGTTGCCAGGGAAAGGTTCCATCTGAATTTTCTCTTCCTTTCTCCTTTTGCACAGCTGGCCGATTTCTTTCAGCGCAACAACCTGAGCAGTGAGTATAACTGGTACCAGCGACGAATCAAATTCATAGAAGATCACGGAGACACGTAGTGGCACACCCGTTAGTACCGATCGTAACTTTGCATGGCCAGGGAACTCCTCATTCGCTCTTGGAGATAGCACTGAGAAGTATGTGAGTTCTAAAACCGTTGTCTGCTGGCCAGGGCTTTGGGGATAGACCGCTACCTGCAGTCATTGGACTCGGGATGAGGCTGGGTCCAGGTTAGTTGATTACGCGTAGTTAACAGTGGCTACAGTGACACTACAGTATATCATACCTTGCTCAACGGACTAACAGTTACTACAGCCCTGTGCTGTGATATTAGATCATCAAAGAGTTTTACCAGGACATAGTGTTGGATCTTACTTCAAAGGAGTCTTCCCAATTCTATGTTTGAAAACTGTGTTTGGACCCCTCTATGCCCAATACATGAATTTATTTTCTTCTACAGTCCATTTCAAAACTATAGACGCGTACCTAGGCAAAAACCGTTATGCCAGCATCTATACCACATAAAATCTGTGATCACTTTGTGCATAAATTTTTCCAAATTGGGCGTCTGTTATCCAATCCTTTAGAAACTATATGAGAGTAATTGTGGAGCGATCTTGAGCAATATTCCGAAAACTATTCTCAAAAAGTTCCAGCCAAATTTGAAATATTTCAAAAACCCTACGCGTCTATAGTTTTGAAATGCACTGTAGTTCTTAGCAATGATTTTTAGGATTTTGGGTCTGACTTACCACTACTTCCCGTACTTTTCTGCTTTCTACAGATTTTAGCCATATCCTTTTAGATCATATCTCTTTTGAATTTTATATCAGTTGTACGTTTTATGTCGGGCTGGACCCACTACTCTGAGAGCCTTCTGTGTCATCGTTTTTCTTTGTATTATCACAGCTGTATATGAACTGTAAGGTTCCGTGTGCTGAGGCAGTGGTCACGAACAAGCTGGTGCCATTGCCAGACCCCGCTGTGCAGCATGCATGAGCAATGTAGAACTGACAGTTGCACTGGATTTCCCTCTCCTCTCTTACTGCACATGACTGTATGAACTGTGCTAGCCACTGTATATTAATTTTATGATGTGTATAATCTGCGCTCGGTCACGGTAGTCATAGGACTACCGTGACCGACTGAGGAAGCCATAACTAATTACAGTACTTGCAGGCCTAGGCCAGGCAATCAGGGCACTTGAAGAACCGTTTTTGGGGTTTTGTGAGCGTGCCTCAGTAATATCCTGTCAATGTATCAGGTTTGAATTGGGTTCTTCGCAACCTCCACACAGGACCAGCTTTGCCAGTACATGTAATTAGCAGCTCGGGGCGTCCGTATGATGGCGACATCCAGCGTGTTTCCCGTGCTGAGGAAATAATTAATTGGAGCCGCAAAAAAAAACTAAATAAGTGCTGTACCCATGGACTCCGAAAATGCAATGATGCCCCATGCGCGGGGGAAGGGGGTCATGTTGAGCAAAAGAGAAGTAAAACCGCATGAAACTTTATTGTTTCACCCGGCCTGAGGATGGAGCCCGGCCAGAAATAATCCAGTGGTGACTCAATATTGAGACTCGGAGGTTTTTGCGACAAAGAGACATTATAGGCATTATAAGTACTGGTACATGTACTAGTAGTATTCACAGACAGGTACTGAGTACAGTATAGTAGGTGGCTGCATTCAATAGAATTATTCGTAAGCATGACTCATGAGTTTGTCAACCAGGGTCCGGGATACAGTCTCCATATCAGTGCATCAGTCTCCAATGCTCCCTTGCCTTGGTGTTGACATAGAGGGGAATTCCCTTATGCAGTCTTGGCGGCCGTGGCTCCGATATTGACATCGATTTGAAACACAGGTGGATTTTCTCTCTTCTTGTCGCAGGCAATCGAAATAAAAATGTTCACAACCAGAACTACAGCAAGAGAAGAGCACTTATCCAGGGCTACTTTCACGCTGCCAATTTTTCCAAGTCCAGTACATACTGCTAATTGCTAGCATGATGGGAGGAAACTAGCATGTTCAGGGTCAGTTCCCGATTGCGAAATTCCCCCATGTGCCCATTCTAGATGTCGAAAACGAGCAGAAAGCGAAAGGCTGGTGAAGCAGTGGCCAGTGTGCCGTTTGCACCAGGATTCAAACCTCCCGGAGCTGCGAAAGTCAAGCGCGCGCTTGGAAGGTTGACCAAGCCAGACTCTGCTTATGAAGATGACGGTGAAACTCCATTCTTCCAGTCGATACCCAAGCCCACTTCCGAGGACGATTGGTTAGCACAATACAATGAAACTGGTCAGACGTATGATCAGTTCTTAGAGCAAAGTCCATGGCTGGCCTCACGGCGTCTCACGAACATGAAACAAACATTCAACAAATCAGGTCAGAATCTAGCTGAGAAGTATCCTGATGGCAAGATCTACTTACTTCCATTGGGTTCGTTTGGTGACGAGATTCCCAGCGAGCAATTTGATAAGCTTGTTGAGTACACACAAGCATTCTTTGGCTCGGTGCCCGTCGTACAACTGCCAGGCGTGGCGTTGGATGTGGACAAGAGTGCGGTATACTGGAATGGCGAAGTAAGAACTGAACCTGAGCATGAGAGCGACAACAGACACGGTGAACCTGCGGAAGCAGCAGCAGCACCTCCACCGGCAAAGCGGTGCAAACCGTCCGGCAGGGCCGCCAAGGGCCATCGTCATCCACTCTCCGCACGGTTTCACAAGACGCAAGAAGGCACCACGCGTGTTCAGCTTCGTGTGGACGGAGTACTGGATAGGTTGCGGAGGAGCATACCAGATGATGCTCTGTGTTTGGTGGCGCTGACAATGATGGACTTGTTTCACTCCAAACCGGATCTGTTCGTTGCGGGATATGCAGGATTTCTTCATCGAGTGGGCGTACGTACTGTAGTGGACATTGAAATCCGGTGGAATGACCGGGGCCGGCGCCCTTACCGCCTTAGCGCGTACATGCACTATAGTTCACACCGCAAAAATGGACCAGCAGTGCTCGCGGCTGCAAGACCAGCGCCCCGTGGCCGCTTGATTTCTCAACGGATGTCAATGTCCACAACGAAACATGAACAAGGTTGTGCACTATGGAAATAAGACGCTGCCTTGCTTCAAATGTATGTGTTGTTATTTGTGTGTGTGTGCTAACATTAGTGGATCTGGTTGCTTGTTCAAACTCCAGGTGTTTAGCTTCCATCGGTACCAGCCCGGGTTGAAGTTTTCATCAGAGTTTTGGCATGAGCTCTGGCAGGAGGAGGATTCTAGTACTGCATGTGAATGCAGATCACAGGAAGTACTATTGCAGGTTAGCAGTGCTGTGCTGTCATTGTGATTAGATGTACAACAGGGGCGGATCCGGGGGTCTGCGGGACCCCCTAAATTCCGCATATGTGCCTGTGGGGCTGGAAATCATATGCATGTACTGTTGTGTCTCTAACCAAGAGACTGTGGGTTCACACGTAGTGTTTACATACAAGTTTATTCTACGGTTGCAAAGCAATAAGAAGCGTTGAGGTATGATTGTGCTAGAGGATATAGGAGTTGTATCCCGGGTGCGGGATGCGTTGGGTGTTGGGTGGCAGTACAATGAATTGCTATAGAGAGTTCATGCCTAAGCGGTTGTGGTTTTAGGGTGGATCAATAGTACTTGCAATTAGATGAATACATGTCTGGTACATACACTACATGTACCTGTATACTAGTATGCAACAGCTGCTGTAAAACCGGAAAGTCTAACGAGTCACAAAGTCTAACGTTTTAACGACCAATTTTTTTTCGTTATTTGAAACGTTATCGCGAGATATCTGTGTAAAGATGTACATACAGATCGGTGGCCAGGTAGCCACTATTAAACTTTCTGCACGTTACCATGCCAAAATTACAAAAACCTTAAACTTTTTGGTCGTTAAACTTTCCGGTTTTACAGTATTCAGTTTTGGCTAAACTGGCCCTCCCCCCCCCCTGTACAAGTAGTACCCATGTATTGTGTGGTAAAATGAATATACTGTGTAGTGAAACCTCTTTCGGATCATCACCAAGGCCAGGGACCAATGGTATCTGTTCGCAATAATTCGAGTTCTTCTTATCCATATCCTATACCCAGTGAATACACAGTGATTTATCCAATACAGTTATGGATACAAGTTCTTTTAAAGCGAAAGTTTGTCTTATCGGTGTTCTTCTTTAAAACAAAGTTTCACTGTACCAAACATTCTTTTGCTCCATAAAGCAAGAGGATGAATGCGATTCAATTTGAATATTCGTTTTGTCCCCAATGGCATTGCACTACATATGTGTACCGGTATGTGCACCGCATGTGAACTTGAGCTCGAGCGCCTATCGACTGCAGGTCGTACGAGGCTGGACTTCCAGCTCCAATGAGTGTCAGCAGTGCTGGACTTTCCATTAAGAAAATTACTACATGTACGGTATGGTATTGTTTCTTTTACTTCACCAAGCGAACAGGCACTGATGCCTTCTCACCAGCCAACGGCTGGCGCTCACAGAATGATGAATGTAGTAGTACACGTACTACTGTAAGACATGTTATTATAACGAGTCGCAAATTTAACGATTGTCCAAAATTCATAGGTTAACGAGAAGATATGTTAACGATCTTGCAGTATTCTGCCATATCCACACACAGCATATATGAAGCAGTACGGCTTCAACGGATCTTATTACAACGAAGAAATGTCATCCGTTAAAACGTTAGATTTGCTTCCTCGTTATATATACATGTGTTACAGTATTCATGAACCTAACTTTGCCTGTTGCTGCATTGTGTTGGTTCGATGTGCCGACTCTTGGCTGCGATGGATATTGTTATGTTCTTGTTTGCAGCGCAGCTGCCGTCTCCTGGTGCATGAGATATGCCATCTATTCTGCATCGATCACTGCATATTCCATGCATGCTGTATGAACGGTTCTGGTCACCTCCAGGAGGATTTCAGTAAGTTCCTAAAAAGACAATCACGAATGGCTGTCTCTGTTGCAAAGGAAGCTGTTAATTTTTGTTCGCGATTGGTGTTCGAAAATCAAAGAAGCATGTCAGTGAAAGAATTACACGCGTTGCACAGGCTTTGAAACATGTCTTTTCAAAGTCGATGATGAGCCTTGTGTTCTCTGTGCGCGCTACATCTTCTTTATCCAGCCATAATATTATCACTCACATGCCAGCATGCTTTTTTCCATGTGCACAGGATAAGCAATGCATCTACGAGTAACATGCACATCGAAATCATCACTTTTCACCCTGTTAATAATCGATTTCTGTAATCTTCCCTACAGGTCAACCCATGTATCTGTGCCCAGTTGATCTTCGTAAACTGCAAGTTCTGTGCGGGTTCAATATCGTGGACCGCTACAAAAAGGTAACTGTATGTACTCACTGCTCTTTTCAATCCAGTCTTGTGTGTTCATTTCCCTCCCTCCCTCCCTCTTGGTTAGAGTTGTATACTAAACCTGCTGTTGCTTGCTTTCTTTTGCAGCTGGCGGAATTCTTTCAACGTAATAATCTCACCAACGAATCACAATGGTACAAGCGCAGAATCGAGTTCATCGAGACGGCAGGAAAGGAGTGATCAGAGCGGCAAAGTGCATAGTACTCATGTTACTTTGTGAAGCAGCATGATTTTCCGGTGTTCACCTTGATGTGGGTACCATAATCACCATCACAGAACAGGTATACAAGGTCATGATTATAATGACGTTTTAAAACGTACACAGAGTTTGGGTAATTTTCTACTTATTTACGCCATGACGTGTGTAATGCTCATGCTAGTTTTCGGGGCATACAGGAGAAGAAATTGCATCTGCTTCCCGTTGACTTCAATTATTTTAGTTCTTATCATGAGTAGGCTGCAGACTAACTAAGAGAAGCCATGAAATATGCTGCAGACTTCTGTTGTAGACTTGATTCATTGTACAGTTTATTCAGCATGTTAGGTGTTAGATGTTTTTGCACTATTTCTTTACCTGTATGATATCCTTTCTGCCAAGTTAGCACGCTGGCGGACTTCTTGTTCGTGCCTTTCTTTGCACCCGGTGTGCTCGCTCTGGCACTGCATGCATCACTCAGTAACATCAGTACTGCCGTAGGTATGCAGCTGTGTCTGCAATGGACATTGTACACACTGTGTTGTTCCAGTGTGACTCCACAACAACGATAGCCACCGTAGTATTGTTCATTGGTTCCAGGCAGTTGTAACGGGGACACATGCCATGGTGCGTATTATCGGAAAATAATACTGAATTTATTGGATAAGGTATGTAAAGAGAGGTAACGCGTCTATGCTGTTGAAGAAATCAAAGTGTTATGAAGTCCAAATTGGTTTTCTAATTTCTTGTTCCTGTATTCTGCTCAAGTAATCCATCCTCTCAAATTATGGAGAATTATGTATTTGGGATGTGAATCATGTGACCCAGTATATGCATGGCCGTTGCCACCATTACAAAATTTATGACAGGTTGTGTTGTGCAGCCATAGTGTTACACTTGTTTAGTCCACACAGCTAATATGACTCAGTGTGTCATCTTTCACCGTTGGTTATCCACGGTGTCCACACCCCGCCGAAATTGTTTGGGTTTGACGCAGGGTCGACCGGCGGTGGCATTTGATTGATGTGCGTTGCATTAAATGCCTCTATGCGCTGCCTCAGCTTCTCGACAATATCTGGGTGCTGCTCGTGAACATCATTCTTCTCCAGTGGATCGTCATCCATGTCGAATAACCACACCAGCGAGGGGTTGGCTGGTGGTGGGATCTACAACACATGGGGGAACAGGCAAACCGTCAGCATAATTATGCCATCAAGGGAACTTGGAGAAAAAAACGGATACTGTTATGTTCTCTTTCCAGAAATTTAGTGTAACTCTTCAGTCTTCACTTCTCCAGCTCTTGAAACAGGCTCTTCACTGCGATTTACTTTACATTTCACCAAATGTTTCGGCTCGGGCCCATCATCACGGTGAGATTGTTAGGAAAACCACTGAGTAACTGGACATGTTCACAGGCTGGGTGTATGCAAGACACTGGTTTAGGGCCTTGTCCTTGCTTGGGCTCTTGCACTCTTATGTCAGACACAGCTACTTGGTGCAAACTTCAAGGTGCACATAAGACATAACCCCCCCCCCCCTCCTCCTCCCCCCCCCCCCCCCCTCTCTCTCTCTCTCTCTCTCTCTCTTCCGCCTGCATTATGGTCATTGCAATGGACCTTCTAATTTACACTACAGAAACAGTCCCATTGCCTGGGAAACAATTAGCATCTGTACGGTAATGGTGCTGGTTGAGAATCGCATCTGCTCCAAACCTACACACATACACATGTACTTCTTCATCCACTATAACCACACAGCTCGGCAAGTTCCAGTTGTATTACTCTTCTGCATGGCAACTAGCCCAGGATCACTACCGCTTTGCGCCATTCACTAGTTCATGATACACCGGTGTACGATAATAGAGGGCATTAGGCAGTCGTAAAACAAACAGAGAACGAGTTGCTGACTCGGCTTCGCATCCTGAGTCGATCAGGCCCAAATGACTTTGGATCCGGATGTGCATGGCACACCCACCCCAAGTCACACTCGTTACACACTTGCCAGGCACTCATCAGGCACTCGTTTTACAAATTTCTGAACACCCCTACGTGTAGTAACTCACTAGTACTTCGAAGTACGCTGAGTAAGTACTGACCTCAATCGCGCTCGGATGCACCCACCCAGATGGGCACATGTCATCTGACATATTGGTACTCGGATGTGGCGTCAGTGAGCAATTTGGCATACCAATGATCAACTTCCACTGGTCCACTCTGATAGCAGCTGTTCCTGAAGCCGAAGAGTAAAAGTCACATCACACAATCAACAGCAATCCATGGCACAAATCAGTGTACTTGGTTGAGACTTGCAAATTACCTACAATGACAATGCATACATGCAAAGGGGAGAGAGGAAAGTTCGTTTACAACTGAGTCTGTGCTAGCTTGATTTTGACGTTGCTTCTAATTTACTGGCAAATACAGCCCTATTAACAGGGAAAGAAAGGTGACACCAGACACCCAGACAAAGGGGAGCAGGGGCGATGTGCGGATGTGGTTGGCGAGGCTCATCCGACCAGAGGTCTCGGAAGCATAGCCTACGACTAGACATTGATAACTGAGAATGCAGCAAGGGAGCTAGGCAATGGTACACAGCCAGCTGTAAGTCTAACCTAGAACCATACAGTAGTCCAAGAATTCGAGACGCTGAATTGTGCTGGGATAGCAAACTCATATCAGCTGGTGGCTATTAGATCTCGTTTAATTTTCACCTGCCGGGAAACTTCACAGTGACATTGTTACATGCACTGCGGCCTCTCTGCCATGAGTCCGTTCATCTATGCAGTACATGTACCCATCCACAACTTGAAGCCCTTCAACGGTGGGAACGAGGGAGATGAATTTAATTGCCACGTTTCCAGGGCTGATCAACCTGTATTGGGAAGGAGGGCTTGCAATATTTAGTACACAATGTGTTTCAGAACAGCACCACAAATTCATGAGCATCCTGTCTCAACTGAGCCATATCAGGTTAGGCATCAATTACAAGTTCGCGGAGGGTGATGAAAGGCATTGCAGCCTGGTCTTGCTAAGCTTACCAGGAAAGATCCGAGCATGCGGCTTATCTGGTGTCGGATACCGTGCTGGCATGAGGCTCAGCAAGATCTCGTGGCGCGGTGATGTTGTGTTGGAAAGAATAGCTGGCCATATGTTCATGCCGTCTAGCTGCTGTTTGACGGTGACATTCAGACCAGCAACACCTGCAGCCAAAGGAATACCCAGCATATGATGTAAACAATGATGCGAAGACTGCAATGCAGCTTCATTATAATAGATATAGCACTGAAATGGTACTTCGAAGTAGCTAAAACACACCTGGAGAAATGTGCTGTGCTGTGTGCTGTGTGGGCAGCTGTAGTTTACCGCCATCGGGTGTATTTAACCCTTTGTGGGTCTTACTCAATGTATGTGAGGGGTGGTCAAGCAAACACGCGTACAAACAACCAGCCATAACTCAAGTTCTGTGAGTTGTAGGTATGGGTAAACTATATATTTTCAAAATCTGTATGCCTGGACGAGTCCAGAAAACACAAATATGACTATGTCCAGGCAAGGGTATGACCCGTGGTAGCCCTTCAAGTTGAGAGAAAATACAATTGCGAACAAAAAACTAAAATCACAGCGCGAAGTGCATACCAAGTTCGTGATGGAGCTGAAGTCCTATGATAAACAATCAGGTAAGCGCTACGTCTTGGTGAAGAATATATGCTCCTAATTCCGTCCTTGAACTCCAATACCTCGCCATCGGCGATGCACCAGCAGCAACAGTTCCACAATAATTATCACAATTTTGGTTCGTTCACCTCAGCGCCGCTCGCGTCAGATTCAGTCTCGCTCAAATGAGTACTCAGGCGCGATGTCACGCATGCCGTGATTCTCACGGCCAGGCGGATCAGCTGATCGCACCTGACAAGTCCTTGTAAGAGTTGCTGTTGCTGTGCTTCCTCGCTGGTTGGTAAATTTGATTTCTTCATTCGGGACGATTTATTTGAGCTAGGAGGACTCAACGGAGCTCTCTTTCTCACGACATTACACTGGAAATCCTCCAGGGACACCCAGCCTAGACTGGTGCCGTCAGTGTCCTCAGAAAGCTTTTCTGACACAGCCTCAAGAGATGCACTCCCATTCGCGAAATGCGCGCATGGCGGATGGTCGTCTTTTCCAATTTCACCAGACTTCAGTCGATCGATACTGCAAAATATTGTATGGTAAGTATGGTTGTTTTTTACACCGTTGGAAAGCCTTGGACCTCAGCTATGCGTGGAGCACCATTTTAGTTGTCTCCTAGCAACAAAACTCACAGAAAATGCGATTTTACTGTAAGGGTCACATACGACCCTTTCGCTTATGTGAGACCCATAAAGGGTTAAAAACGGTAAGGAATGATAAGATATGGCAAGATTTAAGATTTTTATTGCTGTCACCCGATCCAGCTGCGTCAGTCATGCCGTCACTGGAGGCTTTAGGTGCACTTCGTGTAGGCATAATTCTTCTATTTTCTTGATCAGATCTGAGGAATTCAAGGATATTTTCCGTGGTCTTTCGCATTCTGTGCTCCCAAGAAACAAGCCTTGATCACATCACAACGTAATCACACCGCGATGATTATTGGGTTTCAATTTTTTTGTGCTTTGGGTGCAAAACTCTACCATCCAGATCCCAAACTGGATTCCACCAGGCATACTACTTTCACCTAATTCCACACGAAGGTGGAAGCCTAAGGGTATACCCATGGATTTGTGGACATGGTCAGGTTTTCCCGGCATGTCCATGTTGGTACATGGAACATTGAGGTAGATAACAGTTGCATAAGCTCAGTGTATTCCTTGCCACCCTTTCCTCACCAGCAGGTAGGCACCACCAGTAATAGGGAGGTTTAGTCCCACGTAATCCGTGGGTACTTTACATGTGTGTACCACGTGATACTCAGTGACCCACGTACAGACGTTTGCTGATTCACGACATACCGTGTATGGAGGCTCACCCACGTTCCGCCAGAACGTGGGTGAAAATCAGAATGGAGCGCATTTTGTGAGCTGTGAGGGTGCTCAGCTGAAGAAATTTCCGAAGCACGAAATCAAAATATTCGATGAGCTTCTTAGGCCCGGGTAGCTTCGTCCTTGACCAGGTTTGGCCTTTCGCTTTATGCTTTTGTTTGTTCCGTGTGACTAAACACAACATTGCAACGTGGATGCCCTTCATCCACTTTACGTGGATCACCCACGTACGCGTTTCCGTTACGTGGGAACTAAACCTCCCTACTAGCAACCAGTGAACAAAGAAACCAAGGAGCACCAAAAATCAGTATGTGTACAGCAGGGAGTCGTACTCAAACTAGGGAGGTGACACGGCACAGAAATCCGTGTCACAGGGGTTGACTCGCACCCGTGACCCCTCGTTGTTATTTTTGGAATAGTTCAGTCCAGTCCAGTCCGAAAGGTCATACTCGGATCGACTCGCCTTCTGTACTTCACCTCCAAGCGTGCAACGCAAGACCCGCAAAGTATGATTTTTCTGTGGCGAACGATTTTGCCATTGATCAAGTTTTTATTGGAGTGCTCAGGCATACTGCGATTGCTGAGACGTCCCGAGCACGCTTGTTCAGGTTCTCTATTTTTGACGAGCCGGTCCTACAGCCCCCTACATTGTATCTAACGACGTACGAGCTGACAATGTAAGAGGATTTCCCTGGAAATAATGATGATGGTGGTGTGACTGCTGCAGGAAAAATGCTGGCTGTTTATGACAGTATGACTAGATGTACAATGTAGCTCTCTTGCATGGTACTTAACCCCTGCTATAAATGTGTTGTTTAGGAAGACTGGTGTATTGTGCAAGTCATAAAGAAGAAATGGGGCAGATACATGACTTACAATTTTCAAAAACCAGCTTCGTGTTATGTGTAATTTGTGTCAAAATTGTAGTATTTAGACATGACAATATCATTGGCTGTACTTCTCTAATATGGTACATAACCCCTGCTATAAATGTGTTATTTAGGCAGACTGGACCATTGTGCAAGTCATAAAGAAGAAATGGGGCAGATACACGACTTACAATTTTCAAAACCTGGCTTCGTGTTATGTGTAGTTTGTGTCAAAATTGTAGTATTTCAACATGACAATATCACTGGCTGTACTTCTCTTATATGGTACTTAACAAATGTGTTGTTTAGGAAGACTGGTGTATTGTGCAAGTCATAAAGAAGAAATGGGGCAGATACACGACTTACAATTTTCAAAAACCAGCTTTGTGTTATGTGCAATTTGGGTCAATTTTTAGTATTCGGATTAACCTAGGATGCGACTCTGAACAGTTCTGAACAGTTACCGCAACACTACACGCCGTTTCATAACTGCGGCTGTTGCCATCACTGCTATCAAGTAGTTCGGACATGGCAGGAGCTAAAAAAATTGCTGGCAGTCTTTCAAAGAATACTGGCGAGTGATGGGCTGTAAACGAAATGTGCTGCCTCAATAATTTCAAAAACTAGACACCCATGCGGCACGCTTGGAGGTGAAGTACAGAAGGCGGGTCGATCCGAGTATGACCTTTCGGACTGGACTGGACTGAACTATTCCAAAAATAACAACGAGGGGTCACGGGTGCGAGTCAACCCCTGTGACACGGATTTCTGTGCCGTGTCACCTCCCTAGTTTGAGTACGACTCCCTGGTGTACAGCAAGTACCCATCTCACTGTTACATACACACAGTCACAGTGTGTGTGTGTGTGTTGGGTTCGTGGATATGGGTTACCAACATGCCAAACGATGGTTTGAGGGCTCTACTCCGCCCGATTCAGAATCACTAATACCAAGAGTACATAGCCCCCAAGAGTGTGCAACTCCAGCTATGGGGTCTGCGACGGCAGAACTTCACATCACGTGATGAACCCGTACACATTAGTTGCACTCTGTGCATGATTGATACAGGGTTGTACGAAACCCAGCTTTAGGTGCAACTTGCTTGTGATCACTTTACATTGTTTTCCAGTGTATCCTTTTGAACCATGTCACATGATGTGAAGTTCTGCCGTCGCAGCACTGCATATAGGTTGTACAGGCAGTTGCACACTCTTGGGGTTATGTACTCTTGCTAATACTCACAACAAACTTGAGCAACTCACCTTCGGCCAGAGTAAGCAGCCAATCACTGGCATGCATGAGACCATTGTATGTAGTCGATGGGTGCTCAATACCCGCTCCGGTTACAAAGGCAACACCGCGCACACCGCCCTCCCACACCGTCGCCTTGTTACCTCGCAGCGGCCAGTTGTTACCGCCGGACGCTATTTGTCCGCCATTGTCGGTGGTGAACGCTATTAGCGTGTCGTCCCACATGCCGGCCTCTACCAGTGCTTGCGTGATGTTACCTATGCCCTCATCTAGTGCCTTGGCCATACCGCAGTAGACCTGACGTCGTGGCTCTGCAATATCGCTGCACATGTCGATGTAGTGCTGCGGTGCTTCCAGCGGGCCGTGGACAGCCTGGTATGCCAGATACATGAAGAACGGCTCCGACTTGTCGTGCGCCTTGATCAGATCCACTGCTTCTTGGCTGTAGGCATTGGTGCTGTAGGTCCCGTTCAAGCTCCACTCCGGTGCTTTGTTCCGTCGGAAGTCCAGCGCACGCAGGCGGCTTGTGTTTGTGCCGGGAAAGTGATAGGCAATGGAGCAGGTGTGTGTGAAGTACTCCTCTGCGGCGTTGTAGAAGCCCAGGAACGTATCGAATCCACGGTAGGTCGGCGTCGACTCCCAGTTGTACATACCAAGGTCCCATTTGCCAATGGCATGGGTGCTATAGCCGCCTGTTTTGAACGCATCGCCGATCGTCGTGTGGTTCAATGGTAAGCCATACGCATGACCGTTTCCAATGACCGGACCATCCAGGCCCATGTTGTACGCATAGCGACCGGCCATGATGGACGAGCGAGTTGGCGAGCATATCCGATTCACGTAGTACTGGTCCAGCTTGACTCCAGAGTTGGCCAGCTTGTCGATGTTCGGCGTCTTGAACTCTGCACCCTGGTAGCTAACGTCATTCCAGCCCAAATCATCAATGACGAACAATATTACGTGGGGTCGTTTCGCTGCACCGACGCGTCGTGAGGTATCACTGCTTCTAGCAGCGGCAACAAAGAAATACAAGATGAGACATGCCCTCAATAGGCGATTCGCCTTCATTTTTACACCTGCAGGTCCGTTTCAGTTCAAGGTGCAAGTGCAGGAAGAACCAGCGAGGATTTCCGACAATTCCTCGGAGTTGGATCTTATCAGGGAGGCCGAGGTCGAAGCGATTCTCTTTCATTCAAGTAAGCAACATGACATGTTTGTACATTTGTAGTCTGGTAGTTGCTCCTTGGCTGAGTTTACAATACACGGCCTGCCCTATCCGCCAAGTCCATTATCATGATTATCCACTGCTACTGGCACGGGTAGAATCTACAAAATTAATTGACTACATACTAACATAGTCATTGTCATTACCGCATACCATGATTACCATGTCCTGCACAGTCCGTGCGGAGAGCTCTTCGAGGTTAGCAAGTTGTCATAGCAACGGACGCGGAGTTTGACTGCGAAGTGCGAACAAGATCAAAGAGTGAAAGACTCTCGGTAGATATACTCGAGTTTGTTTTCGGTCCAGGGATGTCACGGGCTCAGTCATGGTGCAGGAGTTTTCTCAGTGGAGAAATAATGCAGGCAATGTAATGGACTTGAAAAGAAAGTTGAAAGGTGTCGTGCCTTGCTGTGGCGGTGACTGCCGTGATGGCATTGCCCTGTAAATTGCTCCTTCTTGATACCCTTCGACAACACCATTTTTCGGGCAGTGCAACCACTTAGATTTGTAGCATCGCACTTGCCTCCTATCATCCAGGCAAACCGTCACAGGTACTCAGTAGCAGGTCACCATCATGCCGTACGAAAGGGAGAAGGTGAGCGCAGAGGGCCTGGGTCTTGCATTGGTTGCAGTGAGCCTTGATGAGGAGTACGATGAGACGGAAATACCGTCACCCAGCCAGTCGCGCTGCAGCGCCGAGCAGTTCAGAAGGAAACCCGCCGCAGAGCTGTAAGACAAACGTTTCACATTTAGCACAATCATAGTTATGTTGCTTGCTTCTCGTCTTGAATAGCAATGTGGCACGTGCTAGTTTTGTTGCACGGAGGGATGGATGCACATAACTGGAGTAGACTGCTATAATTGTGACTCCGCATTGCAGCGTCTTTCCTAGGCGGGCACTTGCTTGCTATCAGGCTGGCCCGACTTGCGTTCAGGAAATTTCTAACGAAATAATTGGTCAGAGCCCAGCTCCCCGGCCCAACACATCACGCACACATCATTCCGCACCAAGGACCTAGCAGTGTGCACCCGGGGAAGATGACATGTAAACATGGTTACTTATCTTAGTGAAAACAGTACTGCCGGTAGCCGTTGGTGGATAATGAACGGAAAGTTGGCCGATTCTGCTCGAAAAGCAGAGAAATTGGCAGCACCCTACAAAGGCTTCTGGCAGGCACTTCCTTGAATTCTGCTCCATTTCTTTAACCACGTATCAAACATGCATGACACATACTAGCAAAAGTGCCAAATTCTGCTCACTTTTCTGCCGGCACTGTATCCGTCAAGGGCTAGCTCCCAGTGGCCAGACCTGGGCATTGTACCTTGGCGTTCTTGATGTTCTGAGAAGTTTGCAGCAAGTCCAACACACCGGAAGACCAGCAGCCGCAGTGTCTATTCACAGCCCGGACACTGTATCACTAGGTCACCGAGTACGGTACTCAGTTAAATTGTCTGCTGCAATGATGCCCAGGATTGTAGTTGATGATCTCAACCGGAAGAACTACATGTTTATTTTGCTGCCATACAGGTATGCACACCTGAAGGTTATTAGTGATTTCGGGCATCCAAGAACACCCTTATGAACGCCGTCGCTTTGTGGCTACTATTTCTCTCACTCTTCCCCTGCAGACCAGGTGCTTTACCGGACGATTTCACAGATCAGGTAAGAGGAGTTGGTACCTGCAATGTTTGCCTTGCATCGCTGTTCAGTGGATCACATAGTATACCCGTACATGCACATACAGTGGGGTGTTATTTAGGGCTGACCCCCGCTGTATCAAGTGATGGATACCAGACAGCACGTGTACACGACAAATCAACGTCTTTGGTATGTGTGCGTTGCCGATTCTAGGCAACTCCGTCACTTGGTAATACTCATCGTCACCTGCAAAGTGCAAACTAGACCCGGTGGCAATGCATTGTGTGCATGTCGTGAAAGTCACACTGAGTACATGCGAGCCTTCCTCGATATGTAGTCGTCCCCTGCTCAGCACTCTTGACCATTTGGCCATGTAATCATATGCACTGCAACATATTGCTATGCCCACTTCGCCCACTTGCAGCAATTAAAGGGTGACGGGCCCTGTGCTTTGCCAGACATACTACGTCACTGCATGTATGTGGGGTGGCGTGTCTTTGACACAGCTCGGGAAGTAAACAAGAGAGTCCTGTGTCTGTCTGTGCAGTATCGATCATGCAAGAATGCCTGCAGAAAAGCGGTGCTTGATGAAAAGCTAGATGCCTATCTCCGCCACGCAGAGGTAAGTTACTCAGAGTGAGACGTTGTAGCACATGGCTTACTCACTGAGGCTGTGTAAGTATCGCACCCATACCCATGACCTTAAACAATAGTGGTGCGCAGAAAGCTATGCATCCTACTTAGCCGCCGCACTACTCATTCTCCAAAAGCCCTGAACATGATGTGCTTCTGGACAGTTTTGACCTGGTACTCGTGTGTGTGTGTGTGTGTGTGTGTGTGTGTGTGCATATGCGTATACGCATGCGTGCGTGCTTGTGTGTGTATGTGTGCATGCATGCGTGCGTGCGTGTGTGTGCTTATGTGCATGTGTCCGCCGTAGCGCTGTATGAATCTGTGCAATTGGCCGCACATTCCGGCTGCGAAGCGTGAAGGCACACTAGACCGACTGTCTGGTTATTGGCCAGATCTGATTGAGCTATCCAAACTCAATCGGACCATTGAACAAGGTACACTAACATGCAATGCTACTCAGGATAATTTGGAGTTGAAATCCCTCTCCCTACCCCTCACGGACGTCCTTCTTTGCCATGGTTTCTGCTCTGTCAGCAAGCTTCAGATATTGTGCTATCGTGTGCGCTTCCATGTTCATGTTGTCATAAGCGTGATCGTTGACATTTTAAAGTGCCAACAGGTATAAGAGAGAAAAGGACAAAGAACTCACTCATGGCAGGGGCATACAGTGCAATCAAGTGAATAGAAAGGCATGAAAAAAATTGGTGGTGGAGGTGGTCATGGTAGTGATAATGTGCAAGCAGAATGTGAGTTGTCCAGGTGAGCAGAGTGGCCAGGGACTGTCCACAAATCACGATATCCTTTCTAACGTGAACTTTTGTAATTTCCCCTCATACCCCCTTCCCCCAATCGCCCCCGGCACTTATGCCATTGTGTCTGTCTATTCTGTGGCACATCGGTATAGTTCCAATTCAAGTCTTTGCCTCTTCTGCCCTGGCTACACTGCAGAATGCCTGTGCACTCTCTTGACCTGTATGCGACATGCCGACATGGACAAGGGATATCTTGGCAAGTAAGCCAGTGTGCCAGGCAGATTGAGTTCCCAGTGTGCGGCCAAGAGTACATAGCCCCAAGAGTGTTTCAACTGTAAAACCCTCTCTTCGTGCATGGTTGTCGCGGCAGAATCCAGACTTCTTACTTCAGCAGTATATTATTATAGTACTTAAAAAAAAGTACACAAAGGTGGGTAGTACAGGCATGCTTTGTGCAATTGTGGATCAGCCTGTAAATCATACAACTTACAACTTCTTACCACCTGGTCACCTCTGTATGATGTAGTACTTGCAAGTATTTGGATTTAGCTGTGGCGCAACCACAACCCCATTGTACATCTCAGTGCAGTACCGGGTAAACTACAGTTGTGGCAAGTGAAATCCGACACTTGCCATAGGGGACAGCGCCACAAATGGACAACAATGCAGTGCACCTAATTTGTACTATAGAGCCGTATGCATCCCAAACAGATCGAAAGGTCACAGCGTAGATACACACAGTTCACAAAATATGGTACACAAGAAGTCATAAGGAGTATTGGTATCCAGTCCCCATTCATTTTTGCCAGCACCTTTTGAACCTTGACTGTGATGAGTACGAGTTTTGTCATCAGACAGATAAAGTTGTATGTACCACATGTACTATACGTATGCAGGGCTGCAGGGGCTGCAGACTGCATGGTGCAGTCCCTTATGCCAAGTGTCGGATTTCACTTGCCACAACTGTACATACCAGCAGATAAGCACACAGCTGTGGGTTGTCATCTTGTCGTTGGTGCCCTGCCCGCAGTGAAATCAAGTTGGTCAGGACATGTGCAATCTGGATCCTGAGCCTGTCACCTCTGGCCTGGAATGAGCAGCTACCACCGGTCACTGTCAAACTACGAACCAAGGTCTGTCAAGCTATCCATGCATGTGTATTGTGCATCCCTGCACTGCAGCAAAGTTCCTGGGCAACACTTTCCCCAAGCATTGCAAAAGAGGCTTGCCATATCTGGGTGCCACTCACTGTGCCATGCATGTCAGCAATGTTCCCCGGCAACAGTGAAGTGACTATCATCATTCTCGCGGAGAAAATATACTTCAAGGAGTGCGGTTTGCTCCTTCATTTCAATCTTGCAAAGCACAATGCGTAGAATGTGTACTGTGCTGACTGACATGTTGTGCTTGTTGCTAACTTTCTCTTGTTTGAGCACCCTCAGTGCCTGCTCATTGGGTCATCTTTACGGAGTAACCGCGTGTATGACTCTTGCCACTATGGCTGGCACTCTGGTTTAGCTCATAGTTGCAGTGATAAGGCCTCATTGGTTCACACACTTACTTACCTGTCTGCAGCACTGTGAGTGTAGTTCAAAGTGACAATGTACAGTGATTCTGTGCATTGGTGATGCCCTATGCAGATTATTACTACTCTGTGCCGAAGACTGCTTTGTCGTCACCTCCTGGGACACTTTGAGGTAAGGGGCCGTCCATAAATTTCGAAAAGCAAACATTAGGATAGCGGCCAAAGTTAGGTAGATCCCCCTCCCATCCCCGCCCCCCCCCCATTTCGGGCACATTTTTTTCATGTTCAACCATGTTTAATATACATGTGATTTTAGACCATTTTTTCACTCGTCATCATACATACCTAACATGTATAATGTAGTACGATCAAAATTATGTCTTATTCATAGCACCACCAACAATGTCTTTTGTATCATATGCCATGGATAAACTGACTGGATACTCCGCAGTATGTGCAGTGGGTTTATGATGAAATTATCAGTGCCCCTGTGTGTGCAATTTGAAACCTTGGGAGTAATTCACCAAATGAAGAGCATGCTTTTATTGCTGTATTTCTCAACAGGAGGAGCACTGCCACCAGCTCTTTGGCTGTTTCAGTGAGATGAAAAAAGGTCGGTAATTGTTCCACAGGTACCTTGTAAGTGGTACATGTACAGGAACAAGCAGGGGTTGCGAACCCCGCTTAACTTAATGAGTACACAGTGCAGTGTGTAGTTCCATGCCTGTGCGAACCCCGCTTAACTTAATGAGTACACAGTGCAGTGTGTAGTTCCATGCCTGTGGTAGTGACATGTTCCCTGATTGTCAAAGCACGGAATACGAACTTCAGGTCCTGAATTTGGTCGACAGGAGCATTTCTAGCGTGAAGCACCGACACCATGTTCTCCGTTGCTGAATGTTACTGCAGGCGGTCATTAGACCTGGGGTTGAGTTCATGTTGAGGGACACTGCAGTACTGTCTGGTGCCTGAGAATGGGGGACCAGTGCAGTAGCCTGCAGTGTAGGCTGTTTCTATATTCATGCAGTACAGTCTATGCACAGTTGAGTCAACACATTTACATTGGTATGCTAGCCTGTTCTCTGTTGGGTGCTCCGTTGTTTGCTAGCCTGTTCTCTCTTGGGTGCTCCGTTCTTTGCTAGCCTGTTCTCTCTTGGGTGCTCCGTTCTTTGCTAGCCTGTTCTCTCTTGGGTGCTCCGTTCTTTGCTAGCCTGTTCTCTCTTGGGTGCTCCGTTCTTTGCTAGCCTGTTCTCTCTTGGGTGCTCCGTTCTTTGGCGCCCATCAGTACTGTACACACTCTTCACTGCATTGTCTTCTACTCGTTATAAACGTATGGCTGGGAAAAGATGATAGGACTGCTAACTTCGAGTCAGTCATTTGGGAAGGCATTACCACACTACATGCACAGACTCAGTGTACAGGGTAGTAGTGGTAGTGTTTGCCAATGTCTGTTCTTACACCGGCTTGAGTTGTACTTGTGTTTCTTTCTATGCAGTTTTGGACGCACCATTATCCCAGGCTAACCTTCGACCAATCACCCTGCGCTTGGCCATGGGCCGTCTAGCGAAAACGGTATGTTTAACCCTTTGCCGGTCTAACTCAATGTATGTGAGGGGTGGTCACGCAAATACATGTACACACAACCAGCAATAACTCAAGAACCATGTGATGTAGGTATGGGTAAACCATATATTTTCAAAATCTGTGTGCCTGAACGCGTCCAGAAAATTCAAATATGACTAGGTCCAGGCAAGGATAGGGCCCATGGTAGCCCTTCAAGTTGAGAGAAAATACAATTGCGAATGAAATACACGAATATCACAGCACAAAGGGCATACCAAGTTTGTGATGGAGCTGAAGTCGTACGATAAACAATCAGGTAAGGGCTACGTCTTTACAAGAAATGTAGGTTCTCTACAATACCGCCATTGAACACCAACACCTCGCCATCGGCGATACGGCAGCAGCAGCAATTCCCATTGCACGATATCGCAGTTTCGGTTTGTTCATCTCAGCGCTGCTCGCGTCAGATTCACTCTCGCTCAGATGAGTACTCAGGCGCGAGCTTACGCATGCCGTGATTCTCACGGCCAGGCGAATCAGCTGATCGCACCTGACGAGTCCTTGTGACAGTCGCTGTCGCCGTGTCGGCAGCAAGAAGGCTTCCTCTCTGTTTGGAGAATTTTGTTTCTTCATTCGTGGACGAAATATTTTTGAACTAGCAGGACTCAACGGAGCTCTTTTTCTCAACACACTACACTGCAAAACCTCCCGGGACATCCAGCCTGGACTGGTGATGTTACTGATCTCAGAGCGCTTGTCAAACACGGCCCCAAGAGATGCACTCGCATTCTTGAAATGCGCGCATGGCGGATGGTCGTCTTTTCCAATTTCAACAAACTTCAGTCGATCGATACGGCAACAATTTGTATGGTAAGCATGGTTGTTTTGCACATCGTCAGAAAGCCTTGGACCTCAGCTACGCGTAGAGCGCCATTTTAGCTGTCTCCTAGCAACAAGACCCCAAAAAAATGAGGGCCAAACGTACC